>NW_026067955.1:4996623-5090566 GCF_014885135.2 Alexandromys fortis
GCCGCTGGGGGTCGGGGGCGGGGGGGGGGTAGGCTACGTAATGAGTGTCAGAGCAGCCAGGGCTGGACAGTGGGACCCGCTATCAAAACACTAAATCAAACAAAACTCGATGGCCGGACTGGCTTGCTTGAAAGGACGATCTACGGTGACAGGAGGCATGAGGCAAAGAGAGCAAGGACAGCTCGCTGGCTGCCAGCTGAGGGCAGGGTCAAGAAGGGATTGTGTTGGGGCACTGACTATCCTTCACAAAGCAAAGCGCTGAGCGCTCCCCTCTCAAGTGCGACAGCGTGAGAGGACCCCCCCCCCCCACATGGCTACTGGTGACATAGCTCAAAGGTCTTGTGGAGAGGAAGCTGAGCCCAAAAAGAGCAGCCGAGGAGGTCGCTGTTCCTAAGGAGCCAAGAGTGGTCCTCTGAGAGAGCACTACACTTCCGAGCTGGCCCTCAGGCCCTCTCTAGCCATTCTCCCTCCCACCCTCCAGTTGCTGCTGTTCCTGGGCCCTCCACTCCCACACACTATCATCCTTGCCCGGGTTGTTTGCTCTGCCTCAAAGGCCCTCCCTCAACTCCAGCTTCAGGGCTATCACTGGCTCACTCTCAGTCCTAAGCCAACCTCTCAAGGCCCCATGTATCCAAGTGTATGTCACGGACATGAACTGTTTCTCCTGTTCTCTGTTCTGCTTCAAAGAGCAAAGAAAGTGCCCTTTCAGACTCTTCGGTGTGTGTGTATGTGTGTGTGTGTGTGTGTGTGTGTGTGTGTGTGTGAGAGAGAGAGAGAGAGAGGGGGGGGGGGCATTCTGCCTTTCCTGCATCTACCTGGCCCTCTCTTTAGGCAAGACCTCACTCTGCTAGGGGTGGCAACTTTTCACATGGGTCCCCAGAGCCCAGGCAGCCTTTGAGGAACACTGCTCAGGTGAGGAGGGACGATAGCCCCAGATGTGCCCTCTGGATCATCAGAAACAAATTGTGTTATAGTCAGGGAAAGAAGTTCCAAAACTTGGGGGCACAAAACATTCCTGGGTCTGTGCCAAACACCATCCAAATACACCAGGCTTGCTGAATCCACAACACCCAACACGGAGCCTGAATGGTCAAGGAGGACTCTGAGCTAGCAGAAAGCAATATACCCTGGTGGCTAACAGGTGGTCGGTCAGGAGCTTTCAAAAACTCAATTAACTTAAAAGGCAGCAAATGTCCTCATACGCTGCACTGTGAGCCCCTGGGAAATCAGCTTTGTCCTATTAATCATAGGGATTGTATCTTTCACGCCATGAGCGGCCCCAACCCCCACTACCCACAGTGTTTGTCCCCTCCGATCCCAGTTCTAAATACCAAAGCCACAAGGTGCTTAGAAACCAACTACAGGGCAGTAACGGACCCAAAGACCAGATTCAGGGGTGTCCAGGCCTACCTAGGAGCCCAGGCAGCCCGAGGAAAGATCGCTCGGGTAAATTGCATCTCTGTGCTGGAAACATGGCTCTTACTGTGCTTTCACATTGGTTCATCCAAGATGGGGACCCAACCCCTTTCCACCATCAGTGGTACCCTAGATTTCCATCCTGGTGCAGAGGTTGTATCCCACACAACTTAACTCCTCCTGGAATTAGGACATAGCAACCCAGGACAAGGGATTTTCTTTCCTGGCTCTACAGGTGGATTCAAGCCCTGCCCAGCTGTCAGGGAATTCTGTGATTTCCACAAAGATAAGACAGACCCTTCCCATCCCCAACCATACAAAATCCAGGGTGCACACACTACAAGGCGCTTTACCCCCCAGGGGACAAACCCCATTTGCCTCATACCCTTCTCAAATATCCTGAAAGATGGAGGGCAAGCTGGGGTGAACCTTTCTCATGTACAAAAACCTATCCTCCCACATTTAAAAAACAAAAACCAGTTTGGCAGGTTCCCCCCGAAACCTGGGTGTCACCCAGAGGAAATGAACCATAACCATCCCAAAGAAGAACCCCCTACTCTGCCTGCTTCTCCCTGGAAGGGGGATAGTGCAATTGGAGGTACAGGGGACACACATACAACCCAGGTGCCTCTCCTGACTTGCCACTTCTGGCATGGTGGTTCTATCTAGATGGAACTGTCACCTGACCATAATCATCTGGAAGGTTTCCTAAGCGACCCAGGGAGCCTGTGATTTCAGGCAATTCACTCCTGCAAAGAACAGTGTCAACTAGCACAGCTATCCCCATGACAACACTGCTCACGCTCCACCCCACAGAGTCTTGCTTGAAAGGAAAAAGGATAGCAGGATTAGAGGTGGGGAGCTGGCTGTGACTTGTGGCCACTTTGGAATACTCTTTATCCCCCAACACAGGTACCTAGCGATGAGGCATCCCCCACCATCACAGGTACCTAGCGATGAGGCATCCCCCACCATCACAGGTACCTAGCGATGAGGCATCCCCCATCACAGGTATCTAGCGACAACATGTCCCCCATCACTCTGAGTGAAGGACTGCCTGACTATGAGGACCCCTCTCTGCCAGGCTTGAGCCCTCACGGAAGGTGTGTGTCATCCTGGGCACATGACCTACATCTTCTATCCAGAAGGGAGCAGTGTTGACCCCACTGTACAGGTGAACAAGTTGAAGTTCAAGGAAGACACATGGTGACTTGCCTAAGCAGTAAAGCCAGCTATAAAATTATAAAAAAAATGTAGTGTAGGGACACTTTTGTTTAAGTTACAGAGAATTTCAGAGCATCGGGTCATAGGTGGGCTTTTCCAAAGGGTAGAGGGGCTGCCCAAGGGATACCCAGGTATGGAGATGAACCTTGAATGGGGGCAGGCTGATGCAGAAGTTTCTAGATTTGATTAACTGAAGACTCACCCTAACTGTGGGTGACATCACACTGTAAACTGGGGTCTTGAAGTGAAGGAAAAGGATCAAGCTAGCTGGCGGCAACATCCATCCCTCTGCTTCCTGACTGCAAACACAATGTGACCAGCTGCCTCCAGCCCCGGCTGTCATGACTTCCTGCCTTGATGGACTGTACCCTCCAACTGTAAGCCAGAGATGACGCATTCCTTTCTGTTGCTTTTGTCAGTAGCAATGAGTAAAGTAACCAGTACATCAGATAACAGGGGTTCTACCTGGAGCCAGGCACCTAGAGCCTTCCCTATTGGGCGTTTCCTATGGGGACGGATGCTAGGTCCTCCCCGGCTTCCCACCTAAGATCATAGTGCCCGGTACCTGGAGTAGCAGGAGAGACCAGTGCTGAGAATGGTGTTCAGCACGGCCAGGGCTACGTAGCATTCATGGAAGGTACTGCAGATCAGTGCATCAGGGAACGTGTATGCAGAGTAGGCGATGGCGGAGCCTGCGGAAGAAACAGCAGCCTTGAGACCCAGGCAAAGCCACAGCACCACAGGACTCCTGGGAAAGGCGACCTTAGCCTTCATCTTCTGCACAGAATCCTGAGCTAGCCTGCCTCTCTGCCTTCTCCGAATATCCTCTTGCCTCTCTGTCCACTCAAAATCTATAAGGTTATGTCCTTGTTAGAGATGTGTGTGTGTGTGTGTGTGTGTGTGTGTGTGTGTACTCATTCTGTCTTTACAATCCTGTCCCCTGGAAAGCTTACACTTATTTTATAGAAGCAAAGGAGACACAGCCTGGTGGTAATCACCTGAAGGGACCACAGCCTGGTGGTAGTCACCTAAAGACCACAGCCTGATGGTAGTCACCTGAAGGGGACCACAGCTGGTGGTTGTCACCTGTAGTCCCAGTGCTGGGAGGCAGCAAGAGATGGGCCCCTGGGGTCATCAGCCAGGCATCCTAGCCTAATCAGTGACTCTCAGGCCAATGAGATACTTGGTCTCTCAAAGCACCACCTGAGGTCCCCTCCCCTCCACACACATGTAAACAAACCGAAGTGCTGACGGAGAGGCCTGAGCATCACCTTCCCGAAACTGTTCAGAATTCCTGTGGGCGTTCACCCAGGAACTCAGCTCCAGGAGACCAGGGACCCCTTCTCCATACCTGATGCTCAGGGAGATGTCTGGACCAAGATGTTCCACTGATGCTGACTGGAGCGTTGCATACTAGATAAAGGGGCTCAAACCTGCCTGAAAATATAGCAGGAAGCAAAGCTGACCTGAGCCTAGGGGTTCCCGTGGGAGATGGGTGTTTGAGATAGGCCAAGGAGCAGGTAAAGGAGACCACTGTCAATCACAGCAATAGCTAACCCTGCGAGATAGATACAGAATCAAAGCATTTGAATTTGTTCATAACCCTGCTATATCTGCTCAAGAGGACAAGGCTTAGAAAAGCTAAGAGACTGGTCTAAGACTGAATGTGGAACAGGTGGCACAAGGTCAGGATCTGAATCCAAGTGCTGTGTCAAAATGTGTATCAGAGGGGCCTGAGAGACCTGGTTCAGTTTCCAGCATCCATGTCGGGAAGCTCACAACCACCGGTAACTCCAGCTCCAGAGGACCTGTTGGCCTCCACTGGAACCCACACACGTGGCACACAGACAAACAGAAATAAAAATAAATCCATTTTAAAGAGGTGCGTGTCGGGGACTCAGCACACAGCTGGCTGAGAAGGACTTCTCAAAATGCTTGTTTGTATTAGAATCCCCAGGGAGCAGCCGAGGATGTAGCTCAGTTGGTAGAGGGCTTGCCTGACATGCACACAGCTGAGCCCCACTCCCAGCACTGTCTAAATCGACAGTGGTGGCACATGCTTGTTTTCAGTGTTCTTAGAAAAAGAGGAGGGGAGGGTCAGGAGTCTAGGTCATTCTTGGCTACACAGCAAGTCCAAGGCTCTACTAAGGAGTCTGAAAGCCTTCTAGTGGGAGGGGACCTGGCAAGAGATGAGGCAGGAACTTGCCAGGTAACATGGTGGAGCTGAAAGGCAGAGCCCTAAGAAGCTCCAGGTCTGAATCAAGCTGACTGAGGGTTCATGGGACAGCTTGAGTTTGACAGCTGATTAGATAGAACGGGGAGTAGAGGTGGGAGGAGGAGCCGGAGCTTATTAGTTCAGACTTGAGCAACACAAGAGGTGGCACCCCTAGCCAGGGACCCTAGAGAAAGAACAGGCTTCAGATCCAATGTTTAAAGATAAGGTTTAGGAGTCCCTTGTCCAGAGATGTTAGGGATGGGGGGCTGCTCCTGGGCATGCTAGACAAAAGGACCCATAGTTAATCCTGAGTTACTGAGAATTCTGAGTGTGCCCAGCTATGGGGTAGAGGGGAAGAAGGAACCAGAAAAGACTGAGAATAAGGATGTTGGAGAGTGACATGAAGGGACTGGGACCATGGCAACCAGTTTTAATGACTGGAGAGAACTAGACAGTGGAGCACTGAGCAGTGTGTTTGTGAGTGTGTGTGTGTGTGTGTGTGTGAGGGGGGAGCAGGTGTACACTTGTGAAGGAAGAGAAAAGAGAAAGAAAGATGAGGGTAGCCTCCTCCTGGACAAATGCATGCAAAAGCAGATACAGTGGCTGGCTTTCCCAGCTAGAGCGGGGCTGGGAAGGAGGAAGAAGCCAGAACCAGCATCCTAAGGGATGGATGATAACCGTGTGGAGGAGAGAAGCTTCCTAGCCAGAAAAACAAGTCAACGAGCATGAGGCAGCACCACCCACTCCCAACAGTTCCCCACTTCTTCAGTGCTTTGGAAAGTTGACGCCTCTAAGCCTCTGGGCAAAGGTGGTTTATGACTCCATCCTCCTTTCTCACTAGGCAGACCAGATCCCAGCCCTGATGTGCTGGGGTCAGCCCATGGTGGCCCGTGAGAGCCAAACTGTGAACATTTCAGAGTCCTTGTAAGCCTGTGGTTAATCCCTAACACTAAAAGTTACAGTTAAATAAACCACAGTAACCAAAGTCCTAAGTACTTAGCACATGGACCTGTGTGGTGGAGTTACTGTGTAGTGAGGTTGCTCCTAAGCTTCTCCTTAAACCTCTACAACTGGCGATGCCACTCAGAGAACGGAAAGGGAGACAAGGCAGGGACATTTACACCATAGAATTGGCAAACATGCCAGTGAGGGTATATCCACAGGCAGGACACCTATGAACAGGCTTCTTACAGAGCCCCGGACAGGGCTCCTGCACTTCCATGACTTTGCTGAAACCCTAAAACCCATCAAATCTCCTGGGAGACAGGTGACACTCTTGGGAGGAGGGGACGGAAGGGCAAGGGCCTCACGTACCCAGGCTGAAGAGGTTGACAGCACCATAGTCCAGAAAGTAGCAGATATGCCGGGCGTTCTTGGACATAGAGCTGAAGGTGTGTGCACAGCTGGATGCGAGGGGGTACACGCAGCTGGTGCACATGTACACGAGCATAGGCCACGAGTAGCTGTCATTCTGGATGTCTGTCATATACAGTGCAGTCACGAACCTCCACACAAAGAACCTGGAACAGAATGTGCACCTGCTCAATCCCCTCTGGACTGTTGGCTGCCTCCCACCCCCACTGGGAGATGGCCCGTCCAGTGACTCTTCTCTAAAACGAAACGGCATGCACTAGAGAAGCCTCTGTGCTTGAAGCAGTGAGTTAGGAAGTAGGGTAAAAAGACAGTCCTTAGAGATAGGATTCTTCCTATAGCATCTTGCCCAAGATATTCTCCAGTCTCAGCTTACATACCCCTAAGAATGAGGGTCTCGTCCCCTCTTACGGTAGCTCTGAGTATTGGGAAGACCATCCTAAGTCACATGTACCTACATTGGCCTACAACTGTATGTGTGTTTTGCCTACAGAACACCTCCCTTTCACAAACCACAGCTGGAGAGCTAGGTAGCTTTCCCACAATGTCCATCAAGGAAAGGGACTCTACATATCTCTTCACCCAGTACCTGAAGGAGAGCCATAAAGTCTTTCTGGCTACCTGCTTTCTCGTATGGTCTAGCAGAGGGGGCACTTAGGCTCTTTGCTGTTCCTCCAAAATTTTCCTTTCGTCTCAACAGATTCTTCCTCATCCTATTTGCTTGGGGTATCCTAGCGCAGGTTTCCCTGGGCTCTCCAGAATGCTCTGTGCTGTCAGGGTGGATGACCCGAGAGCCTGGCTTGGTTTTGGGAATTGTGAGCAATGTAGACGACTCAGCTGTGCATGGACCTCAAGATATACAAGCAATGGAAGGCATGACGTAGTGGCACAAACTTTAAAATGGTCTAAACAGATAATGTGATCTTCAACGGGAGATGGGCAACGGGAAGACCATGGGAGAAGAGACAGGCAGCGGGGCGCACATGCCACAGTCAAGGCTGCCTGGGAAAGCTCTGGAGGGCACACAGAAACAAGTGGCCCCAGCAGCTCCAGGGAGGAGAACGGGGAGCAGAGGAACAGCCTGGATCTAGTCCCTTGGGGGGGCCTCCAATTTGTCAGCATGTCCAGGTTGTTGTTGATACTGCTTTAAAACAGGGCCCCCATGCACAGCCCAGGCTGGGCCCCAAAGTCATGCTCTTTCTGCCTCAACTTTCCTAATCCTGGGATTACAGGCATGTATAACCATGTTCAGAAGGCATAAAGTCTTTCAAATTTTTTGTATTTATCATTGTGTGTATGGAGTGTGGTGTGTGTGTGTGCTCGCACACGAGCGTGAATGCTTATCACATATATAGAGGCCAGAGAACAACTTTGTGGAGTCTTTTTTGTTTCTTTCTGCCTTGACATAGGTTCTGGGGATCACACTCAGTCTGCCGGGCTGGCTTGTCAATTGCCGTCACTCATTGGCCCATCTTGACAGCCTCAGATTTCTACGTAAGCAAAGATTTAATGTGGCTAACGGCCTTCTCGAGCTACTAGACCTTGCTGCCACTGGCCGGACGGCAGGCCGCAGGGCGGTCAAGCTTCTCTAGAGATCACCTCACTTCACCCCAAGACTGAGTCGCCTCTCTCCCCTCCTGTTAGTTTCTGGATCCCCACTCTATCTTCTGACATCTATAGAGTGGTATATTATTTGTATTTTAAAAAATAAATCAACCTGAAAACCAGAGAAGCAAGGCAGCCGAGCCCCTAGAGAACTCTTAGCTCCACCAAGGTTGGGCGACCACAAACTAGACTAAGCCTCTCTCTCTCCCCGCATTTTATATTCCCTCCAGTGCTGGGATTACAGGCATGATTCCCTAGTACTAGGATTAAAGGTGCAAGCAACCACCACCTGAATTTACTTCTGCATTGATTTTGTGTAGCCCAGGGTGGCCTTGAACTCACAGAGATTCATCTGCCTCTGTCTGCCAAATCCTGGCATTAAAGGTGTGTGTCACCATTTCTTGACCTCTAGTGGCTTTAGCATTGCTTCTGGTCTTCAGGCAAGATTTATTTATTAAAATACAAGTAATACACCACTACACATCTAGTTGGGCTAGCTGTTCCAGGCTAATCACAGGGACCTTCCTGGGGCTCATGTCTGCTTGCTACACTCAGGGACTCTCCACCTAGCTCAGCTTCTCAGAATGACTCAAGGGATTTGTTTAGACCTGGCCTGGGTCATCATCTGTGTGCTGTGTGGACAGTTTCCCCTCTCCAGCTGCACCTGCCATCATGTCAGCCCGCAGAGGTCTGAGTAGGACAGTGACCTGCTGACCGCTGAGGTCCTCCTAGACCTGACACATACCCAACCCTCCAGACCTCCACCTTCTGTTTCCTTAGAGTCAACCAAAATATCCCAGCGGGGAGGGCTGGCTTCTGTACTGAACACACACTGACATTTCTCTTGTCCTTATTGTCTGAATAGTGAAACAACCTTTGGCATAATGTTTACTTGGCCTCGGGTATTTCAAGGAATCTGGAGATGACTTAAAGGACATGGGAAGATGTGCGGAGAGAAATGTAAATACTGTGCCACCTGCCACACAGAGAACTTACAGGTTCTGGCATCTTTAGGGGACCCTGGAACCAATCCCCACAGATACTCGGAGAGCTGCACCATGGTGTGGAGAGGTGACCCTGTCTCTATTTCCAGAACCTTTGCTCGAGGTGTGTAAAGTTGGTCTTCACCCCACCTTTCTCAGCAAGGAGCCTCCTTAGCCTTCCTGGAAACCCCATTCTGCACCCTTACTTCCCAGAGCTTGGCTCCTACTTGGCTCCTAGCTGGCTCCATTAAAGGTGACCAATGGTACATGGCTGCTATAGTCCCCAAATAAATTACAAGCACCCACAACCGTGCCTATGTATTTTTTGTTAGTTTTTACAGAGAGGGTCTTATGTAGCCCAGGCTGGCCTCAAACTCACTGCTAGCTGAAGACGACCTTGAACTCTTCCTGCCTCTACCTGCAGAGTCCTGAGGAGGGTGAGGCTTCCAGGCCTGGTTCACACAGTGCCATGCAGTACTAGGGATTGACAGCAGAACCTGCCGCACACACACTACAACCCGAGCTACATCTCCAGCTCCTGCCTCTTTGTCTTGATCAGGGTCTTCTCTCAGTCCTCACAGCACCCCCAAGGCACAGACAGAGGATCATGCCTGCTCTACAGGCAGAAAATGCCTGGCTCAGAGAGATTAAGTGACTTGCTCAAGTTAGTGACATTTTAATAAAGACTTCTCAAAGACCAGCAAAGCCTGTAAGACTGAAAGAGATGAAGATAAATGCTACCCAGTCAATAGAAACCCTAGAATCCTATGGCAGTCCACAGCCTGGCGCTTAGTCCATGACAGTCCTGGCTCCTTCCCCCATCACCCATGCACCTGTACCCACAGGGGACCCCCTGGCCCTAGCATAAAATCTTCCTGTCACCCAGCTGTGTTTTACAAAGTCTAGTCCCCAGGGATCCCGAATGAGATAGGTTGTCCAGGGGGCCGAAGGTACCAGAAGGGTAGCAAGTGCGTCCAGATGTTGAGAGTCTCATTGGTCATTTGGAAAAGGCTGAGGATACAGGCAGTGGCGGAACTCTGTGGGTGTCGGTAGCCAAAGAGGATGCCCTGCTCATGGAACACCTGTGGAGGGAAGACAAGGGAGGGGCAAGGAGGTGAGACAAAGGGAGGGGTGGCTCTCGCTAACATCAACTTTCCTGGGTGACTGAGTAGTTCCTTGGCCTGGTCCTTTCCCTCCCTGCCTTTGTCCGCTCTTTCCCCCAGGAGCTTCTAAGAACCCTGTCCTCCAAGCTGTCCCTAGCCAGTTGGCATCTAAGGTCCAGACTGGCTTTGGGAGTGGAGTCTGGCTCTGCATTCCTGGCTAGGCTTACCCTTGGCATGAATGTTGTCTAAGAGTCCGTGTTTGCACTTTGCCTAAGGCCAATGGCCTGGTCTTTAGATGTCTTCGTGGTTGGCTCTCATGTATGCTGTCTGCCTGCCCTGGATGTCAGAGGCTGGTGGGGCAATCTCTGCGGTAGAGCCTCCCAGTGGGATGAGGCATCCACAGGGACTTCATAAAGGCCTTTTGATGATGAGGCCGATGATGATGCCAGAGCCTGGACTGTGGGAAGAGGAGGCTGGCCACAGCAGGATCACTGAGCCACAGCCCCCACCAGAGACCACTGGTAAGCACCACTTTTTCTTCCCCCAGCACCTCCGGTAAGAAACTTAGACTGGCTAGGTAAGATGTGGGGTACTGACTTGTCTGATGTATTGTATTATATCCATTAAAATGGTAACCAAAGGGCTAGGAGGTGGCTCATGGGTGAAGGGTCTGTTGTATAATCATGAGGACGTGAATTTGGATTTCGAGTGCCAGTGGGAGGTACCAAGCACGGGAAGCAGCGAGGGCCTGTAACCCCAATGCTGGCGAGGTGGAGACAAGGATCCCTGGGGTTTGCTGGCCAGCCACTCTATCAACTGGTGAGTACTGGGTTCGGGACAAGACCCTGTCTCAAAGAATTTGGTGGCAGCTGGGTATAGAAGTGCCCACCTCAAGAGGCAGAGTCAGGGAGAGCGCTGTGACCTCAAGGTCAGCATGGTCTAGGAAGCACACGCCCGGTCAGCCAAGGTTACAGAGTGAGACCCCGCCTCAATAAATAAATGGATAGACAAGGTGGTGAAGCAATGAGGAAGCTGTCCAGTTTTAACTTCTGACCCGCGTGTGAACACGCATGCGCTCATACACACAGTAACTGACAACACCCCAGGGCACATGGGCCCCATCTCAGAGGGTAACATCAAGCGAAGAAAAGTGGAACTTAGTCCCGCCATGACTGGCGAGGCATACTCTCACAGTGGGGCGGGGATTGGGGAGAACACAGACGAGGAAAGGGGTCCAACTGCCGAGCTAGTTGGCTAGCAGGAAATTAATCTTCCTTTTTGTGGTGCTTAGCTCAAGGTTTCCTCACACTTCTGGCATTTGGGGCCAGATGGTTCCTTGCTGTGGAAGACTGGCTTACTGTGTGCCTTGACCATCTACCTGCTACCTGCTAGAAGCACTCTTAAGTACAAACCCCTTTCCATGCCAAGTTATGACAACTCCAATGTCTCCAAATACTGGGACAGTCTCTTGGAGGCAACATCTAATTCTGGCTAAGAACACTGATCTTGTTTGTTTTGTGACAAAGGCTTACTCTGTATAGCTCGGCTGACCTCAAACTCTTGGCAGCCCTCCTGCTTCAGCCTTTCAAACGCTGATATTACACGTGCCGTCATGCCTGGTTAGAAGCACGGATTTCAATGGTTCAAAGACTGTCATAACCTTTGGAAGGTAAATTATACCTAGTGAGACGGCTTCCTAGGTAAGGCGCTTACTGCCAAGCCTGACGACCCTAGTTCAATTCCCAAACCCACACGGTGGGAGGAGAGAAATGACGCCTGCAAGTTGTCTTCTGATGTCCACACATGCATGCTAAACGCACACACATGCATACACACACACACACAGTATACAGGAGTAGGTTGACAGAGACAAATTATTACAGTGTCGCTTAGTATTTAGCCCCCATGATGGAGGTCATGCAATACTTCCTAAAGTTTCCCCTGCGTCTTCTTGAGGGAGGAGGGGACAGCGGCAGAGCCCCACCGACTCAGCATGCATGAAGCCTCAAGTTTTATCCACAGCACTGAAAACAAAAGCAAAGCACTGTGCCAAGCAGAGCTGCTTCCCCCTCTTGCTGTTCTAGTCAAGAGTTCCCACAGAACCATAAATAAAGTAAGCAAAAAGCCATGTTTGGAAGCCAGGCCTGGTGGCACATGCCTGAAATCTTAGCTTTTGGGAGGCTGAAGCAGGAGGATCTCTATGAGTTCAAGGCCAACCTGGCGTACGTAGCAAGATTTCATCTCAAAAAGAAGCAGCACACTGATGCCCCATGGGTCCTATGAAACGGGATGGTGGAGACCTGCAGGGTTCGTGTTACAATTTCCTTTCTCCTGCTGTGATAAAATACTCAGACCAAAAGCTACTCAGAAGAGGAAAGATTTATAATCCCAGATCACAGTCTTTCACTGAGGGAAGGCAAGGGGGAAACTCAAGGCAGGCCTGCTTGCCAGTCCACACATCATTAACTCCAATCAAGAGACTCACTTCACAGCCAGAAAATGCAGCAGGAACCATGGAGGATGCTGCGTGCCGACTACCTTGCTCACAGGCTCAGGCTTCAGCTAGCTTTCTTACATAGCGCTGGATCACCTGCCCAGGGAATGGTGCCGCTCAGAGTGGGCGGGCCCTCCTACATCAACTAACAGCCCAGAAAATCCCGCATTGACATGCCGGTGGGACAGTCTGATCTGGGCAGTTCCTCAGCTGGGGTTCACCTTCTCAAGCGATTCTAGGCTGTGCCGAGTGGACAGTTAAGACTAACCAGTGCAGCAGACATGTGGCTTTCTGGTGTGAGATACAAATTTTCGGAAACGTTCAGTTCATTGCTGGGTAAACTGGTGAGACAGAGGGAAAGGGGCAGAGAAGCTGATTCATGGTCTCATCAGGAAATACAGTTTGGGGGCTGGAGGGATCGCTCATCAGATAACTGCACTTGCTGCTCTTGCTCAAGACCTGGGTTCACTTTCGAGCACCCACACGGTGGCTTGTAACCGCATAACCCGCCAGCTCCAGGGAATTGGTCACCCTGTTTTTGCTTCCTTGGGCACCACACAGCAATTTGACCGGGGCCAAGTGAGGTGGGTGTTGGGGATGGATAGGACCAAGATATATTGTGTACATGTGTTACACTGTCAATAAATAAAAGATGTTGTAAACTCATATATAAGAAATCAGTAAATATATACATAATTTTTTTAAAAAAAGAAATACAATTTAAATTATGTTTGAGCTTTAACTTATGAAAGTGATTTGCTTCCATTTTTAAAAAACAAATCATCTTAATATTTATCTTTTTGGGAAAGGATCTCATATAGCCCAGGCTGGCCTTGAGCTGGATACACAGAATAACTATGAACTTCTGATCCTCCTGCCTTCACCTCCAGTGTTTTGAGATTATGGCATGCACCACCACACCCTGCTTATGGAGTTCTGGAGATAAAACCTAGCACTTCTAGCAGACTAGGCAAGCGCTCACCCGCCTGAGCCGCATCCCAGTGTGGTGAGTCCACAAACATCATACAGTAAATGGACAGCTGACAGACCTATTGAACTATCCACGGTAAGTGTATACGTACACTCCACCTGGAGAATCCGTTTGCAGAGCTGCAGGGGGCATCTGTCCTTGGATAAGTCACTGTCAATTTTATAAAAGTCTTGTGAAATCATGGCATTTCTTTCTCCCATATATCCCAGCAGTGTCTAAACCTGACTGTTCCTGTAGGGCGACTGGATGCCTCCCCGACACTGTGAAGCCTTGGTGTGAAAAGGATTCAGCCAAGTCCTTAATCTCAGAGGCAAAATCTACACAAAAATAGTCCCCACAAAGTTTCTTTATTGACAGTCGTCACTGATAAGAAAGGACCTCACACAGGAGACTCAGGAAGGTGTGATCTACTGGTCTTCCTCTCTGGTGTAACAGGCTACTAATAGTCTGTATTACCCTTTACATTGGTAATCAACTAATATAAGCTCACAGCCCAGGAAATTAACTGTTTATACAGGAAAAAGGCCTGAGTTGCTAAAACTAGCTTCAGAGAGAAAAATTATCACCAGGGCACCCTGCTGGGGGTCAAAAGCAAAGTTCCCAAAAGAGATTCCCTTTAACTCAACCAGCTAGATGCTAATGCAAATCAAGCCTGCAGGTTAGTGTAACCACCAAGGCTGTGTGTCCAGCTGCAGGGGACAGAGCCACGCCCCCTCTGAGACATAAGGTGCCACCTTGCCAGATCCACCGGTTTCTTGTGACTCTGAAAATGCGTGCTTGATACTATGGCTACCGCCTATGGGATTGTTAACTTGTCTGTCGGCCTATATAAACGGACAGCTTTGTAGAGATCACCCCCTTTCTCTTACTCTTCCTTCTTTTGGACCCTCATGTCCGATGCCTTCCTTGCCCTTAGCCTTGTGCTTTGCCTTTGCCTTATGCCCCAGGCTTCTTCTTTTCCCTTATGCCCCTCTCCTAAAGAAACATCCAGGAAAAAACGTGCCTAGCTCAGATCCCATTTCCAAACCAGTCTTCGCTTGTCATCGAAGTCCTGTTCTGAACCCCGAGGGAGTGCTGAGGCTGGTACTCAGTAACCTCCATATCCCCGGCCCTTGCTCCAGTTTGGACTCACCCTTCTGCTGATGCACCTGGCTTACAGTGAACTGATGTGCGAGTCCCCTCTGTATGCTGTGAATACCATTGGTGAATAAAGAAACCGCCTTGGCCTGTTGATAGGGCAGAGCTTAGGTAGGCATGGAAAACTAACTGAATGATGGGAGAAAGGAGGCAGAGCCAGAGAGATGCCATGGAGTCACCGCCAGAGCCAGACACCGGACGGAACTTTACCCGGCAAGCCACAGTCATGTGGTGATACACAGATTAATGGAGATGGGTTAAATTAATATGTAAGAGTTAGCCAAAAAGAAGCTAGTGCTAATGGGCCAAGCAGTGATTTAAATAATATGGTTTCTATGTGATTATTTCGGGGCTGAGCAGCTGAGAACCAACAAATGGCCCTCCTTCCTTCAACAGTGAGGAGACTCCTCTAATAGGCACAAGAATCTTGACCTGCACTTGCCACAGGGGCTTTGGACAAGGAAGCACACATACCTTCTGCCTTTGATGCATGTGGAATAGGGCTGTCTCTAGTTTAGGGCATTCCAGAGGTCCTCCCTCAGAAAATGTGACTCCCAGGCTAGTCTAGCAGAGGATCCAGGTTTAGTTCCCAGCACCCACGTGCCAACTCACAACGATCTGTTAACTCCAGTTCTAGAGGACATAGCACCCTCTTCTGGGCTCTTTGGGTAATGCATACACTGATGCATATACATATATGCAAGGAAAATGTTCATACACAGAAAATAAAGAAATCTTTTGAAAGTGTTGAAGTGAGCTAAAGTGTTGGATTCTTATTAAAATGCAAAGTCTCCAGAAAGAAACCTATATAATTAATTATTCACTCCTTTGTGTGAGTTAGCTAAGCAGATCCTTGCTTTAAATCATTGCGTAACACACAGCAGGGAAGACTTTATCCAGGACCACTGTGATAGCTGAGGCATAGGCAAATGGAGTCTATAACCAAGGAGCAGATTGAGGGCTAGTAGTTGGGAAACCCCCAAGAGATAAGATGAGCCGGGCTAAACCAACCTGACAAGATTCTTGCTGAAAACAGCCAGAGTGGCTGACTTTAACTGGGAGAGTCGAAGAGAAAAGAATCTGCTCTAAGAGCAAGGGTGGTTGCATGTCAAGGAGCAGGGCTTCTGGCTAGCGAAAGACAGCCCTCACAAACTGCCTGGGCGATTCAGCATGCCACCAACAACCGCTCTCCCCTTTGTGGGTCCTAGCAGTCTGGCCAGCACAGGTGAAAACAGTCAAAGGCCTGGAGGGGAAGAGCAGGGATACTGTCCCTGCTGACCACAGTGGAGGATCTGGTCCCAGGGCTGGGGATGGAGCCCAGCTGGTAGAGAGCTTGCTCGGTAAGCATGAAGGCCTGGGTTTGCATCTCAGTATAGCGTAAACCAGGCAAAGTGGTGCCTTCCTAGAATCCCTGAACTCGGGAGGTGGCAGCAGGGGGATCAGGTGTTTAAAAGCCATCCTTGGCGACAGATGGCATTAAGGTCAGGCTGGGCTACATGTTTCTGTCTAAAAGGAGGAGGAGGACTTGGTCCCAAATCTGAGGGTGGAAGAAGAGGTCTTTGCCAAAGCCAGGCCTGGGCGCTGACTAGAGCCTCCCTCCACATGTCCTTCTAGTTTGACCTTTACATGCCCGTGTGACACACAGGATTTTAAGGCACTCCTGAGAAGCCATGGCAGGTGCGTAGGGAGCAGGTAAAGACAGCCGCAACTCTCTGTGACTCAGGAAAGAGTGAGTTTCACTTGTAATAGCACACGGATCCATCCCTTCCGTCCCGAGACCCGTCCCTACTCTCCCCAATGTAAACCTCTCTTTGCTGGACCAAATTACTAGCACTCAGGTGTGCTCCTGCTCCCAGCAGCTCTGAGCACAAGAAGGAAGCAAGTTCCCTCCCCACTGCCACCCCAGCCCGAGCAAAGCCCCACACGCAGAGCTGATCTTTGCAGAACACAGGCTGCATACATCAAAACGGCAAAGAGAACATTTGAAAACAATTTTGTATTCCAAGCTCAGTTTGATCCCCAACGGCAAATTACAATCATCGCCTCACTACTCTGAAGCCTGGCTCCATCTCCAGCGACCCCCTCCCTCGGAGTAAGGAGGCACCTGCTTGTTTGCACAGCAGCACCGATTTGTAGGGGTCCATTTCGAATCTGTAGGGTGGCAGACGGGGCAATTCGGAGTGAAATGAAACCGAGGCGTGTGCAGTCTATTAGGGATGAGAACCTCCCGGCACTCGGCGCGGAAGGGCGCATCAGGCAGTTGGCTCTCCTAGTGCTTGTCACAGGCTCAGCACGACAGAAGACTCCCTGATTTACTGAGAGCCCAGTGTACCGGCCAGCTGAAGCCTGAAATTCCAACCTTTGGTTTTTCTAGCTATTGAGCTGCAAATCACCTGAGGGGAAATAAGTGGGGGTCTCTGGGCTGTGGTAAATAAGGTATTGCTAGTGAGAAAAGGGAAGAGGGGCTGCCAAAGGAAAGGCAGAGGCTTTCTGGCATGTGCTCTTCACTTCCTGTCTGATGTCCCAGAATCTTCACAACCACCTTGTGAGTCTTTCTTTGTCCTCATGACAGACAAAAGGGGAAGGCCATCTACTCATGCTCCCAGTGGCTACAGGAGTCAGGTTGAAATCCACATACAAGCCTCAGGCTCCCTTCCGGCCATGAGGGCATTCTCTCCCGTACTGCTAAGCAGGGCACTGTTGGGAGGTGAGTTCTCATCCTGCTCCCTGGGGAATGATTTTGGACAATCCTGTCCTATACGCTGAGCTTCAGTCTCTTCTTTAAGTGTCATTAAGGGCAGAATTAGGTCTCCCCTAATTCTACTACTACGCCCTAACACACTGTATTTGAAGATGGCCTAGAATTCCCCACGTACCCATGGATGACCTTAAACTTCTGATCCTCCTGCTTCCACCTCCTAAGTGCTAGATTACAGGTGTGTAGCACCATTCTCTGCTGGAGATCAAACCCAGGGCTTCATACATTCTAGGCAAGTCTTCTATCTGAGCTACACCCTCAGCCCTGACAAGAGAGTCTCCCATGAGACAGCACTTACAATAAAGCTATTAGAATGGGCTGTTCTCGAATCTGGCTGGTGACTCTAGGAAGATTAGGTTTGGATTGATACAGAGGCTTCAGGTGTGTGTGTGTGTGTGTGTGTGTGTTTGTGTGTGTGTGTGTGTGTGTGTGTGAAGCAACAGGAGGGAAGCCATTTGTTAGCCAGGGAGGGAGGCCCCAGAGGAAAAGCCCCAAGCACATCTTGATCTTGGTCTTCTGGTACCCAGAGCCGAGAGGAAACAGCCAGTGGATTTAGTCCTCAGCTTCTTCCAAGGCTGCTCAGCATCGGTCATAAGCCCACTTCTTGGCTTCTTGGCAGGTCACCCGAGGGTCTCACTGCACTTGGGTGGCTGCTGTTAGGATTTTCGCTTATTTATTTTTGCATTTATTTGTTATCTGGAAAGTTTCATGCATCCCAGGCTGAACTCACATTCATCATACAGTTGAAAGTGGTATGCTCCTGCTCCCCCTGCTTCTGCCTCAGGAGAGCTGGAATGACAAGGCCCCCCAGCAGGCCAAGAGGAGAGGCTGCTTTCTAACAAGTTTTTTTGCAGATGCTGATACTGCCATACATCCCGGCTCCTGCCCCTTCTCTGTGCTGTCCCCTCCCTGCCCAGAATCCAGTTTATCTCAGAATAGGCCATCCCCTTTAAGAGCAACAAGATGAGAACAAAGGTAGGCTGTTATGGTTTGAGTCTAAAATACAGCCACAGGATCGTGTACTGGGGGCCTGGCTGCTACTGATGGCACTGTTGGGAAGGGACTGGGTCCTAAGGGCTCTGACCTAGACCGCGGATGCCTACCCTGGTGGATGCAGGCTGTGAGCATTATGAGAGAGGCTGAAAAGCAGGAGGCAGGGCCAGACTAGAGGAAGTCGATCAGTGGAGGTGCGTTGTGGGACCTCTATCTTGGTCCCTTCCTGTATCCTGGTCTCTGCTTCCTGGCCACAGTGTTGTGAGGGAGCTGCTGTACCTCACCCTGCTGGGATGCACTGAAACCTCTGAAACCCTTTCCAGAGTTTAATCCTTCCTCCTTTTAAGTTTGCATCAGGCATGGCAAAAAGAACGCTACCTAATACACAGGGACAGGAAAGGGCAGCGCGGGAAACGATGAGCCCAAGGGATGTCTGGTGAGAGGTGTGCAGGCAGAAAGGCGGTCAGAGAAAGGCAAGGGTTCTGGATTTCAGGGTGGAGAGGGTGGGTCAGGAGCCGAGGAGTGGGCACTTCTGGAAGCTGGGAAGAGCAAGGAACCGGTTCTTGCTGGCTGCTGAGTCATCCTTCACTGGGATTCTAGCCCTCCAATCCGTGCCACGTGTGCAGTCCAGAGGACTGTAAGATGACATAGCTCGTTCATTGTTTTGTTTCTTCAGTGCTGGGGTGAAGCCTGGGGTCCCATGGGTGCTGGGCTAGACCCCTGGGCCTCTTTTACTTAAGCCATCAAATTTTTGAAGACTGTGTTATGGAAGTAGCAGGAAACCAAGAACGGTCAGACTCTGACAGAAATCGCCAAGTGTGCCCCAGGCCAGGAAGGGTGCAAGTTTTGAATAGTTTGCTTGGAGTCAGAACTTTTTTTCCCCCAGATTTATTTATTTTTATTTTATACATGTGAATGTTTTGCTCACATGTAATGGCTGTGCACTGAGTGCATGCAATGCCTGTGGATGCCACAAGAGGGCACTGGATCCCTTGGAACTGGAGTTACAGCCGGTTGCAAGGTAACATGGACTGGGAACCGAAGCTGAGTCCTCTGAAAGAGCAGCCAGTGCTCTTACCCACTAAACCATCTCCCCAGCCCCCAGAAAACTCTCTTTGGGACAGTTCAGAGGTGTTTATCTCATTCTTTGAATGGTCCCCAGGATGAGATGACTTAGGAAACACATAGCCAATTTAACCTTAAACTCTCATTTCAACAGTGAGAAGGCTAAGAGAAGAGAACATGTGGATTTCATTTATAAAAGATATACAATGCCTAGAAGAAATCAATGAAATCAGCGGTCTCCAATTTGATCTGAGGTGGGAGATTATATTAATTATGGGTTTGAGTTCTCCACTGGCATTGTTACAGGATATTGTTAGCCAACGCTTAAAAAATTATCTAGGTGGAACTAAGAGCCTCTCTCAATCCCCTTTCTGAGTTAGTTCGAACTATTTCACTTATAAAAGTTGCCATGGTCATGGTGTCTATTCACAGCAATGAAAACCCTAACTAGACAAACTCCCAAGAATTCAGACCCCTGTGGTAGTCTGTATGCGGGGTTTTGGTCAAAATCTACACTGTCTCTGAGAACCAAGATATCTCCAGTGGATAAGTAATGCAGCTACAAACAGAAAGAGCCCAAGGTTTTGCAGTTCCCAAAGGCAAGCACAAAGCCTCCCTCAAGGCTCTCCACCTTATCACAAGCACGCACACTCAGGAACAGCAGCAGTTCTGAAGCAGCAGCAAGAGCAGGGCCAGAAATGGAGGCATGAGGGTTGAAGAGACGGCTCAGCGGTTCAGGGTAGGGGCTGCTCTGCCGGCTGAACTAGGTTCAGTTCCCAACCTGGTGGCTCACAACCATCCATTACTCCAGTTCCAAGAGATCCAATGCCCTCTGCTGGCCTCCGTGGGCACTGCATGTGGCCAAACACCCACAGAATAAAAATGCATAAAACCTCAAAAATAATAGATTTAAAAAGAGGATAGGAGGGATGGAGTCCCAGCTAGGTGTGCTGGAGCACGATTGCAATCCCAGCACTCGAGCAGCAGCAGGAGGATCACCTTAAGCTTGAGGCTAATCTGATTTATGTAGAAAGTTCCAAGCCAGTCAGGACTGCCCAGTGAGACTCTGTCCCAAAAAGCAAAAGGGGGGAGGGGGGTAGGAAGAGAGAGAAGGTGAAATGAAGAAGAGGAGGAGGAGGAGGAAGAAACAGTTTGAAGAAGACACTGAAACATAAAAGAACTGTGCTCAGTAAAACAAATATAAAGAGGGAATATTTAAAAAGGGCCTAGAGTAACTTATAGAAACAAACAAGCAAACAAAAGTGATATTGAAAAATATATTAAGAGGACAAGCTGAAGACTAGGCCTGACTGAGGAAGAATTTAGCCACTTAAAGAAGAGCAAAGGAGGTTTTCAGAACAGTCCAGAAAGACTGTTATGAAAAAGCAAAACAGAGACCTGGCTATTTCTCCAAAGAATGAGAGAGATTTTAATGTGGCACTCATAGTCACGACTTATGCATATGCAGAGCTGTTCAAACTTAAAAAGCTTCAGGCCCGAGAAGTCAGGGACGGCAGGATAGTCAGCATCCACCAGCCGACCCAAGTGCTTCCCCACTTCCTAGACTTGCTTGAAGCTTGGTCAGAGTCCGGTGACATTTCCAGGCAGAGCTACCTCTAGGCCAGGACAGTTCAAAGCAGCACAATGCCTTGAAATTACAGTGCATTTTTCTTCACATTTAAAATGTTTATTTATTTACTCAGTGTGTGTGTGTGTGTGTGTGTGTGTGTGAGAGAGAGAGAGAGAGAGAGAGAGAGAGAGAGAGAGAGAGAGAGAGAGAGGAGAGAGAGGAGAGAGAGAGAGTACTTGTATAGAGGTCACAGGACAGTTAGGAGGAATTGTGGTCGCCTTCCACCATTTGCGTCCTGGGGACCGAACTCAGGTTGTCAGGCAGGTAGGCGCCTTTACCTGCATAGCCAACCATGCAATCCAGAGAGGAATTTTCCACACTCAGAACTCGGCCAGCTCACGTCTTTTGGGGAAACTGTTTTGGGTCAAAGGGCACAATCTTGCCTTCATTATGTTCCCTTCTCAGGGTCAGCCCATCCCCATCTACCAAGAATTCAAAGTCCTGACCTACTTTCTTTATCCGGGACAGTTCTGAATGATGAAGCTCATGGCGGAGCCCTTGTGTGATGGGCATGTGATGGGGAGACCCTCTGATGCCACGGCTCCTCCCCAATCCTGCCGTCCTCACCCTAGCTAACATCCTGCATGCCAATTTCTGTCTCAGATTTGTTTCTGGGGAACCCAGCTGAAGACGCAGTCCTCTCTCTTCCCCTCTGTGGTGACCTTGGAAGCCACCTGTTCCAGATGGCGCCGCTAGGAGATGGCAGATCTTCCATCTGCTTGCCTTTGCCACCTCCCAACGACTATGTAATGTGAAGTGCAAGAAATCTTTGACACCTCAAGTCACCGAGGTGTCTGGAGGAACTTGTTTGCGACAGGGTCTCTCGTGTAGCCCAGCTGACCTCAAATTCACTATGCAGCCAGAGAGACGGCCATGAAGTTCTGATCCTCCTGCCTCCACCTCGTGAATGCTAAGATGATAGCCCGTGGTACTGGGGCTTGAACCTGGGACTTGGTGGCGTGCTCGATAAGTAATCTATCAGTTGAGCTGCATTCCCGGCCAATCCTGGGTGACTTTTAGCTTGTTTGCCTACCCTTATGCCTAGTACAGCTGTCCAGAATAAAGCAGTTGAAGGGATCTCTAAGCCAGCAGATAGGTAGACTGGTCTATCAGCAGAGAGGGAAACAGAATGAGAAGACAACGAAGAAACTCAGAATGTGACCCTTTCCCCCAGACAACCGGGGTGGGAGGTAGAAGCAGAGAAGACGGAGCCGCACGAGACTGTTGAAACACGCAAATCCATCTCTAGCTATCCCTCTGAACATTAACAGAGCCAGCGGCGCAGGAAAAGACATGTGCCGCCAAGCTAAAGCTCCACCGCGAGCTGTTTACACAAAGCGCAGCTAAAATGTAACGACAGGAAGGGTTGAAAGGCAAAGGAAGAAAAGAGATGACTCAAGCGAACGGTAATAAAAGCGGAGAAGCTGGATTACAGCCCCAGCTGGGCCCTGAGACACAGAGCGCCGTGAAGAAGGCACAGCAAAGTCATCCTTACCCTCATGCACGGGGAGCTACAGGAGGCTCAGAACTAGCTAGGAGGAGTTTAAATTTCATTGCACTTATTTGTTTAGTGTGTGTCTGTGTTCATGTATGCGTGTATGTGTACATATGTGTGCTGGTGTGTGTGGAAGCCAGAGGACAATCTCCAGGGTGGTTCTTCCTCGGCTGCCATCCATATTGGTTTTTTTAAGAGTCACTCACTGGCCTGGGACTTGCAGACTAAGCTAAGTGGGCTGACCGTGAGCCCCAGGGATCCGTGCCTGTCTCTGCCTCCCCAGCGCTGGGGTTACAAGCGCTCACCAGCTTTTTCACATGGGTTCTGGTTTTAAACTCAAGTCCTCAGGCTTTCGTAACAAGCACCTTACCACCCGCTATTCTCCCAGTCCCTGAAACTCATCTTAACTGTCTCTCTCCTGATCCCTTCCTCCCCTAGACAAGCGACACATCTGTCTCTCCTCCGAGCTGCTTTACAAAGTACTCGTGAGGGTTTTGAGAGCCTCCTGAGCTCCGGAGGAGCCCAATAAGGACAGAGCTTGACCTGCAAGTCTTCTCCGAGTCCTGTAGAGAAACATCCTGCACACAGGAAGAAGTGAATAAAAATGTCACGAATGAATAAATCCAAGACTTGCCCTGTGTTCCCACTGGCCACAGTCACTGATGTGTGAGCAGGAAAGGGAACGGGCAGCCCTGTGAGGCCAGAGGCAGGGCCCTGCTGAAGCACGACCTCTAGAGCGGCCAGCTTTCCTCATCTTGTCCCACAGCTCCTCTGCTCTGCGTATGACTCTGCCCAGCGCCATCTCCCTGCACCAGCTAGCTCTACACCTACAGACAGGAGCCTGTAAGGAGTCTGCTCAGTGTCCTGCTGGTGATGTTGAGCTTGGTTAGGTATTACAAGACATCAGTGTAGGTAGTCAGCTGAGCCCAAAGAGCTCTCATTTCCATGTGAAATGTCCTACAACAAACATTGATTCTTATCCAGTCCTGCAGGAAGGAAACTGGACCAGAGACGGGCACAGTCTTGTGCTTTCTCTACAAGGCAAGATGGAGGCACACCAGTTTGACATAGCATATAACCAAAATCTTAGGGCTTATGGAAGCAGGGTGTTTGGGCGTGCCATGTGTGCTGGGATGGCTCTCTAGTCCCAGAGATCCACAAAAAAGAGACAAGAAAAGCTACTAAGCAAGTCCTTCTGTGTTGCAGGATACTAGATCGCACAGCGTGAAGATGTGACACTCTTTTACCTCACCTGCCTATGACACCTTCTGATTGGTGAAATAGAGATCTGAATGGCCAATAGCTTGGTAGGAGAGGACAGGCAGGACTTCTGGGCAGAGACAGGAACTCTGGGAAGAATCTGAGAGGTGGGGGATTCACGAGCCAGACACAGAAGTCAGACTACTGTACTGAGGGAATGTAACAAGCCACGTGGCAGATTGTAGATTAATATAAATGGGTTAATTTAAGTTTTAGGAGCTAGTTAAGCTACTAAGCTAAGGCCAAGCTTTCATAACTAGTAAGAACTCTCGGTGTCATTCTTTGGGAGCTGGCAGTCCAAAGAAAGACCTGCAACACTTCCCCATTGCCCCACCCCATACCTGGCCTAGCCTTCCTGTGAGAGTGGAGGCTGGAGCTAGGAACGCTGGTGGAGTCTATAATCCCTACCCAGGGGAGGCCAAGGTAAAGGGATTGTGAGTTTGAGGCTAGATTGTCTCAAATAAAACAGAGGTGTGGGAAGTAAGGGAGAGAGAGAACACTGTGCAGGGCCATGCTGAGGTGACTGTTCCCTAGCCTGCTCTGAAGCGCCACCGTAGGCCCTAACCAGCCTTCTCCCCACCAGCAGATGCTCCTACTTCCTCTGACTAGCCCAAATCTAAGGTCTCTCTAAGGACTTTGCTTCTGGATGAAACACAGATGTTGCATTGAAGGACTACCCTTAGCCAGCCTGGTGCATGGGTGTGGCGAGGGGTCCTGATTTCTGCAGGAGATTCAGAGGGCAGCCTAAAAAAGAAGGGGCCTGCAAAAAGCATCCTGAACTCCCCTATTGCAGAAGCTGGTCGCCTGCAGACCCTGGAACCCAGCAGTGGAACGAAAAGCACATACCTGAGGCACCTGATCTACACGGAACAGCCTAGGGAGCTTCCAACTCAGCATCTTGACACCAGGCCGGGCAAAGCAGTTGGGGTCTCTCTGGCCTCCCAGCAGGTCCCACTCAGAACTGTGGCATACCAGGAATATCTGGGTGACTTCCCTGAAAGAGGATAGCAAGAGAAAATCAGATCAGACTCCACCTAACTCCAGCTGGATCAGGCATTTGGTGGCTCAACTATTGGACATTTGCTTTACAATGATAGCAAAAAGCCAAGATGCCCATGGCTGAGAAATGGAACTCTGTTGGCAGAGTGCTTGCCTGGCACACACAAGGCCCTGGGTTCAGTCCACAGCACTGCAGAAGACAGGCATCAAGCCTGGCCCTGAGGAGGTGGAGGTGGGGTGGGGGAGGATCAGGAGGCCAAAGGCATCCTCACCTCCTGGCCAACCTGGGCTACTTGAGACCCTGTCACAAAACAAAAGCAAAAACTTCTTAATAGCAGCGATCCAGACTGCTTCATCCCTCACCAGGAGAATGTTAATAGATTTAAGCAATTGGATCCTCCAATGGCTGATTACTGCAATATGCAAGTTTTGACCTTCATAATCTGTATGCTAGAATTTAATCCCCGGTGTGTTATGAAGTAAGGCCTTTGAAAGGTAATGAGGTCATGAAAGTCCCACTCTTTTGAATGGGATTAGTACTTTTATCATAAAAGAGGCCTAAGGGAGCTTTCTTGACACTGGGCCCTGGGAGGACACAAGGAGAAGGAGCCATCCATGAAGAAGAAAGAGTCTTGGGATGCTGCCATCCTGATATTGAACTTCTGGGCCTCCAGAACTGGAAACAATACATTTTTCATTGTTTATAAACTACCCAATCTAAGGTATTTTGCTATAACAGAATGAACTGAGGCGGTAGAAAATTGGAGGGAGAAAAAAAGAAAGAAATTTTAGAAAAGAAAAGAAATCTGTCAGGTAGTAAAGGACCTGAGGCTACCCGCTCCCCTCTGAGGAGTGAGCAGCAGAATAATTTTCCCAGAGTTGTTGAGCTAGGAAAAGCTGAGGCTTTCCTAGGTAGGCAGAGGAATCTCTGCCTGTGCCATCCTAGGTGACATAAGGAAACAGTGGGGGGGTGGGGAAGGGAGGGTTCAGCTATGGGTCTCCAAGCCTGATAACCCCAGGACCCCCATGGGAGGAAACAAAACAGACAATCTATAGCTGTCCTCTGCTCTTCTACTGCGGCACCCACACGCACTTGGAAAAGCACATACAGACACAATATAATAGAAATGTTAAAAAGAGGGCAGGAACTATACTCTAGCTCAAAGACGAATCGGCTCGTCCAGAGAGAACACTGACCACAGGGCTCTCAAGGATGAATCGGCTCGTCCAGAAAGCACTGACCACAGGGTTCTCAAAGACGAATCAGCTCATCCAGAGCACAGACCACTGCGCTCTCACATGAAAGAACCAGGCCAGGCAAAATTCCAAGGAGCTTCTTGGAGACAGAGCAACTTGCAGTAAACAATAAAGTTGATCAAAGACAGGATTACGACTGTTTAGTAACTGTAAATAATATGAACTACAGACATCTAAAGTCCTCAGACCCACCAAGCAAAAATGCTGCTTTAACATGGGAAGAGCAAAGCAAGGGACCAACCCAGTGTGGCTCCCTCTGCTATCATCCCTGGACCAAGGCCTGCTCCCTCCTTAGAGCCTCCTTCATGTCCCCGTCAACAGAGGGGAGTCTTTCTCTGAGGGCCCAGGGACCTTTCCTAACCTCCCTGGATCACCAGTCACACCCCTCCTAGGACCTCTGTGGCTGGCTGGACACTCTCACAGACACACAAATGAAAGGAAGGCAACTGGAAAGACAGGCAGCCACCTCTGGCCTCCACGTGCACATACACGAACACATATACCACACACAAATAACAGAATTGGCTTCAATGAAAGGAAATTGCATCCTGGCACAAAGCACCAAGACTGAGTTTCTCCTGAGCACTGGGAAATAATGGGAAACAGAATGTCTGTGATGTGTGCTAAGCCTGGGCAGCAAGTAGTGAGCCACTCTTGCCAACTCAGCAAGCCGAGGCAAATTCGCAGATAAGACGGAACTTGACTGACCTGTTTCAAAAGTGCAAGGCTTCTGCTGTCAGAGTCTCACAGCATTCAAAGCGGTGAGGCCTTTCCCATGGTTATCTGTCAGCCAACACCTAAAACACCCATCATTTTGTCAATAATTGCCGGAGACCAGTGGCGGATGATGGGGAGTTGTGGCACCCTGCCGATCTTAAGCCTTTCAGACATCACTGAGCCTGGAATGAACTCTTTCATCCTTTTAGTCCTGTTTGGAAACCATCTCTTCGTTCTGAAGACACTAGAAGAATCAGGCTGCAGGCTTCAGGATCGCCAACATTGCAGCTTGGGTTGCTATGTCTTTTTGGAGAGGTCTAGAGACAAGTTTGAACCGAACCACAGGGCTTTTGCTCTACTTTTAATTCTCTTGCTGTGGCAAAGCACTGATTTTTTTTAAGGCAACTTAGGGGTCAAAGGGCTTATTCTAGCTAAAATGTGCAGGCTATAGTCTTATCACTGCAGGGAAGTCACCGTGGCAGGAGTTTGAGAGAGCTGGTCACATGACACCCACAGTCAGCAGAAATGAATATAAGCCCACTCGGTCTCCGTGAACTCACTGTCCTCATTCTCATGCAATTTAGGAACCCCTGTCTAGGGAATGATGTCACCCACGGTGCCTTAATTTTCTTACATCAATTAATTTCAGATAATCTTGCACAAACATGCTCAAAGGCCAACCCAGTGTTGACAGTCCCTCATTAGGCCTCTCAAGTTGTGTCAAGTGCACAATTAAGTTAACCATCACGGTTTCTAAGATGAAATCCAAACACATCAGGAAGATGCAGCTTAATAGTGCCTCGTAGAAGACTTCATCATACAGAAGTTTCGATGTCTTTTAAGAACAAAAGGGCTAGAGATGTTTCTCGGTTGGCACAGTCTTTGCTTAGCGTACATAAAGCTCTGGGTTTGATCCTGAACACAACATAAACCAAATATAGTGGGTTCACACTGTAACCCCAGCTCTCGGAGGGAGAGGCAGGAAGATAAGTGCAAGGTGAGCCCTGAGGCAGAGGCAGGTGACTCTCTGAGGTTGAGGCCAGCCTGGTCTACAAAGTGAGTTCCAGGACAGCCAGGGCTGCACAGAGAAATCCTGCCTTGAAAAATAAAAGAAACAAAAAGGTTCAAAGTCATTCTTGGCTACACAGAGAGTTCCAGGGCAGCCTGGAATATACGCGATACCACCTCAAAAAAGGAAGGACTTGCTGGGGTTATTCTGGAATAGCCATTAAAAATCATGAGAATAAAACCATAAGCAGGAGGTTTCATATTAGGACTCAAATTCAAGGGCATCCAAAAATTAATAACAGGTAAAATCTGAACTTGGGTACCTCATTCATCTCCTGATGGGATTCCATTCTTACAGGTCCCTGCCCTAGAAGACAACCTCAGCTGGGCTACCCCACGCCTTAAAGGCTATAGCTGAAGACTTGACAACCCACTGTGTGGAATAGTTTTATGTCAATTTGACACAAGCTAGCACACTCTGGAAGGTGGATCTGCAGTTGAGAAAGTGCCCCTTTCTAGACTGACCTGTGGGCAAATCAGTGGTGGGGGAGAGCCCAGCTCACTGTGGGCAGTGCCATCCCTAGACTCATGCTCCTGGGAACTAGCAGACTGAGCAAGCCATGGAGAGCAGGCCAGTAAGCAGCGCTCCTTCTCCATGGCCTCTGGATCAGCTCCTGCCTCCAGGTTCCAGCCCTGTGTGAATGCCTGTCCTGACTTCCCATGATGATGGACATAAAACTAACCCTATCCTCCCTTGATTGCTTTTGGTAATGGTGCTTCATCACAACAACAACAAAAACCTGAAGATACCTAAGAAATATTGTCATATAAGGTGACCCAAAATAATCTGGTGAGTTGGATCCCAATGACAGGATACAAAAATATAATAACATAGTAATATCAATAAACCAACAATTAGTCACACTGTTAGCATGGATTTATTAACTTAGTCTTGCACACACACAGAATCCCAACTGTATTTAATAGAGTACTTAAAATTTTTCCACATTTATTAAATGCATTGAATGAAGCCTTCATCTGTGTCATCAAAGATAGTATCTTCTTTATAAATACCGTCACTTTTTTGAGTTGCCTCATCCAACTGAAGAATATTGTCTCATCGTATGCCGGTTAAAGGTAGAGGCTCCCAAGACAAGAGTCCTCATCAAGCTGAACACTTAAACCGAAGAAGATGGAGACAACTAGAAGGTGTCAGAAACAAGGGCTCTCTGACCTCCTCCTGCCCTGTCCCCTGTCACCTCTCTCTCCCCAGCAAGCTGTAACACTCAGAGAACTCATGGTCTCAGACTCCATTGTAGATCCCCACTCCAATAGGAGAGTACGCTGCACGGAGAGGTAAAGAAGATTCCAAGAAGACAGGCCGGGCTGGGTTTCCCACTGGGGGTCCTACGCGTTAGGCCACCCATACCCTGTGTCCAATCATACATTTCAAATGGCTGCCCACTCTTCCTAGAACTTGAGGATGAACACAGTTCTCACTGGGTCTTTGAGCCTGTATTTCTGAAGAAGTATCTTGTGCAAGAGAAAATATGTGTGTGTGTGTGTGTGTGTGTGTTCACATGTGTGCACACAAAGGACAGAGACAACCTTATATGCCATCCCTCGGGTGCTATTTACCCTTTTGTCAGACAGCATTTCTCCCAGCCTGGAGCTCACCTGTATTATACTGTTTATGATCAGCTTTGAAATACTTCATATGGAGGGACTGGAGAGACGGCTCAGCACTTACTGCTGTTGCAGAAGACCCGAGTTTGGATTCCGGGACCCACATGGGAAGGCTTACAACCAACCACCTGTAACTGTAGCTTCAGGGGATCTGGCACCCTCTTCTGGCTACACACACACACACACCAGTATTAGTAATATAATCTTTAAATAATTATCATAGAGATCCTGCTGTGAGGGTAATGTTCTAACCATAGCCCCATGACTGGCTCCTTTCATGGAGCCCACGAGTCCACAAGAGAGGAATAGGTGGCTGGAATGCAGATCCCATGTTTAAATGATGCTGCCACAGGATTACATGCCTTCCCAGCAGGGCATCGGTCCACAGCCTTAGAGATTAATAAAGAAGAAGGTTTTTAAACAAAAAGCTCACAACTGGTTCTGGCTGATGCACTAAGGGGAGCTGGCCTCACACAGAGCATTTGACCAGCTCATACAGCCCTTAGGCTTATATTCCCACATACAGTGTCATCCTCAAATGTCCTTCAGGTCCTGCCCCAGCTCACACTTTGAACAATTAAACAGACACAGGAGACCGCCAGTCTGGCCACTTGGGCAAATGAGAGATTTACAAAGCAAAGTATTGGCAGAATTGTTTTTAAGTAGAACAGTGTTGTTCTTTTGAACAGTTGTGGTGCAGAATCTTCTTGCTACAGTTTCTAACCAGCCTGGCTAGCACCTGCCATACCTTCCAGCCATATTGGGGTCGGTGCTCCTTTACCTAAGTTCTACTTTGTGTAACTTAGCATTTCCTAAGCAAGCATATTGGTAAATCCTTAATAGCACTAATTTTATTACTTCAGGCTCCTCCTGCATCATTGCCAAACAGCTGTCGCCTTAGCCTGGGGTGACCTCTTAGGCAAGGTGTGCTTGAGAGGCCCCCAAAAGACAAGTAGCTTGTTCAGAAGTCCTCATGATGCCCTCATGCTGTTTGCTTAAACAAATATGGGTGGCAGAAACCCAGCACTGTGCTGGCCTAACAATGGGCACACACGTGGGAAGTATGGTCCAACTGTCCCCAAGCACCTCCAAATACCAACTGAGCCCAGGATGGCATTTCAATGACCTTCAGACACTGTTAGCTGGGAAGTACATCACCATTTTCATGGACCAGAAAGAGAGAAAGCCGTGCCAGTTATAATCAGGAGATGCTGTTGAATGGAAATAAATTCCAGTTTTAGAGCTGCTAAAATGTTAGGCTGTGGGGAGAGATGGTTCAGTAATAAGTGTGCTTGTCACACAAGCATGAGTTCCTAAATTCAGTCTCCAGTGCACATGGAAATGTGTGTCTATAATTCCAGTGCTGGGGAGGTGGGAGCAGGGAGGTGGGAGCAGGAGGTGGGAACAGTTGCCTTTGCCAGGCGTTTTGTCACAGCCACGGGAAAGCAGCTAAGATGGTGTGCCCATAAGCGTCAGGTAGAGTGTTTGTACCAGTGATGGAGCCCCTGTGATGACGGGCAGTGATGGCCTTAGGTCTTAGTCTGTTTACAACGGTCACTCTCTTCAAGAGATCATCAGGAGTAGCCAAGCTTTACTTCCATTGGAAGACTGTATTTTCTCATCCCCTTTCTCCATCCACACCGCTTCTCTCCTATGTTGGGTGCCTCCTCAGGGTTCCCAAGCACCGCTACCAGGGAAAGCATCACACTGTCAGGGTGCCACCCTCAAAGAGTTTACTGATCAACAATGACTCTTAAGAAACGTGAGACTCAGCTATGACACATTTCTTAGTTTCTAGAAAATATTATGTCAGAAAGTAAAATTATGGGGCCAGAGAGATGGCTCAGTGGCTAAGAACACTAGCTGCTTTTCCAGAGGTCCAGCAACTGCACAGTGGCCCGCAACCATCTATAATGAAATCCGACGTCCTCTTCTTGCATACAGGTGACCATGCAGATAGAGCACTCATGCACATAAAATACACAAATAAATTTTTTTGCACACCCCTTTAATTTCAGTATTCAGGAGGCAGAAGCAACTGGACTCTTAGTTTGAGACCAGTCTGGTCCTCAGACCAAATTCTAGGACATCCAGGGCTGCACAGAGAAACCTTCTTAAAAAAATTAAAAAAAAAAAAGAAAAGGAAAGAAAACAAAAAGAAAAAAATACTCTGTTAATAATTTTATATTCAGAATAAATAATAAAAATAAAATAAATATTTTTTCTAGGGACTCCAAGGAGTCCTTGGCTTTAGACTTAGCCATGAAATATCAAGAAAACACTGAACGGCGTGGATCCAGGACCTGATAAATGCGATTATGTGGAGGGGACTTTCAGACAAGAGGTTACACACTGATCCCAAGAAGCAGTGTTACAGAGGGACATCGGGGCCTGCAGAAGGCGGTGGGGAGATGCTCAGAGGAGCCTGAATCACCTCTCTGCTTGTCCTCAGAACACAATCTGAGTGGCTAGATGCTGGTGCCCAAGTAGAGCCCAGCCTCCTAAGCGTGGCAGGAGAGGCTGGCCTCTTTACCCAGTACTCTAAAGGCATAAGCCCTGAGCATGGAGTGAGGAGCTCTAAGCACAGGGCTGGAGAGATGACTCTGGTATAGATGCTTGCCATTTGAGCCCAGTATAGACAGGGGGTCATAAGTTCCAGGCCAGCCTGGGCTACACAGGGAGACTGTGGCTCAAAGCAGCAACAGTAAACTGAGCAAAAACTTGAGCTCTGTGGCACATGCTGCAGTCTCAGCTACTTAGGGGCTGAGGCAGGAGGATTGCTTCCATCTATTAGTTCAGACCAGGCTGGGAAACAGCAAGCAACAAAACCAATCTTAAAAAGAAACACGAGGCCAGCAAGGAGGCTCAGCAGGTAGAGGATCTGGCTGCCAAGCCTGACAACCTGGGTTTAATTCCTGGGATCCACACAGTAGAAGAAAAGAACCAATCCCACAAGTTGTCCTTTGATCTTAATGTATGTCCTGGTACACGAGTGCCTACAAAGTCTCTCTCTCTCTCTCTCTCTCTCTCTCTCTCTCTCTCTCTCTCTCTCTCTCTCTCTCACACACACACACACACAAATAGAATAAAAGATTTAAAGCAGCCTGGTGGTGGTGGCACATGCCTTTAATCCCAGCACTCAGGAGGCAGAGGCAGGAGGATCTCTATGAGTTCGATGTCAGCCTGGTCTACAGAGTGAGTTCCTGGACAGCCAAGGCTGTATGGGGGGTAAAAATTAAGCAAACAAATCAGAAAAAGATTTAGATATATTTGCCCCAAAGACATCACTAAGTACATAGAAAGATACTTCAGCACTGTCTCAAGGGACATACAATTCAAAATCACAACACAACACTTCGCCTCCATTGGGATGCCTAATGTACAAAATAACTGGATATGAGTGTTTCCTGGGGAGATAGCTCAGTCAGTAAAGACTGTTACCTGACCATGAAGACGTGAGTTCGGACCCCTGGAACATACATAAAAAGTCAATTGCAGCAGTGTGAGACTTTACTCCCATCATTGGAGAGGCAGAGACAGGAGGATCCTGGTGCTCACTGACCAACCAGACTAACTAAATCAATAAGTTCCAGATTCAATGAGAGACCTGGTCTCAAATAATAAAGTTGAGGACAGCACCCAACATTAACCTCTGGCCGCCACACATGCACACATGTATGTGCACTCACATAAACATGCAGAATGATAAATTTTATGTAATGTACTTCTATCATAATAAAAGAAGCATCTTCTTTATTTTTTTAAAAGCATGTGTATTGCAGTCTGGTCTATAACTCAGTTATGACTATTTAAATACAAAAATTTACTCTCTCCAAATCTTCCAGAAAAGAAAAACAACCATGTATTATATATCTCCTATTGCTGCCAAGCACTTTCTTTGCAGAGAAGCAAAGTCTTGTCCAACCCACCCCTCGTCCTGCTATATAGGCAGACATTCTAGATAGAAAGGATTGCCTGAGGTCACTGGACAAGGCCTGGCAAAGTCAAGATTAAAAGTTCTCTAAGCAACAAGGGGAACCTGTACAGAAATGTCTGTAGAACTGGAAAATCCAGTAGCCCAACCCTGTGGGAGCCCAAACCTGAGGCCACCCAAGGGGGAAAGAGCAGTCTCACAGGACAGTCAGCAAGCATGCTGCATCTGATGTCACTCGGCTAAATGACATGCTCTTAATCTGAAGCCAGGCTGCAGTCAGAGTGTCCAAATGCCCATCCACCTCAACAGACAAACAGCCTCTGGGTAGATCACTGTTCATGAAAGTCAGGACACCAGGTCCCTTCACACTGTCTCTTCTGTCCAAAGTGCAGGTAAGATGCTGCCAACGGGTCATAAAGTTCATTACTAAGTCCTGTCTAGCCTGGGAAAGACTAGAGCAGAAAATATCAGGGGAGGGGCCAGCATCCGTGACACCTTTGGGGGCAGGAGCTTATAACCTAGAAAGCACAGAAGGGTACACATGCATTTGTGACACTGGGACCAGCCATGGCTTTCATCAAATCTTCAGTGATGTTTGTGAACTGAAAAAGGTTCTGGAACACCAGCCCCAGAGAGTTAAGTTAAAATCTGAGGCACTCTGGTGTCTGTCTAGACAGATCCCAGTAGGGCAGGAGTAGCTGTACAGGCTCCAGAGGGGTGCAGCAACTGACGGCTACACGGGGGCTATCTCTGCAGGCAGCCCCAAGAGAAGCCCTCGGCTAGACTTGTCCTGCGCTAGAGGAGTATCCACACCTAGAGACGATAGGCGTAGTGCTCACCTGCAGGCCAGCTCACCTGAAGGGTTCATCTTCAGACACAGCTGTCACTGCATCACCCAGGGAGAGCCCACGCCTGGATAGTGGCCACTCATAACCACTCTTCTGCAGCTCCCTGGGTGTCTCAACTCTGGCCAGGCTTTGGGGGCATGTCCACAGGTCTCATGCTCCCCTGACTGTCCACTTCTCTAGACCTTCAAGGCCCAGTCATGTCTGCCTCCTCCCGGAGGCACCCTGATCCTTACTTAGTCTCACTCAGACCTCATGAACCCCTCCAAGGAGTCTTTTGGGCCACAGCTGCAGGTTCAGCTTCTCTGCTTACCAGCTGGTACCCTTGGAAAATGTGGTTTCACTTCTCAGCGTTGGACCTCATGGGGGCTGGAAGGCTAAATGAATAAAGGATGGAGTCTCTCTGCCTCCAGGATGCCTGTAGCAAAGCCGCCCAGCCGATGACTGTTAGGCTAGCGTGCCTCATTCCAAGCCTTGCGGGTGTGGTCACTTTGATAGCCACTATTTAGAGGGCTCAGCTGATGACAGGAATTGGTCTATTTTATGAGACCCTATAAAACCTTACTGAGTATTCTCCACTGAGGTTATACAGGCTTCAGTCTGCCCCTCTACACGCCCACTTATCCATGGGGTGAGCTGGCCGCAAGTTAGGCAACTCCGGGAATGGGGTATATAACCATGCAGAACCTTGGCAGGCTCCTCAGAACAGTGGGGACGTGAAGACACTGAACAACTGGGTCAGCTATTCTGTGGACAAAGCGGCACAGCTGGGTGGAGGAGTCCCGCAGGGCATCTTCATGGAGTACCAGCGGAGGGTTAGGGTAGCTTTGCTCCGAGAGTGGTATGTGTGCAAATGGAGTGTGCAAGCTCAGGGAGAGTGCACAGTAGTGGAAGGAACAGTTTGAGCAAAGGTGCAAAGAGTGACGGTGACCTCTGGGTTCCTTAGACAGAAAGGAAGCTATGCGCCCCATTCTGGCTACGCAGAAGCAGAGCTGCCATGTGTGTGTTGGGGGCAATGAGAGGGGACCTGAATCTCCCAGTACATGTGGGGTGCAGTTTTACAGGGAAGGGCATTCTTAGCTAATTTTCCTTCTCAACTGTTTTCCCAAGCCTGCTGGCTCACTCCCTTCCAGCCTCCAGCTGTGAGGCCAGGCCAGGAACAGAGGGTGAGGCATAGGGGTCCCACCCATCTCCCTTCATCTCTTTCCCCATTCCTGCCCTGCAGGCCTCAGCCAGTCTGCAAACAAGCCTGCCAGCCCCACCCTGAGCCTTTTTCTTCTGTAGAATGCTTAGCCCCACACAGGGCACACCCCTCTCTCAGGCCAGTCACCCATCCAGGTGTGGTGAGGGCAGGGTTGTCCTGGTCTGGGAAGGCTGCCAGAGGTAGCTCTCAGGGTTCTCTGCAGAGTGGCCCAGACTGGGACTCCTAAGCCACACCTTAGGGAGCCTGCAGCAGCCTGAGACAGACAGATAGGCAGACAGACAGGCAGACAGACAGACAGACAGACAGACAGACAGACAGACAGACACGCTTGCAGAGACAGAGCTCTAAAAAGTAGAGGGAGGCGGAAGAGCTGAATGTTGGGTGGGGCAGGACTCTGAAAAGGCGGGGAGTGCAAGGCAAATAGCCTTCTCTTCTAAAGTGTTTTAAAAGCTAGAACCACAGTGTAATGATGGCAATGTGACATTATGCATTTGTCAAATGCACAGAAGGCACAACGCAGACGCCCTAATATAAACAAAGACCTTGGCTAGTAACAGTGTATCAGTATTGATTTGTTCGCATTTCCCTGGCTGGGGTGTGGTGGTGGACACCTGTATCTTAGCATAGATAGCAGGAGGAGCAGTTCAATACCAGCCTTGGCTACATGAGGCTTTGTCTTTAAAAAAAAAAAAAGGATCGATATCTATTTATATATCTATATATCCCATTTTAATGTCAGGGGACTGGAGGTAGAGTGGCAGGAATATTTGGAAGGCTCTGCACCTTTGTACACTTTTTCCTGTAAACTTTGAATGATGACTTTAAATAATTAAATCTATTAAGGAAAAAACATACAAGTGGGGGCTGGAACTCAGTTGGAATGCTTGCCCAATGTGCACAAAGTCCTGGGTTGATTGTCCACTGTATAAACTGGGTGGAGTGGGGCAAGCCAGAAATCTCAGTACCCAGGAAGTGGAGGATCGGAAGTTCAAGGTTACCCTCCACTGCTTAGCAAGCTGGAGGCCAGCCTGGGATATATGAAACCCGTCTCAAAAAGCAAACAAACATGACATTTGGTTAAAATGTTGTATAAAAGCAAATGAACAAAACCTAGGCCTACATTTAAGAAATGTGGAGTCTTCACACGGAAACCTTGAGCCCCAGTTCTCTTGATGAGCAAGAAGCTATGTGGTTCTGGGCTGGCTGCTCAGATTAATAACTCTGGGCCCTTGGTGGCAAAATCAAGTGTCTAATCACAAGAAGAGAAACAGTAAATTCAGAGCGGGGCTCAGAGCACACAGAGCCCTAGACCCCCATTCCAGGGGATTGGAAGAGATGGGAGCATTGGGAGAACGAGGAGCCCAGGGTACTTTCCAGACACAGAGGCCTGCAGTTTACGGGGGGCAATGAGATAGCTCAGTGAATAAAGACGCTTGCTGTCAAGCTCAATGACCTGAGTTCAGTCCCTGGGACCCACACAGTGGACGGAGAAAGCTAACTCTGTGAGTTGTCCTCTGACTTCCACAAACATTCTGTGCCATACGCATGCTGCCTACAATCAATCAATCAATCAATCAATTAATCAATCAATGTATTTAAAAAATCCATAATCATGTCTCAGAGGGGAAGTTAAAGCTTCAGATAAATTTGAGAGACCCATAGAGGGAACTTTCAGAAGCCAAGAATTACCTGGGTTCTCCCCCAAAGGAGAGGAACACAGGTAAAGAATCTACGGGGTGCAGAAAGTCAGACTGATGGCACTGATGGATGAGAACCAGGATTCACCCTGAGCCTCAGTTTCCCTTGCTTGTCATTAGAAGAACTGTGCTGTGAGGAAGGAAGCCCCCCACACCCACACTGCAGTGAACATCAGACCCACGGGTGGTCCACGGTCCCACTGACGGTGGTAAGATGGCGAGAATGGGGGCCTCTAAGGACATAGAGGGAAAGGAGGGCCAGGCTTTGAGACAGAGGGCATGGAGTCTGTGTGAGACCGTGAGGTGACTCCTGCCCACCCTCCAGTGCAGCCGCCTCAGAGACCCGAGAGCACACTGGGAAAGCTCAAGGCAGGTGAAGAGGACAGCGACCATCACATCCACAGCTTCACTGTCAGCAGTTTCAGGGACCCAGGATCAACTTCGGCTCAAAAATACTAGCATTTCTTTTTGATCCTTTGAAAGAAAGAAACATGACTCTTTCAACTTTTGTTACAACGTATCATGGCAACGGTTCTGTTTTTATGACTGTTGTCCATCTACTAGTGTACCTGATTTCTTTTAAAAATTACATTAATAAATAAATGAATTTATTTATTTACTTTGTGTGTGTGTTTCAGAAGTCAGAGGACAACCTGTGGGAGTCCGTTTTCTCTTTCTGTGGTGTGGGTCTTGTGGCTCGAACTTAGGTCACTAGGCTTGGAGGCAAATATATCAGCTGAGCCATGCTGCTGTCCAGCACACCGCTCCCCAACTGTGCTAAGTCTCTCTATTAATCTTAATCATGAATATACGTTTATCAGAAGAGAGATGGGAGACATTGCATTTTGCAGCTTGGTAACACCTATGGTTTTAGGCATTCCAAGTCTGAGAATGTATCCCCGGCAGATAAGAGGGCACTGTGCATAAGCCAATTTGTTTAGCATGAAGGTGGTAGAGGGGCCATGTGGCAGGTAGTCAGCCTGGATGAAGAGTCAGTACATCCACATCAGAACCAGGGAAGTACAGGTTGCCTGGGTTGATAGGACAAAAGCCTCAGGATGAAGGCATGGGGTGGGATGCGGGGGAAGACTGGGAACCTCCAGTTGGGTGGCAAGGAGGATTCTAAGTAGCAAATACAGACCAATTTCCAGTGTGCACAGTGCTCACCACTACCTGATGGAATCTCACCAGGCCAATTTCCAACGCTCACTCTGTCATCTACTGTGTGCATGTGGACAATGACCCCCTCGTTCATGCCCTTGTCCCTTGACCAAGGACAGGAGAAGTGGCACTTAAGAAGAAGGACGTGGTGCTTGATGGCGAACAAGCACCTAGCCAAGGATAGCCATATCTAAGTTGCGGCCTCAGCTCTCAGCTCTGAGGATGGTGCCCCCTGCTCCTCTACCCTGTGATTATAACATCTCCGAAGACAGAGACCGCCCTGCTCACTGCCACCGACCCCCATCCCCACCGCAGTGCTGCTGGTACTGAGCCACAAATGAAGCTAGCAGGAGGTTGCCATGGTGACCTACCAGCTGGGCATTAGGGCTCAGAGAAGGAGCTAAACCTTTTCTCTCTCTCTCTCTCTCTCTCTCTCTCTCTCTCTCTCTCTCTCTCTCTCTCTCTCTCTCTCTCTTGCCAGCTGTGGGAGCTATTCTAAATATTTACCACTAGGCAATTACTGAACATCTGGAAAAAAACTGGGTGCTTTTCCTCAACACGCTGCACAGCAAGGCTGTTAGGGCACACCCATGAAAACCTGGACTGAGCCACTAGGAGAAACGTTATAGACCGGTGGTAACGGACAGGAAACCATATCATGACAAGTCGCTAAAGGGAAAACAGGTTATGTAATGGCGTAAATCTTGTTATACCACCATATAAAGACTCGTTACATTTAACAGCTTGTATTTGTAGACAGAAAACAAAAAAAAGCGTTGACTGGGGTTCTCTCAAGGCAGTGGGGGCAGGGCAGACAACCTAGGGGCTTCCCTTCCTAAGTTTCCTCCAACGCTAGAGTTGCCCCACACCAGATCACAGGGAGACAGCGCTGCCTGCAAAGAAACTGTACTATTTAAAGGAAACAGGTGAGCGAGTCTCTTGAGCCTTGGCAGGTCTTGGAAGATTAATCTGTGTCAATCAACTCAGAGTTGTAAATATTGAGATTCCTGAGAAAGTCACATCTGGGCCTTCCTGTGGGTCCCAGCAAAAGCGCTGACCTTGGAGTTTCCCCACTCAGGATAGCTGGGGCCTGAGGGCTATTATTGCTGACTGGTTTAGGCATCTGGGAAAGTCACAATTCCTAGGGCTAAAGGTCCAGGTTTCTCCCTCAGTTATCACCACAGGTGAGGACTGAGAGGGCCAAGTGGCCCATACGGGAAGCACTGGAGAGGCCATCCGCAGATCATATCCAGTACCCACGATAGGTAGCCACCCTCCTATCCCTATGCATTCACTGGGATCAAAGCAGACATGGGCTCGCCTAGCACCTCAGGTCTAATGGATGTGAGCTCCAGGAGGCCTTGGAAACCTCAAAGACTCTTCATTGTCCCTGAAGGTTCTGCTTTCCTCATGGTCCACACTTTATGCTCCTACAGGAAAACCCTGAGAATGGGCTCGGTGGTGCACACATGCAATCCCAGCACTCGAGAACTGGAAGCAGGAAGACGGTGCCCAGGTCAGTCTGAGCTGCAAACACGACCCTGTCTCAAAAATAAAACCATGCAGCCCCCTCCAGTAGGTCCTGGATGACCCAAAATCCTTAGCATGTCCTCCAGATACCCACAGTCAACCCTAGCCTCACCTCCCGCCAGCCTCACCTCCCGCCAGCCTGGCCATGCTTCTCTTACCCGCTCCATCGTCTCTGTCCTTAGCGCCAGGAGTGTCCTCCATACTTTTGTGCTTGCTGTTGCCTAGCCATCCTCCCCCACCTTACCCTTAGCATGTGTATCTACATGAGTGTGCACATATACAAGTGTGCACATGCATATGGAGGCCGAGGACAATCTCAAGTGTCATCTTCCCTAACCCACAAAAAAAACCTGTTTCCTAGAAAAAAAATAAAATCATGCCAGGCAGGGGTGGTGGTGCACACCTATAATCCCAGCACTCAGGAGGCAGAGGAAGGTGGATTTCTGGGTTCAGGAGCCAGCCTAGTTTACAGAATAAGTTCCAGGACAGACTGGGCTACACAGAGAAATTCCATCTCAAAACATGCTCCCCCCCCCCAAAAAAAAAATACTTTCAACAAATGATCCTAGCAACCTCTTTTTTGATGTAAAGATTCGGTCTGCTTCCACGGCATCAACTGACTCCTCCTCTTCATGTTTTACCCTGGAAACACTGCGGCTTCAGGGCACCCAGCAGAGAGCTTGAGTGGCGTGCCCAATGCCAGGCCCACAAACATACATCAGGAAGCAAACAAAAACAGCATAGGTTTTTAATGTCCTAGAAACTTGATTTCTGTTCATCTGCTAACTCACGTCCAAATGGAAATGTACATTTTTGTGAATTCTCCTTTACTTAGTGTTCGCAACCATTTCTGTATCTCAAATGATGAAGCATCCACTCTGTCACATTTTTGAAATGCCACTTTGCAAAAATACAGATATGGATGAACACAGGAGTAGCCTGATCCGGTGGTCACACCCTGTGCGTATTGTCGGAGATGGCGGGAAAACCATGTGCCCAGATAGCCCGGGGAGTTTTGCGTATTATATCTCGGGTACCTCATGCTCTCAGGCTCAGGGCAGGGGATGTCAGGTGACGGCCAAAGCACAGAAAAGACCAGAACCACTGAAGCTCTGGACCCCAGGAAGAGGGACGGAAGTCACAGAGCTACTGTCTTAAAGACTGCTACCAAGGCACCCAGCGCCAGGGTTCTTTGAGGCCCTACCTACAGGTTCATTGGCCCCCAGGGCAGGTGCCACAGCAGGCTCCTCCCTAAGCTTGGGAAGGGCCATAGAATGCAATCACAGGCCCTGACTGCTGGTGCCGGCCTCCTAGACTGCTGGGGAAGGCTGGTCCCATCTCCACCTCCCCTCTAGCTGCTAATCTAAGCAGAAAGCAGCCTGAGATAAAGCAGCCACTGTGTGGGAGCAAAGAGAAGAGAGGATGTAGAGAGAAGATAAGTATTTTCACACTTGAAAGTGTTGTGTAGTCCGCAGGGACAGAAACAAGAGCCCGGAGAAGAGCTGGGACAGAGGAGGAAGGCTGCCCTTGTGGAAACCAGGCCTATCTATGCTCTTGGTGGGGAGTTGATCCTCACATGAGGTGATGAGAGGGGCTGGAGTTAGGGACAGAAGGGGCCTGGAAACCTCCAGCAAGCCATCCCAAACTCACTGAAATCTGTTGTTTCTCCTCGGAGCCAGCCCTTCCTCTCCAGTCTACCTCCGGTGTGCTGGGTCGGAGGCCCCAGGGTACCCGCAGAATATCCATCAGGTCCCAGTAGCTGGTTTTCTTCAGATCTTATACATCTTTTGCCTTTAAAGTTTCAGAGTCAGTTCCCAGGCACAGCCAGATAAGGGGCATTGTCCTGAGTGTCTATGCTCCAAAGCCCCCGTATCCTGAGAGACACAACCCAAAGCCAGACGCATCAGGACAAAGTGGATAGCAGGTGATGGGGGAACAGCTACTGAAGAAGATTCACTTCACGTGTTAACTCCACAGACTCGGTTGGCACACATTCAGCCCTGGCGTCACCGATCGGCCAGGCGTCGGCCATCTTAGCTGCTCTCAGACAGAGAGAGGTCCCTTTGCTGAGGAAACAAGGCGTCCAGCTTAGTCGATGAGGGAGCAGCAAGGGACAAACACATCTCCTTGCTGACCTCATCACAGGGGCCATTATCTGACCACAGGTCCTGCCTTATCCTTCCCATGTGCCACTCCTGAGACTTTCAGCTGTCCCTCACCTGCCTGGAAAATTCCATTTCTCCCTCCACTGACCCCACAGGGCACTTTAGGCTTAAGGATGGTCCTGAGCCCAGCTGGCCCAATCTAGGTGAGACTCTTACCTCTTCCTCTGCTTCCTTCTTCGTCAGGCAAGCAAAGAACCCAACAATACACGGGAAATGTACACAAAGAGACGTCCAAGGCTTGTGAGAGTTCAGAGAGGGTACCCAGAGCAAGGCTGTGGGGCTCAGAGCAAGGAGGTTCTGGGTAGAAGCAGGGATTGAGGTAGATCCCAAAGGTGAGCTCAATTTTGGCAGAAGAGAGCAGTGTCCCTTGGGAAAGCCGAGGCCCAGAGCAGGGAAGCAGACAGTGAACATGGAGGCCTACTGGCCCTGGGTCTAGAGGTGCTAGAGACAGGAGCATAGTGTGGTGGTGGTGATGCAGGGTGTGTGTGTGTGTGTGTGTGTATGTGTGTGTGTGTAAAGAACAGGTCAAGAAACAGTACCTCCAGTGCACTCTAGGTCCACGCCACAGGGAGCCAGAGCGAGGGCACAGGGAAATTGCATCCGTCCCTCTTTAGATTGAGGTCTGCGCTCGTGAAACACATTTCTCAGCAGCCATTAACTTCTAACTTCATCTGCCAGACTTGGGAATGGTGGATATTAACCAGTCCACCCGTAGGTGAGTCATTTCTCGTTATCATTAGCCAGAGGACACACCCCAAGGTAAGGTGGGAAGGGGGCAGTCACAGAGCCAAAGGAAGTGTGAAAATTGCGGGGTAGAAGGTCACCCCGAGGAAGCTGCAGCTGGAGGACAGGGGAGGGGCCATCCGGGCCCAGCTGGGAAAGGACCTAACTTGCAAACAGACCCAAACCCAGTGAGCCGCCCATGGGAAGCCAGGTGGATGGCCCTGCCTGTGCTGGCACTGAGGTTCACATGGTAACGTGGCCCGCGTTCCCCGAGTTAGTTCCACGTGTTGAGGGTCCTGGGTGCCTTTCTGAGCCTCCGGTTATCTCTTCGACAGGACCTGGAGTCTCCTTGGAGACAAATACCCACTGTCTGTGAGGGAGTTTCTAGATCAGGTAAATTGAGGAGAGGAGACCATTCTGAAGATTCAGTGGCAGCATTCCCTGGTCCAGGCTCCCAGCTGAATGAAAAGGAAAAGGAAGCTGAGACCCAGCATTCATCTCTGTCCCCTAGCTTCAGATGTGACAGCTGTTGCCATCTCTCACCTGCCCCCCACAGTGCCAGAAGCCTCCCTTCCTAGAACTGCTTTCTTCAGGGGTTTTGCCAGAGGCAGCTCAGTGAGTGGCTAAGAGCACTTGTTGTTGCAAGGACCCAGGTTCAATTCCCAGCACCCACATGGCTGCTCATACTGTCCCTAACTTCAGCTGCAGGGGATCCCAGGGGATCCACTGTCCTCTTCTTACTTCCGTGGGCACCAACCATACACATGTAAACAAGTAAGCAAAACACTCGTACACATGAAAATGAAATAAATCTAAAATCAAACAACAACAAGAAACACAACTAACGCAGAGGTGATACGGCTTGGAAATTCCACACCATCAGTTCTCAGTCCCCTAGAAGCTGACGCTTTGGTGAGCTTGCACGCTGCTGAGTGTTGTATGCAGGCCTCCCTGCACAAGGGGTGTTCAACATACATTTGTGTGCAACCTGGATTCAGCTAGGGCAAGTGCAGCCATGGCTGTGGAGACTGAGCCCCATCCCACCACTGCCTTCTCTGGCTGCCCCAGGCTATACAGCAGCTGATTATAGTATCACTATGAGCATAGACAGGATGCGCGCTGCTCATCGATGTCTTGTGTAACAGATCTTACAACAGGTGAATGCAGTCATGGATTAAGAGCCCAGTGCTTGACATGGGACATTAGGTTATCATTCTAGCATTATAAAACACAAGGTGGTTTGGTGGTTGTTTTTATTCTAAGGGCTGAAGTAAAATGTACCACTCAAGAGTTAGTGAAGAGGTGCGCTGGAGAGATGGACCAGCCCTTAAAGTGTTTTGTGGAAGCAATTAGACTGGAGTTTGGATCCCAAGCACTCCCTTAAATCCTGGGTGGGCGTGGCGGTGGCTTGTGAGGCAGAGATGAGATCCCAGAGCAAGCAGGCTAGCAAGAATAACCACATCAGTGAGCTCTGGATTTGATTGTGAGACCCTGCCTCAAAAGAATACGGTGGAAGAACAACGGAAGAAGATTCCCGACATCCACCTGGGGCCTCTTCACGAATCAGCATCTGTACTCACATATAAACATGCATACACACACAAGCACACCACACACACACATGAAAAAGGAAGAAACTAAAACAAGAAAACAAAACTCATGAGGATTGGAAACAATGTGTTCCTCTAAATCATCTTCTGAGACCAAGGAGAGCAACATAACTCATCCCTCTTTAGTACCTGTCACCAGGGTCAAGTCAAGGCTCCAGAGCAGGCCTCAGAGGCTCCTGACTAAGGTGCACTCAGAACCCAGGAGTGTTCACCAGAGGAACAAGTGAGCTTTGTCACCAGAGAGTGGAACTGTTTGAAAGGATTAGAAGGATCAGGAGGAGTGCCCTTGTTGGAGGAAGTATGTCACTGAGGGTGGGCTTTGAGGTCTCAAAAGCCCATGCCGTGTCCAGGTCCAGGCCTAGGACAACTCTGTCTGTCTGTCTGTCTGTCTGTCTGTCTTTCTTTTCCTCTCCCTCTCCTCTTTCTCTGCCTGTGGATCAGGATGTAGCTCCCAGCTACTGCTCCAGCACGCCATGTCTGCTACCATGCTCCCTGTCACGAAGATAATGGACTAAATCTCTGAAACTATAAGCAAGTCTCCAGTTAAATAAATGCTTTCTCTTACAAGAGTTGCCTTAGTCATGGTGTCTCTTGACAGCAACAGAACAGTGACTAAGACAGGGCAGGAATGGGGGTTTCATCCAAACACATTATATGCATGTAGAAAATCCCCAAATACATATATTATATATAATATATAATAGAATTGCAGTGCCGAGCCTTGGCAAGCTTTTGGTACATCATGATGGTGAAGGCATGCTTGGGCAGGACTCTTGTTCCTAAAGCCCTTCAGCTTCCCTGAAAAGGAATCATTTAACCCCGGAGAACAGTCAGCTTGAGCTCTCACACAGGTAGGCAGGGCATTGAAACTGCAGAGCTGCAGCCCAGCTCAGAATAAAGCTGTCTTTATCAAGGCTCTGCCCTTATCAGCATCTGAAAGTCAAACCCAAGGCTTTGGGTCAGTGGAGAGCATTCCCAGCTCTGCAGGGCCCAGTCAGGAGCTTTAGATCTTCTCTAACCCCACAGCTAGATGACATCTCTGCCTCAGTGTCCCCCTACTCTGTCTTGTCCCCCAGGATACCCCGGTAGTCTGGAGAAAAGTAGCAATGAGTAGTGTAGGCACCTCAAAGTCAGTAGAAAATCTGGCTGGGAGTCTGGAGTGCCCATGATCACACAACCAGCAGCTGGTCAGGGAGAAAATGCAGAAGCTCCAGTTCCCATTGACAATCTAGAATGCGGAGCACTAGCGACCATCCTGGGGCAAAGATGAAGATTAAACTGGACCAGACCGGAAGGAGGGAGAAAGGAGGGGAGGGATCAGAGTCAGGGACATCCCTTCTTTTTTCCCCCACTTCCTTTAGTCTTGTGGTAAACCAACCCTTTATCCTCCTCGACACAATTTCCCCTATTTCTTTTCAGTTAAAAAAAAAAAAGAAAAAGGTTCCAGAGAAGATATGTACCAAAAACATGCAAAAGATGAGCCACAAGGCCTAGCCATCCAGCCCAAAGTCCGCTGCTCCCAGGAAGCTTCTTCCACTGGCTGACCTCCACCTCCGCTCCTACCTCTTGCCAAGAAAGCCTTTAGGTGGGCAAAAGTTACCTTTGATTTTGAGTTGCCCAGGACAGGATGTGGGGTAGCTTGGGAGGCAGTGAGAATGAACTTCGGTCCCTTGCAGAAATGCCAGGCCCCTGCACCTGTCATGGTCCTGATAGGAGTGGAGGTCTTCTAAGGAGATACTTGGGCCCCTCCTTTTGGTGATCTGACTATTGAAAAAAAAAATGGATCTTAAGGAATTGGGATTTCCCCCAGAAATCTCATGCTGGAAGATGGAAATGTCTGGAGTCTGCTGCCAGCCAGAGAGGGACTTGTCTCCAGGAAAGAGATTTGCACAGTTCTGACAATACACAGACCTTGCAGGACAGACTAGGGCCCAAACGGTGATGATGGGGAGGTTCATCCTTGACCGGGACTGTTTAGCTGGTATACCTCTTGCCCTCTGTCAAAACCTAAACCTCAAATCAGGACCTTGAAGATGGGGTGGGTGTTGAAACTTTTATTTCTCACTCCAATGTAGCCAGATAAGGAAATCGCCTTTCTCTCCTTTCGCTATGACATGTTGTGTAACAGGTTGTCTTATTGGGGACACGAGGTTGCACCCAGCTTGTTAGGGCTTCTAGGCCCCCAAGTACCCTAAATCCTTCCAGCTTAGATCCCCGGGCTCCTCCATTGGCAGCAAGGGGGCAGCACTCATTGCTCCCCAGGGGCAGAAGCTCACAGATTCTCCACTGAGCCTACTCTGTCCTTTCAGTAGCGCCTTGCCACCTCAGGGTGAGCCATGGTCACACCTTGGCATTCCTGTGATCTGACACTCAATTCCCCCGACACTGGGACCTCCCGTGGACTTCCTGTCTCCTCCTACCCCTTCACCATACCTCAGACCCAGCGTCTACTGCCTTCTTCCTCTTTCCAGAAGCCATTCTCCACCAACCACAGGCCATCTGCATAACACATGTCACGGCAGTGAGCCTGCCTGTTGGGTCTCAGCTGAGGGGTCAAACAAAAAACACTAGCATTTTGAGGCAGCCACACAATATTTACAAAAGAGCTGGGCAACGGGCTTGGAGAGTGTGACATGTTTCCCCACAAATGGCACTCTGAAAGGTACAGACCTCTTTAGACAACAAAGAGAGAGATCACAAGGTAACGCCAGCAAGGGCCAAATGGGTGGGACGTTTGTGAGCACCCACAGAATAGGGAGGTCGCTGTCCTCTGAGCCAATCAGCTACCATTCAGCTGTGCCCCTTGCAAGAATTCTTCCAGCTGGGCTTGTTGGCTGTGTACACCTTCTCAAGGAGGGGCAGAAGGGATGCGAGACCCTCACCTGAGCACCCAGCGGCTCCCTACCACCTGCTGTATGCAAAGCTGCCCTTTTTGCCTTAGGGTGGGGCTAGAGTATATTTTCTGGGGAAGATTAGGGAATGGAGCTCCACCCTCATGCCTGCCAGGTAAAGGCTCTCCGCATGTAGCCTGTTGGGAAGAAGTGTCCACATCCCTGTAAGTAACCCCTCACCTGTACTCTGAGAGGAAGCCCAGTAAACTCACTGGCTCTCCAAAGTGAACCCTGCCTCTGTCCATCATTGGAACCCTAGGAGAAGAGGCAGGTGTCGCTTATGTCTCCCCCGGGAATGAATTTTAGCAACAGACTTAGAGCTCGGGATTATGACCTAGGCCAGCAACTCATCTCCTAAAAGACTCTGTGTGTCCTGAGGAGCTTGGATCAGGCTCCCAGCCCCAAACAGCAGCGGCACTGACAATCACCACCGTTATTACTTACTATTTTTCTTCCTCCTTTTCTCTAACAATACAGGCTTAACTATTTTTCTTTTACATTTTGTTTAGTGTGCTTGTGTTTGTGTGTGTGTGTGTGTGTGTGTGTGTGTGTGTGTGTGTGTGTGTAAATGTGCTACAGTCTGTGTGTGGAAGTCAGAGGACAAATTTCGAGAATCAGTTCTCTCCTCTCACCATGTAGGTCCTAGGGATTGAACTCATGTCCTTGGGCTTGGTGACAGACATCTTTACCTGCTGAGCCCTCTTGCCGACCTGTTGCAGGGGTCTGAACCATGCTCAAGCCACTGAGCCACATCCCCAGACACCAGGCTTCTTTGTGGGTTGGAGAGATGGCTCAGCAGTGAAGACCTGAGTTTGGTTCTTAGCACCCATGTTAAGTGGCTCATACCTACCTGTAACTCCACCCAAGAGGGAATCAGACGCCCTCTTCTGGCCTCTTCAGGCACCTGCACTCACATTAACCCACACAATGACATACATATACAGACATAGTTAAAAATAAACCCAGGACTGGACGGGTGGCTCATGGGTTAAGAGCACTTGCTGCTCTTCCAAAAGATCCAAGTTCGATTTCCAGCATGCACATGGTGGCTCATAACTGTCTGTAACTCAGCTCCCAGGCACCCCAACAATCTCTTCTGGAGTCTCCGGGTACTGGGTACATAGGTAGTACACAGACATACATGCAGTCAAAACACCCACACATAAATTAAAATTTAAAAATTTAAATAAAATCATTTTTAAATACCTCTGAATTCAGACCAGGGGACAGGTGTGGGCACTGAGCCTGAGAGAGAGAGAGAGAGAGAGAGAGAGAGAGAGAGAGAGAGAGAGAGAGAGAGAGAGACTAGAGAAGGGAGAAGGCAAGAGAAAGGAGGGAGGTGGGAGGCCCACATCAGGCAGGAGAGGAAACATCTGTGCTGTGGGATCAGGCAGGAAGGAGGGTGCCCTTGTGGGGCCTGGGGTTGAGGGAGCAAAGGCCGGTGGTTGAGTTCACCCAGGGCAGGGCTTTGCCAATGACACCAGGATGGATGGGCAACGGCTTCATTCACCAGCAGAAGCTGGTGTGGCCCCAAGGCAGCCCAGTGCGGAGCCTTCTAGCACAAGCAGAGGCACAGCCCTGCCCTGAGCCTACAGCAAGAGTTCACAAAATGTCAACTCACTCTTGAGGGGAGAAACCTGTTTCCACCAAGTATCCCCAGTACCCATCCTATACTGGACATTCTCACCCTGGCCTGTGCCTATTCCACAATCACAAGAACACCCTCACTGGGAGTGATGGCTGACCACTGTTTCACTGTTCACGTCCAAGACAGGTGCTCACAGCCTATGCCTCCCACTTTGCTCTGGCCATTCCAATGTCCCACTTCATGTCCATTCTTCAGAGCCACCTCTGGCCACCCAGCCACTCCCTCCAGGACGGCTTCCAAGAGAGCTTTGGATTTTTGGTTCGTTCTTTCTTTCTTTCTTTCTTTCTTTCTTTCTTTCTTTCTTTCTCTCTCTCTCTCTCTCTCTCTCTCTCTCTCTCTCTCTCTTTCTTTCAAAAAACACTTATTTTTACATATGTAAAAATGTATGTGTATGTCTGTAGGATACATGCCATGAATGCTTGGATGCCTGTGGGAGACCAGAAGAGGGCATTAAATGCTTTGCAGCTGGATTTACAGACAGTTGTGAACTCCCCAGCCTGGGTGCTGGGAACTGAACTCTGGCCTCTGGAAAAACAAGTGCTCTCTCTTAACTCCTAAGTCATCTCCCCAGCCTTGAATGTTTGCTTACTAAGCATTCACACAATAGACCGACTCTTTTACTCTTTATATTTGAGGGTTTCCCAAGGTCTCAAGAGTACTTCTGGGACTTAACACCTGGAAATCGGTGTTGGGGACAACACAGAAAAGGAAGACCATTGGAAGTGACTGTCCTGCTTACTTTCTTATTAGGAGGGGCCATGCCATGTAGGGACAAAGGAACACCAGGCTTGCCAGTGGATGGAGGCAGGAGCAGTTAGGGGAGGCCTGGGCCCTTGGGAAAGGCGAGGCAGTGCAAGGGAAATGGTTTAGAATAGGCCAGTTTAAACTGGTTAGCTAAGCATCAGTGGGCTTTGGGCACGGGCTATCCCAGTGCTATGGCACGTGACCTGGTATGTGTGAGTACAATGAGAACATGGTCGCCAGTGTGGGCTCAGGCCTCAGAGCCTGGTGTCCAACAGAAGCTAAGGGCACAAATGGGACCCAAGACAATGCAAGGAGGACAGAGGTTCTGTCTGTTCTTTCATCTAGCCCTGACTCCGAGTCCACCTACCTCTCCTTCTGACATAGTGGACCCTGCCCCAAGGACCTTAGGACACCTCACACACCTGACTTCGTCCTTGGGTTAACTCAGCCATCTCCTTTGTTCCTTCAATGTTCCCCTTCAATGAGCCCCAAGTCCTTCCCCTGTTGCTCCAAGACCACCCCTGCCTATTCCACTGCCTCCACAAGGACCTCTACTCCAGAACACCCTGCCTGCCAGCTAGGAAATGACCTATCACCAGCATTTGTAATTCTTAAAATTTAGAAGTGATAGCAAGAACCAGAAGAACGGGCTGGAGAGATGGTTCAGCAGTTAAGATCACTTGTTCCAGCAGAGGTCCATAACTCTAGTTCTAGGGGATCCAATGCCCTCTGCTGCTGACCTCCAAGGGTACCAGGAAAGCACAGGGGGCACAACATTCAGATACATAAAATAAAACAAATTGACTTTAACAACCCTCCCCACACACAACAAAGGCTTCCTTGATCCAATGAAGGAGGGTGACTTATAATTTACATTCCAGGAAAAAAAAAAGACAGATTTTCTTGGTGCGTAAATGTTTCCTCCAAGACCAGGGATGTAGCTCAGGGGGTAGACGGCTAGCCTCGCATTCACAAAGTCCTGGGTTCGACCCCCAACCCCTCGTGCCACAGAAACTGAGTGTGGTGGTGTGTGTGTGAAATCCCAGCACTCAGGAAACAGAGGCAGGAGGATCAGAGGTTCAGGGTCATCTTCAGATACACAGGGAATTTAAGCCTGGTCTACGTGAGACTTTGTCTCAAAAGGAAAAACAATAAGCAAAGGTTTCCTTTGATTCAGTAAGATTTCCTCTAATTCAATACAAAAAAATCAAAAAATACGATGAAAATTGGGTGAAACATGAACAGACTGTTCACAGAAAAGGAAGTACAAAGCTCCTGTCTGTCACGCTCACCTTGTGCATAATAAGAAAAACGCAACTTAAAATGACATAGAACAGGGCCTGCAAGATGGCTCAGCAGATAAAGGTGTCCTTACCAAACCTGACCGTCTGAATGTGATCCCTGCATCCTGTATGGTAGAGAGAGGGGGGCGGCTCTCACAAGCGTCCTTTGACCTCCATGTGTGTACTATGGTACATATGCTCCCCAATGCACAATAAAAAATGTGTGGTCTTTTTTTTTTAAGAACTTTTTAACGATGTATTTAACTTTACTTATGTGCAATGGTGTGAAGGTGTCAGATCGCCCTGGAACTGGATTTACAATCGCTTATGAGCTGCCATGTGGGTGCTGGGAATTGAACCCGGGTCCTCTGGAAGAGCAGTCAGTGCGCTTAATCACCCAGCCATCTCTCCAGTCCTGTGGATTTTTTCTCCTTACTAGTATTCTTTTGGACACCTAAAATCCTGGCATTCAGGAGTCCAAGGTCAGAGGATTACAAGTTCCAGCCTAGCCTGTGAGACCCTAACTCAAACAAACAAAAAAAAAAAATCAAAGCAAAAACTTCAAGGAAAAGCTTTTATCTCCAGATCAGCAAGCCAGTTTGATAACCATACTGGTGGGCCACTCCATTCCTGGGACGTGACCTCACCTAGGGCCACCTGCATTTACAAAGTGACTCAGGGACAAGGTGACTCTCTAGAATATCCTGGGTGGAGGCAGTAGCCTCAACGTGGACAACCTATACTCTAGACTAAAGAAAAGCTCTCTATACAGACAGGGAAGAACTCAGAAGAGTTAAATGAAAAAAAATAAAGCCTCGGGCAGAGAACACACTAAGCCCTCCCTAACTGTGCATCCAGCCCTCTGCACACCCTCCTCCCTTCAGCCCACAAATGTCTGGGGAACCAGTTGCCCTGCTCCCTGTTGCTGTTAGTGGGTCACTCACGGGTTCTCATCTGACTTGCCCTTGCTCCGTGGGTGGTACAGCTACTTCCTTTGCCTAGAGCTGCCTTGGTTCCCCACCCATAGAGCCTTTTCCTGCTCTGACCTTGTGCCTCCTCAAGTGGAGCCTGGAAGCTTGACTGGTGCCTCAGAGCAGGGGAGATCAGCACCCGCTTGGTTTGCCTGTGCCTGGTTCAGCCTTCCATCCTGGACTCTCGCGTTGATCCCATGGCTTCGGTACCAGTGTGCTGCTCACTCTCAGCCAGACCCCTCTTCTAGCCTGAGTATCTGCGACCAACATGGCCCAGGTGTGACTCAACAGCTTCCAGCCACTTTTGCTCCCCGTATCTGGGAGGTTCCCTTGCCGCTGCAGCGTCTACAGCCCTTTGGTCATTGAATTATAGCCATGCCACCTCTGGAACACACCCAGAACCTGCCCACTTTCCCCCACCTCCACCACAGCTTGTCTGTTTAACCAAAGCCTTCTTCAACGGCAACCCCAGCTTCTTCACTGGTCTCCCCTGTGTGCTCTCTCCCCACCTCCGGACCTTTGAACATCCTATAATCTATGCCTTGAATGTTCTCTCCCATTGCTATGGCTTGGTAAAATGTCCCCCAAGACCCATGTGTTGAAGGCACAGTCCCCACCACGGCACTCTCTGGAGGCGGCAGAACCTCTAAGATTCGGCGTCCCGCGTGAAGTCTGCTAGACGTGTGGAAGTGAACCCTTGGATGAATCTTGGGGCTTTACCCATTCCTTTCTCTCTGCTTGCCAGCCTGTTCTTCCTCGTGCTCTTGCTGTGGTGCTCTGGCCTATCACAAGCCCAAAGTAACAGGGCCAAGCAACTATGAACGGAACACCCCACACTGCAAGCCAGAATAAGCTGTTCCCTCTTCTTCGGTGATTATCTTAGATATGACGTTAATCAGTTCCATCATGGGAGTCTCCATCCCTGCTTAGACTTGATGAATTCAGGTTAGTATTTTCTTATCGGCCTTTCTGACCCCAGAACCAATGGAGTTCACCTGGAAGGGCACAAACTCACTCCCCAGAGAACAACATCTGACTCCACCCCACCCCCGCCCCCGTGTGAGTTTGCAGAAGGCAGAAATGCTGAGGAGCACTCTACAGTACATCTAGGACTGTCTCCTTTACAATAAGGAATCTGCTGGTCCAAAAGGCTGGCCATGGCATGGGGACACAGCACAGCTGGAAGCCCTGAGTTCCATCCCCAGCACTGCATAAAGCAACCTTGGTAGCTCACACCTGTAATCCTGGCACAGGAGGTAAAGTGTTCAAGGTGTGCTTTAGCTACATATGACTCCTGGGCCAGTCTGGGCCATACGGGACCTTGTCTCAAAAAACAAAACACAGGAACGAAAAAGGCAAAATATCAGGGGTGCTTAGAAACTGCACCTCAGACCGTCAAGGTCCGGGACGTACTGTCACTGCACGCTCCACTGGTCCTGCATGCCACCTATCACCATGCAATCTTTAGCTGTGCAAAGTGCTGGCCCAGCTCCAGCCTGCGCTTTACAGAATGAATAAGTGAATTAAAGTCATCGCTCATGCTCATCTCTGGGTGTCCACTCCTCAGCGTGTAGGCACAGGGCCTAGAACTTGGCAATCAGAGTGTGGATTGATAAGACACTCATGGGGGCAGGCCACATTGCCCAGAGGCCACTTCATGTCCTGGCCTCCGTGCCAGGATGGCAGTCCTTTCCCTTGACTGCCTGCTTCTCACCCTTACTCTCACATGCTTGTCAGATACCTCTCATGGGCCCTCAAAGCCGCCCAGCCCATCTTCTCAGACTAGCATTGATCCTGTAAGCTCATCTAGGGGGAGGCTGCATGGTCTACTCAGCTGCAATCTTGGAGAAGAACACCCTTGAGCAACCCCACCACCAAGGGCTCTGTGAGCACCCTTGAGCAGCCCCACCACACTGGGCTTGTGAGCACCCTTGAGCAGCCACTACCACCCCAGACTTTGTGAGCACCCTTGACCATCCACTGCCACCCTAGGCTTGTGAGCACCCTTGAGCAGTCACCACGATCCTAGGCTCTGTGAGCACCTTGAGCAGCCACTACTTCCCCGGACTTTGTGAGCACTCTGGTTTTCCGCCTGTATGGTTTTCTTGCCTCCAGCCTCTTTCACTCCCAGTCCACCTGCTTTATCACTTCCAGCTCCATCCTTGTAAGATGGCAATCAGCCTACATGGCTTCCTGCCAGAGATCTCTTTCACTGCTTCTCAGTTTCCATGAGGTAAAGCCCAGTTTCTTTAGCTGGAAGCAAGACTCTACACCCTATCTGCTCCTACTACACTTGCCTCTGACGCAGCCTCCAATGCCAGGCACATTAATCCTGTCTACCCCTTAGATGTCCAGGGAGTTCATTTATCCTTGAAGCCAAGGTCAAACATCTCTCCTCGAAGCATCCTAAACATAGGTACATGCCTGTAATTCCAGCACTATGGAGACTGAACAGGAGGGCTGCAAGCCTCTGGTTAGCCTAAGCTACATAGCGAGAGCCTATCTCAAAAGGCTTAACTTTTAAAAATTGCATTTGTTAATTTTTGTGTGTGTATATGTGTGTGTGCATGCACACACACACATCACAACCACAACGTGGAAGTCAGAGAACAACTTGCAAAAGTCTGTTCTTTCCACCACAGGGGTCTCAAGATTGGTAGCAAATACATTTGGCCACTGAGCCATATCTCACCCAGGCCAGGCCTATCTCAAAGTGCATACAAAACTCTAGATGTATTTATTCTTCCCACATGATCCGCAGCTCCACTTCAGGGCATATACTCCCAAAGGTCAAAGTCAAGGACTCAACAGCTACTTGCCTATGTGACTCACCCACAGTAGCCGAAGGGTGGCAGCCACCCAGGTGTTCAGGGCAGCAGAGCACACATAGAATGTGGTCCCTAGCTGCCTCCAAAGGAAGCTGTGGCTCAGGCTGCAACATCACCAACCATGAGGATGCTGTCAGCTGGGAGGTCAGTCACACAGACAAATACTGGATTACTCCACTTACTACATAGGGCGCAGTCTTGCCCACCCTGTGCTCTGCAGGTGGGCATCTGTCAAAGGCAGACCATTCTTCAAGGGCATACAAGTATCTGTGCCCCCTGCTAGAATCTCCAAGGGAGCTCTCAGAAAAATGGGGGAGAAGACATGTCCACAGTGGCACGCTTCCTGTGTGCTGCCAGGAGATGCTCTGTACTGCTTCCAGACTGGCAGTCGGAAGGACCAGCACTAGACAAATCACCTTGACCTTGAGCCAGAACTGTGGACCAAATAAACCTCTTCTCATTAAAATGTAGGCCATTATGGTATTGTATTATGTGCCACAGAAAAGAGACTCACACTGCTTAATAAAGGTACCCTTAGCTGTCAATCACAGAGACAGGAAGCAGAGGGGTAATTGTAGAGGGGTTTGGACAGTGAGAAGCTGGTGTTTATTGGGTGCAAAGTTTTAACTGGCAAATGATGAAGTTGTGGGGCTGGATGGTGGTGGCAGCTGTCGAATAATGTAAATGTGCTTAGTGACAATGAATTGTACCTTTCAATAGTCTCAAAACAGGGCACAGGGAATGGCTTAGCCAGTAAGGTGCTTGCCTTGTGGGCATGAGGACCTGAGGTTGATACCCAGCACCCATGTACAGGTGTGTATCACACACACACACACACACACACACACACACACACACACACTGCCATAAGGAGAATGCTATATTCTGTGTTTTACTACAATAACAAAGAGACAAACAACAAAACCACTCCTGCCCCTATCCCTCCCTCTTGTGAAGTTTCCGACACAGTCACCATCTCCTCCCTAAAGGAACTTACTCTTGTAGAGTTCCCTCCAGCACAGGGGACCTCATGGCTGGTCACGCCCTCCTCTGTACACTTGGGCAGGGCATTGACAGATATCTTGGATTAGGGGGTTTCTTCGGCCCGGGGAATAGGTCTAACTCCAAGGATCCTTCCCAGTATCTAGCCACAGCCCAGAGCTGAGTTTCTTCTTGAAGACGGTAAGAACGAACAGCCCAAAGCAATTGTGATTTACTTCCAAGATTTGTCAACAACCGCAGCACCCAAGCCTAACCCCGCCAAAATAAATCTTCTGCCCTTCCATTAAGCAACAAGGTCAGAAGGGGATTCCGTGGGCAGAGTTAATAAACAGCTAACATGGAAGGAATAATCAAAACACAGCCCGGGTAGGTTGGTCGGGGCGTGAGCATGCATCTCAAAGGGCACTCGGCCCTCTCTCGTGTGGTTGCTGAGCTGATTCACTTCCTGTGCCCCTTCCCAGAGCAAGGAGAGGGGAATGTGGAGTAGGACACAGAATTCATCACTATGCTGCCTGCACTGGAAGGTCGCTGACCCCAGGGTGGGGCCTGGACCACACGCATGGCTCCTTCTTACACAACCAGAGGTCTAGAGGCACTGATAGGTTGGCCTTGGCTCTCAGCAGGAGGTTGAACAGCCTTGCCTTCCCTCTGACTTACTTCTCACTCCTGCACAGGGCACGCTCATAGCCGGAAGCCCTTTGTACCAAGAGAAATCCCGAGGGAAGGAACGTCTTCAGAGACCATCTAAGGCAGCCCTTCTCAACCAGAGGTGATGCTGCTGCCCCAGGGCACATCTGGTGATGTCCAGAGGCATTCCCAGATGTCAAAAAGGGCTCTGAAGCCCAGCATAGTGCCACACATCTTTAATTGCAGCAGAGGCAGGAAAATCTCAGTGAATCTGAAGCCAACCAAGAGAGATGGAAATATATATTCCAGGAGAGTGCTGGCTGCTCTTCCAGAGTACCTAGGTTTGGTTTTCACCACCTACATGGTAGCTCATGCCATCTTTAACTCCAGTTTCAGGGGGATCTGACTCCTCTTCTGGTCTCCATGGGTACTATATGCATATATACATAATAGATACACACACATATATAACTCAGGGAAGATGTGATATGATGGCACTATTGGAAGAGGCAAAGAGTACAGGGAAACACCCACTATGGCACACCTCCTCTCTTCCTCCAAACAGCAATAGTGCTAAGGGTAAGATACCGTTATAGAATCCAAGCTACTCTGACAGATAAGGAAACTGAGACCCAGAAACAGGTCCAATGCCACACTCCAGTTGGACAATGTTAGAACCAGGGCTTTAGGGGGCTTTCTGCCAGCCACACTGGCCTTAGGCTGCTGGGAAGGTAAGTAAGGCCAGTGGCAGGTTTCTGAAGCAGCTGGATTGTGGGCTCTGGGATCTAGAAGCTATGGGGTTGGGCTCCACATCTCTGACAGGCTCCCAATGAATTCCCCAAGTTGCATAGGCCACCTTGGCTACAAAGCTACTAATTAACCAAAGGGGATGACCTTAGGGGGCAAAATGCCCTGCCCGAGGCTCAGGAAACTCTTCTTCTGAGGTCCCAACAGTCCAGAACCTGCTGTAGGTGACCCTGGCCTGGTCAAGGTCAGAAGGCAGAAGAATACTGCAGGTTAAAAACTTACAGGCAAATCAGAGATTGGGATGAAACTGGGCCATCACTTTGGGGAACACCATCCTTTTCCCCAAGAAGCGACTGTATCTTTGCCTGTGATGGCTCCCCTCTGCCAGACTACACAGTTTCACAACAATCCCCAGGCTTATCCTTGTTCTTGTCTCCAAAGAGTCAACACTGTCTCCAAGTGAGGGCCAGACACTAGACAGCAGAGTGAACACTGACTCACAAAATGTTGCAATAGGCGTACTTTTCCATCCCCTGTGGTGGAAAGCCATCAGACTTGTAGGAGAAAGCCAACATGCAAAGGGACAGAAAACCATGGCTTTACTCTCTCCAAAAGAAGGGAACCCACAGGGGGTGGCTAAGGGCAAGGATGGCAGACCGACAGGGAGGCCTAGCAATGGCCTCAGATACGGAAGAAGCCCCACCCTGACTTATTTCTTCAGGTGAAGCCTTACTTTGCTTCCTTGACTGGCCCAATCCTCCTCCTCCTCAACTACCCCAGCAAGCTAGGAAATTACACCTTCTTCAAGGTCAGGCTCCTGCACTCCCTGCCCCAACTCCAAGGTTCAACAGGTGCATTCCAGTGCCGAGACAATGAACAGAGCTATTTGGGGTCAAAGGCAGGACTGGGGGCAAAAAGCCAAAGCTCCCGGTGGGCCTATCAGGGTCAGGCAGAAAAACCACTTTCTGTATGAGGGTGTGTGTCTCACCCCTGCCCCCAGGCTCACCTCCTACATACTTAGGGGAGTTCCCCCTCCCCACCAGCCTGGCCACTTAGCCCAGCTCATCTTAGCCTCCACTCCTCCCTAGGAAGCTGGGATTCCTCCTCACTGGGACTCTTCCACTGCTCCTTACAGTGGCCATCAGCTCGTAGAGAGATCCCTGTAGGTGACTCTGAGGGCAGCCAGCCTGAGGGCCTTTGCCTGGGTTCTGGGAGTCCCCTCTTCTCTCTCCAGGCCCTTGTCTTTCCCTCTTCCATACACAGGGAAGAAAGGGTCAAGGGATTCAAGGCTCTCCAGGTCTCATGAATTAGGGAAATTTTTCTTCTTGTAGAGATTATCTTGGATCAGTGAATACTTCTTGGGGAGCTACTATATGCTTCATGCTCCTGATGAGGCTTGCTCTCTGGGGAACACTGAAATGCAGTCACTGCTCAAGGGAGACATAAAGCCCACCTAGAGAAGCCAGATTAACACACACACACACACACACACACACACACACACACCACCCGTTGGATTTACTCCGCAGCCTACAGATGCCTTTAGAGCAGCCACTTGCTCATAAAACCTTATTTCTCACTAGGGGAAACTGGGGTAAGAAAAGTCAATTCCTTTCCTAATCCCTGGCAACTCTACCAGGCTGGTAAGAATCAAGGAAAGGCAATGACAGGGCTGGAGACATGGATCATTGATTAAGAGCAGAGGACCCGAGTTCAATTCCCAGAACCCATATGGCAGATCACAACTGTCTGTAACTCTAGTTCCAGAAGACCCAACGCCCATGCCAAAACACCAATGCACATAAAATAAAAATAAATAAAATTTTAAAAAATATTTTTTAAAAAAAGAAAAGACAACGACATTAATGTTTCCAAATGAGACCTCCTGAGGAGTGGGAAAGAATTCTACAAGGTGGGACAGTCTCTCATCCTCCAGCTCAGGAGAGGGACACACTGGCTGTCCACTTCACCCAGCACACTGCTTTTCCTTGCCCCCCGCAACAGTGGGATTAACGATAATGCTGGATTAAGATAGAAGTTGCCCCACATAGGGGCAGGGTGTGGAGGCATCTGGGATTGTGTCTGCAGCTTTCTGGTCCTAGGTTTCAATGTCCTTCCTGCTCTTCAAGGGCAAAGGCCTTCCTGCTGGAAAAAAAACTCAGCTGTTTCTGGTTAACTCACGCTGTTCTGGCCAAGTTTCTTGTCTATGCCAAGCACTATGGCTACAGGAGGGAATGCCCGTCCTGCCTCCTGCTGTCTGGGGAGCTTAGCAAAGGGCTGTCTGGGGCTTGGCAGTGCTTCCTAAGGGGATTTGAGTTCTTTTTGGAGGTGCCCTTGCCTTGTGCACTCCTGAACAGCAGGGGAGCCCAAGGAGAAACAGGTCCCTGCAGGTCACAACCAGAATGCAGAGATGGCTTGCCAGGTAAAGGTGCTTGCTACCAAGCCTGACAATCTGAGTTCAATCCTCAGCCCACGCGGTGGAAGAGGAGAACCTATCTATTACTTCAAGTTGTCTTTTGATTCCAAAAGCACCTCCCCACTGCATTAAACAAGCCTAGTTATCTCTTAGTACGCAGAAGAACCTGGTCTTGGAGGCTGCGGTTGAGGTCCACCACTGTGCCTGAGCCAAATGCCTAGTCTTTGGGGGTATCCTTTCTTTCTTCATCTACTGCCTACATGGTTTGTCCCTGGGGGAAAGTGAAATCAGGGGTGTTCATGTCAGCCATGATGGCTGCTTTAGATTCCACCCAGCCCCCTCCCCCATCTCTTCTCTCTGACTCTGGGGGAAGGAGCAGCTTTCCTTTCCCCACCAGGCAGTGAGCCCTTCTCTCACAGAAGGAAGAAAGTCCATTGTGGGCACACCCATGAGGGTTTAATGGGCTCTGGGTCTCTCCATCTGCAGGCTGCAGCCCCTCTTACTACCTAGGCTCATCAGACTTGGTCTCGAGAGTGCCTGGATGGGCCTCCACGAGGACCCGGCCTGACCAACAGAACGAGACAGAGAGGACAGGAGAAGACAGCTTCATGTGGCCATGCACTCTCTTTATCAGAGTGCAGACCTACCTCCTTGGGCACAAAACTGTGCCTTCCGTGCACACTGACTGGTTCATAGCGTGTGTCCGTGGGGAGGAGGCGGGAAATTCGGATATAAACATCCCTAAGGCGTAAGAATTACCAACTGTCAGTTCCCATCCCAGGATTTTTTTCAGGGATGGAGAGCCAGAATGGGGAGGGTGGTGCTTGGCTGCTCTAATTGGGAGAAAAACTGGATGTTCAGAGAGGCTGGGGCAGAGGCATCTCCTCTTTCACGTGGGCTCGGGGTGCGCGGGTGGCAAGTGTTTCCCTTAGCAGTCGCCTGATGCACCGCCGTCTAGGCGCAAACTTTTCAAGACACATCCCCAAGCAGCACCCGCGCTCCGCGGCCAGCGGCAGAGAGAAGGAGCGCATGGACTGGATGGACGCACGCGAGCGGAGACCCGTGGGGAACACTGGCCGAGTCCCGCCCTCGGTTACCTGGGTTCTGAGGCTCACTGGCGTCCAGTGGACAGGGCGCAGAGACACGGCAGGGGCAGATTGGAGACGGGCCACTCCTCCTGGGCCACCGTGGCCCCCAGGCTCATGGGAACTGCACCTGGAGCACCAGGCGGCGCGCCCTCCCGCCGCGGGTCCCCGCCCAGGCTGTCCCGGCGCGGGGCGGGGCAGGGCGGCCCCGGGGAGGAGCCGAGAGATGGGCTCCCCTCCCAGCTCCCTGGCCGTGCCAGGCCTGGAGTCCTGAACCCTGGGTCTCTTCAACTCCAAAGCCTCGTCTCTTCAGCCTCAGGTGCCCCTTAGCTGAAATCTGAGATGCACAAGGTCCTCTCTCGCACCCTGTACCCTCTGGTTGGTACTCCACACTACTCCTACTCTTAGATTTGAGGTCTGGGAGCCCAGAAGCCACCTTGCAGGTGCAGCCAGTAGGACATGAAAGTCCCACCTCTCCCCTGCTGAGAGGCCCCTGACCCTTGACTGGCTATGACCCCTGCCGTCAGTCTGCCTAAGACGGATTCCTTGGTAACCCTCTACTCTTCTCGGAGAGCTCCTAGTTCCAGGTCCCAGGCTCCCAGACTGGAAGGTGCAAGATCCCCTGCCAGCTGGTGGACAGAGAGATGAGAATAGAGGGACACAAAAGACAAAGAAAGCTGGCTCCAGGGATCTGGAAGCTGGCTCTCCAGGTGTGGAAGAGCAGCCCAAAGCCACTTCCTCCTCCTCCTGCCCACTGCAGGCAGACAAGCCCCGGGATCAATCCGAAAGTCTCCAGTGGGCAGTGGACAGACACCTTGGTCCTCCCTCTAGTCGCTTCCCTTCTGCTAGCGGCCCTGTCTTGCTGGCAGGTAAAGACACCAATAGGAGGCTGGGCATTCAGACTCCTAGGCCCTAGTCTCCACGCACCTCTGACCTTGCACAAAGCCCCGGCCCCTTCCAGGTCTGTTTTTGAGTGGAGTCACTGGGATGTGTTAGAGCGAATTGCCTTTGGCCCCCTTTATAGATCCCAGATCACTAACACTGGGCACCTTGCTTTATAGTTTGGCGGCTCTGTGTGTGTATGTGGTGTGTTTGTGTGCATTCATGTCTGCTGGTTGGCCAGTGAGCCCCAGGGATTCACCTGTCGTTGCCTCCCAGTGTTGGGGTCACAAGCATGAGCCACTGATTCCTGATTTTTTTTTCCTTTCAATTTGTGTACCTTGTGTGTCCAGGTGCCCACAGAGGCCAGAATAAAAGGTGTTGGGGGTTGGATCCCCCAGGTTTCAAGTGTTTGTGAACCACCTGATATGGGTGCTGGGAACTGAACTCTGGTCCTCCAAAGGAGCAGCAAGTGCTCTCGCTGCTGAATCTTCTCTCCAGCCCATTGTCCCTTTTAAACATGAACCGTGGGGTGGAACACGGGTTTTTATGTTTGAAAAGCAAGCTCTTTACCAACTGAGCTATTTCTCCCCTGCACTCCCAGATCTGATTGCTTAAGGGATAAGTGTCTTAGCCACATAGACATGCAAGTATCCTCTGCAAACCACAGTTTGACAAGGGAGTGGAAATGGACTCCACGCTGTGCTCAGCCTCGGGTGAATCCACTATATGGAGATGCAGATCCCTACTCTGCCAAGCCCATTGGCAGGAGAGAGCAAGGGCTGCCCCCACCCAAGCAGGTATGGCAGTAACAGAAGAACCTTTAGGCCTGTGTGTTTTCTGATACCGTCTTTTGATTGTGGCATAGGAATGGGCTTTGGAGGTAGAAGGTAGATGCAGCATTCTCTGGGAGGCCTCTGTGTACTCCTTGCCAAAGCTCAGAACCCACAGTATGGGCACGCACTTCACTACCAGCCGCCAAGGTAAACAGAGACGCCTAGTGCCCACCCAGAGTCCACCCTCTGCAGGTATGTGCACCTTGTAAAGAAAAGCAGGCTCCTAAGCTAAATGCATGTGAGCCTTGCTGATTAATCCATCAGCATGCCTTAGTTCATGACAGTCTTGCACTTCGGTATCATCCCCATCCCTGCTCTCAGGGAGTTCAGAGTCTAGCTGAATGATAAAACACCATGCAGAGAGATGGCTCAGTGGTTCAGAGCTCTTACTTTCTGCTCTTACAGAGGACCTAGGTTTAGTTCTCAGTATCCATATCAGGCAGCTCACACTTTCCTGTAACTCCTGTTCCAAGGGATCCAACATGTATGGTACAAGTCCATAGACCCAGGCACACACACATATCGGTAGTAGGTAGGAAGCTAGATACCTAAACACCATGTGGAGCAGGGAGAGGGGGATGGTGAGCGCCCAGGAAGAGCAGGGCCGAGAGAACTGAGTGGGCTGCTGGCCTAGACGACACAGAGCGGAACTTGGAGAGTACTGGGTTCGACTCACAGTGTCCTACTGGGGAAATGGAGAGCCTGAGAGGAAAGCGACCTGACCAAGGTCACACAGTCACAGGCCGGTAAGTAGCAGAGTTGAAGTGTAGACCCGGGTCTTCAGGGCTAGGAGTTGTTTTTTACTTTCTCTGCAACCTAGGGAAATGTAGAGCCTGGGAAGTGTGGGATGCCTTGGGGTGGGGAGGAGGAACTAAGCCAGGGGCCAGCAGTAAGAGACTGTCCATCTCTTTCGTCACAACAGTGAAGCTGCTGGGGCAAGCTGCTGGGATGAGGAACAGGATCTGGGGGGAGGGAGTGGCACCGAGCAGGAAAGTCAGACTGACAGCTGCCGATGTAGAAACATTTTAAGCCCAAGCCAGCTGTGGAAATAGGGACACAGGATGTCCTTAGAGATATGGCCCCCCAAATGCCCAACAAGACTTTAGGCCACCTGCCAGGAAGACACTGGGTGATAGGCCAGGCAGGATGAGCTCCAAGGGCCAGACAGTCTGTATCCAAATGGCCCTGGCCAAGATGCTTCTGTTCTCTGAGCCCTTGTTTCTCCACCCCTGAAGTGGCAGGTAACCTCTTCCTTCTCAGGTTTACGGTGTGGCGGAAGATCACATCTGCACGCATTCCGCAAGCTCAGAGCACACAGTCGATGGAAAATGTGCAGTAGTGTTGGTTTCTCCCCACAAGCCTCAGTGTGGGCTCACGGAGGTGGCACGTCGGCCTGGGTGAGCAGAGCTCACACTGCAGGGGTCCACAGGTGACAGAGGGAGGCCCAGAGAGGGTGGGCGAGAATGGGGTCAGTCCTCTGACATCTGGACAAACTAACTCAGAGGAACCAGTCCCATCCACATGACTCAGGGTCTCCCACTCATCCTTTCTCAGGTGTTTGATTGATGTCCCCTCCCGGACTGCCACCACATGTGCCTACCCGTTAGGGGACTTGCTAGTTCCTCTATACTGTGTCTAGCCTGGGGCTCTTCTCTGTGTCTGTTCAAGATGCCTGTGTGGGCTGTTGAGACTGCTCAGTGGGGAAAGAAGCCTGCCATGCAAACCGCTTGCTCTCTAGAACCCACTGCGGAAGGGGGCGAGAACTGAGCTGCCCTGTGATATCCTCTTGCATGCCACAGCTCTTGCACACTGTACACACAGATAAAAATATAGAAACCAAGGAAAAGGCACTGCCCAAGTCTGGGTGGTGACCCATACTTGTGATCCAAATACTCAAGAGACAAAGCTGTGAGACCCTGGCTCAGAAGGAGGGGATGAAGGAGAAAGAGGACAGAAAAGAGGAAGGCAGGACCGGGAAGAGAGATTCTCCCTCTCAGCTTCCCGTTCCAGGTGTTTCTGGGTTTGCAGCCAGTCTCTCCGCTCTCTGCCTCCATCTTCACCTAGCTCTCCCTGTGTCTCCATGTCTCTCCTCTCTGCCTAAGCACACCACTTTTGAGGTCGGGATGTCTGAGCTTTGTGACATCTGAAGACTCTTCTTCTCCCTCCTCATCATCACAGCGGTGGGGATGGGGACGCACAAAGGGAGACCTGTGCACCCTGAGCCTCGTTTTCCCTTCTAGTGCAGGGTGTTACAGCAGGGACAAGATGCCTTTCCATTTGGGCCTGGACAGAGCCTCCTGGGACCTCTTCTCTCTCTTGGCGGTATGAAGGAGGAAAAGGGTCTCCAAATGGTCTTCAAATTGTTAGGGGCAGGGCTGTGGGGGGGGGTTATCTCCAGTGACTTCCTTTCCCTCTCAACTCAGTCTGTTGTGTAACAGCATCCTCTGAGACTAAGACATTCCATCCTGTGGAGAAGTGCCTTCAACATGAAGGTAAATAACCCCAAAACAGCTTCAGGAATTCCCTGAAACTGAGCAGATTCACTAGGCCCCTCCCCGCTAGAGTAAACAATAAAAAAAACTGAGTATAACTCTCAGACAGAAGGAAAGCTGAGCTGTAAAGACTCTGAGACCAGTCCACTGCCTAGAAGAAAACAAACCAGCTGAGCTACCTGGAAGAGGTTTAGACCAGAGTCCCTTGGAAAGGACAGTCTTGAACCTGCTGAGCTGCTGTCTGTAGGTTCTGCAGTGTGCGCCCCAAGTTCCTAATATTTGTGAGCTGTCACCCATGCTTGAGTGGGCCTTGCCGACCCAGCTGTCTTTGTGTCCTTCCTGTTGCTGTGACTTCTTGCCCATACGCCTGTAAGGAACCCAGTAGCACTCTACTAGATAGTGGGATCGCTATCTAGTGTGATGTCTCCCCAGGAAAAGTTTTGTCACACATCACAGTCTGACCACAGCTATCTGAACAGTGCCAGTTGCGCCCCCTCTGGTAACATCTGTCCTTCAGGGTCTCTCTCTCTCTCTCTCTCTCTCTCTCTCTCTCTCTCTCTCTCTCTCTCTCTGGAAAGAAGCTCCCCTCTCCTAGAGAAGGGATTTGTAGAAAACTATGCTTCTCCCTGCTACCCCACCCCACTCTTCTGCAGCCCAGGTCTCAGAAGCCAGGGGCCATATGGTTTGTGTTCTGTTTTGAGAGCACAGAGCCCGAAGCAGACTCCGTAGGTCAGGGGCACAGTGGCTGGAAGTCCCGCCCCGTGCATGGATCATGTCCTGACAGTCGCACTTCAAGAGGTCAAGCACGAAAGACTGCCCCTTGATGAGTGCCTGCGGTTGGGAGAAAGTTCTGGAAGGGAAAGAGGAACCCTCCTCTTGGCCAGAGCTCAGGCCCCTGCCTCCCCAAGGAGAGAGAGACCCACAAGTTCTATTTTCTCAAGTACTCAAAAGGAGTTCTAGGCCTGCTCTGTGCTTGGAAGGTTCCTAGGTCCAATGTCCATCAAAAGCAGAATGTGGGGCCTGGGGAGATGGCTCAGACAATGGTGAGGCCTGGATCTCATGGAAGGAAAAGCTGGCTGGGAAAGCCCTCCTTCGATTCCAGAACTTTGGAGACAGAGATGGGATCCCTAGAATAAACAGCTAGCTGGATGTGGTGGTCTGAGTGAAAATGGCCACCTTAGGATCATAGGGAGTGGCATTATTTGAAAGGATTAGGACTTGCAACCAACCTTGTTGGAATAGGTGTGACCTTGTTAGAGGAAGCCTGTCCTGGGGGCGGGCTTTGAAGTTCAGGTCAGGCCCAGTGACTTGCTTCCTCTTCCTGCTGCCTGCCGATGTAGAACTGTCAGCCATGTCTCCAGAGAAATGTCTGCCTGCACGCTACCATGCTTCCCACCATGACATTACTGGACTAAATCTCTGAAACAGTCACAATTAAATACTTCCCTTTATAAAAGTTGCTGTGGTCATGGTGTCTCTTCACAGCAGCAGAACACTGGCTAAGACACTGGTATTGGGTAGGGTCTAGTTCAAGTGAGAGACCCTGCCTCAATAAATAAAGTGGAGAGTGATCAAGGAAGATGCTGAATGTCAACTTTGGGCTTCCACATACACGCACAGACCTACCCATGCACTCACAAATACGTGTGGGCTCATGTACATGTAAATGTAGATACACACATACCTGTCAAACACACACACACACACACACTCGCACCTCTACCTGTACATTAAAAAAAAAAAAAAAACAATAACAATAACACTAGAGTGCCCGGTAGGGCCTCCAGGCCTTTCTGACCTGAAGAAGATGTTTCAAGAGCAACAGAAAAGCCGTTGGAGACATCAGAAGCCATGTGATATCCAGGCCTATCTCAGGGCCTAGCCTGCCACTCCCAGGCACTCTTTACATCAGTCAAGAGCTTGGCTTCCTTGGGCAGCCCCCTGCTTACAAGTCCCCTCCGGAGAGCTGGAGACACTGTTTTATTGAGGTGGAGGATTTCTTTGACATGATTTGGAGGAGGAAGCACAGAGATTTGAATGGGGCTTTAGCAGCGCTGCCCCCTCACCCCCCACCCCCCTGAAAGCACCCTGGTTATGCTTTAGAAATTGCTTCCTCTTATTAGCCTAAAAGTGTCCTTGTCTTTGCATCCCCAAATTCCTTGCATTTTTCTTTATTATCATAAAACACCCGAGGCTAGGGAGTTTATAAAGAAAAGAGGCTTAATTAGCTAACAGTTTTGGAGATTGGAAGGCCAAGGTTAGGTAATTCTATTGATTTGACATCAGGTGAGGGCCTCATGGCAAATGACATCAGAGTGGCAGGTATGAGGTCGACGATCCCACAGAGAGATGGATAAGCAGAGAACACTCAAAGATCAGACTCTTTCTTATAGCAACCTCTCTCTTCCCACTAACCAGGGTCCCGAGATGGCTAGTCAATCTGTTTGGAGGAACATACTGCCAGTGAGCTTGTGACCTTGCAGGAGGCTCCACCTCTTAAAGGTTCCTTGACCTCTCAATACTGCCACAAAGACTAGTAAGACTGGCTGCCATGCTTCTTACATGCAAACCACATCCAAACCATAGTGTGCCCTTCCAGGAGAGCGCCATGCCAGTCCTGTGCAGCTCAGTTCCAGCCACCGGCGACACCAGTTCAGGCTGCTTAAAATCTCCTCTTAGAATTGTTGCTGCTGTTTTTCCTATGAGACTAGGAGGCTGGAGGTGTGTCGCTCAGTAGGGAGAGTGCTTGCCTGGCATGCATGAAGCCCTGGGTTCTGTTCCCAGCAATACACAGACGGGGTGTGGTGGCACACACCCAGAATGACAGCACTTAGGACTGGGGCAGTGGAGGTGGGAGATGAGGTAGAGGCAGGAGGATCAAAAATTCAAGGTTGTCCTAGGCTATATAACTAGTTCTACTAGTTTCTCAAAGGGGGAGGTAGAGATTGGTAACGGAAGACACCTCTGGCCGCCACACGTGTGCATGTGTGCATGCACCCACACACATGCATGCACAGATACATATTCATGCAATCACCATACACATACTAAAAGGGGTTTTGTTGTTGAGACAGGGTCTTCCTAGGTAGTCCAGGCTAGCCTTGCATCCTCCTGCCTCAGCTTCCCAAGTTCTGGGTTTAGAGGTGTGTGTCAGCAGACCCATAAGCTCCTCTGGGGACCCTAACGCACAAACAAGATGGGAATGCCCAGGGAATCTACCTTAGCCTGCTTGACTGTGGGGGCATCACAACAGAGACGTTGCCTCCTTCCTTGTCATTTCTTACAATGTTCTAGGTTAGCTATAGCCCATTGCAGTCATACACAGGACCCTTCGTGCTTTCTCGGAAGGCTCCAGGGCACAAGGATGGGGGTGGGTTTTCCCAGCAACAACTGCAATGGCACTTACTCTCTGAATTACAGGCATGGCTTATAGCTCTTCTGGGTGTCTCCTTCTCCCTGACTTGCACTGGGTAAACAGTGCAGGTGTCTGAGGCTGAGGGGAAGGCTGGGAGGCAGGGGCAGGGGCAGGGGCAGGAGGCTCCTCATCTGTGTGTGTAGCCTCTCTCACTCTCAGGGTTCCTCCTCTGGGATGAAGGCGTCTCAAGACAGGCCCTGGGCAAAACTTCATCTCATTCAGAGAGTCTGAGACCTTCCCTGACCCTCAGCCCTCAAGTGCCAGCACTCTGCAAGCCCCAGGCAAAACCCCATGCTCAGCTCTTGCAAGAGCTGCAAAATTATCCACCACCTCTTCTCCAGCAGCCCTGCACCTGAGAGTGTAGCCTCAGGAAACAGCCACAGCAAAGGAAAAGCACTTTGACTAAAGATCCTGCTGTAGCCCCTGTGTCCAGCTCTCAGGGCCATTAGCAGTAGCATTCCTGTTTTAAAACTAATTGGGAAGGCTGCAGCCCGGGAGAGAGCTAGGGATGCCATGGGAAGGCTGCAGCCCGGGCGAGAGCTGGAGATGCCATGGGAAGGCTGCAGCCCAGGAGAGTCCTGGAGATGCCATGGGAAGGCTGCAGCCCAGGAGGGAGGGTAGAGGATGTCGTGCCCTGTGTGACACTCTATCAGGACAGCAGCTCAGCTCTGGAAAGGTCATTTCTGTGCAGGGACAAGAGCTGGAGGAAAAGTCAGAAACAAAAACTAAATCAAAAGAAAACCAAACTGTCCACTGTCCGGGTTTTGGGGATTATGGGTGTTTTTTTTTTTAAATTCCTGCTATTGATGTAATATTGTTTGTATTATAAATATTTGACATGGTCTTAGAACAATAGCGTCATTGGCCCTGTGTTCAGGGAGGGCCTTGGAATTCAGTTGTTCATGTGAACACAGGGACTAACAGGCCAGCCCTCGGAACACTGGCCTTTGAAGAGCAGAGCTTCCAGGACAGCAGCAGAGACCGGAAACCTCCTGTAGGCAAGTGCGTCTTCATACTGTCCCTCAGGCATGGGCCATCCTGCACAGTGGCAGAAAGGGGTGGCTGAAGTCGGGCGGTGGTGGCGCACACCTTTAACCCCAGCACTTAGGAGACAGAGACAGGCAGATCTATATTGAGTTCAAGACCAGCCTGGCCTACAAAGCTAGTTATAGGACAGGCTCCAAAGCTACAGAGAACATGTCTTGAAAAACCAAGTCCCCTGCCCCCCACCCCCCGAAATGGAGGGCCTACAGGCAGACAGCTGGAGTTCTACCCTGAGCTTTAGTTCTCTGGACTTTTTTTTTCATAGTAAGAATATCTGTAGTAGGATCTGCGTGGTAGTGTACACTTTTAATTCCAGCACTCAAGAGGCAGAGGCAGGTGAATGTCTGTGAGTTCCAGGACAGATAGGGCTAAATAGAGAAAAAAAAAAAATCTGTAGGACAGAGGAGACTCTTTTTTTTTTTTTTTTTTGGTCAACTTAGACAAGCTAGCATTACCAGAGGAGGAAAACACAACTGAGAAAATGAGCCCATCGGATCGACTTGTAGGCAAGCCTGTGGGACCTTTCTTGATCCATTAGAGGGACCCAACCTACTGTGGGTGGAATCACCCAGGGCAGGTGATCCTTCCTAATGCTGAGACCCTTTTTAACACGGTTCCTCATGTTGTGGTGACCCCCCACCAAATTATTTCCATTGCTACTTCATAACTGTAGTTTTCTACTGTTATGAAGAGTAATGCAAATAATTTTGGAGACAGAAGTTTGCCAAGGGGTCACAACCCACAGGGTGAGAACTGCGGCCCTAGGGTGTATAAGAAAGCAAACATCACTCCTCCATGGCTTCAGCAGCAGTTCCTGACTCTAGGTTCCCGCCCTGACATCCTTCCGTGATGGAGTGTGACCCGAGAGCTGAAAGCTGAAATAAATTTCTTCCCCAAGTTGCTTTTGGTGCTGGTGTTTTATTACAGCAATAGAAAGCAAACTTGACAATCTCCAAGGTCAGAAAGATGCTGAGAGTCCCCTGTGCTATAAAAGGCAGGGCTGAGAGTTTTTACCTGCTGTTTCCATATCCTCCCCTGAGGTGGGAGGAGAGGATCCCAGGGCTCCCCGAACCTCCTCAGCAGCAGGCTGGCTGGACCAGGATGCTTCTACAAATGGATGAACACCCCAGTGGAGAGGAGCTGGAGAGGGGCCTACGGTTCTTACAGCTTGGGTACAGAAGTCTCAAAGTTGTGGCTCCAGGAAAGGCCAGGAGGGAGCCTGCCTGGGTTTTGTCCTTACCAGGCTCAGGAGCTCCCAGAGGTAGGAACAGAAAGTCCCTGCAGTGCTGGCTTCCTGGCCAAGCCTGGCCTAGCCTGGCTGCCATGGGGCATCTCAGGCCAGACCACGGATCCTGTGACAAGTCTCCTATTCATATGGAAGTCTGTATTCACATGGAATCTTCAGAAGACCAGGGGAAGCTTCACTCTGAATGTGGAAACAGCCTGTACTCCAGGTCACCTGCGGGAGCTCTGCAGCTCTGAGGCCTTATTTGGTGTTGCCCAGGTCTTCACCGGCACTCCTCACACTTCAGGAAGCTGGGGCTTCACGTGTGGGAGGCCATACAACTGGAACTCCAGTCAGGACAGGGCCAAAGTGTGTGTTCCTCATCTTCTGTCTGTATTGTTTCTCCTAGGGTCGGGGGCATTAAGTGGAGTTCAAAAATGAAATATGTGTGTTGGTTCATACATATATATATACATATATGTGTGTGTATACACATACATACACACACACACACACACACACACAGTTTTACCTGGGAAGTCTATGGTGAGGTTCATAGCTAAGGTTCAAAGCAGGACTCTTTCCTGTTCACCAGTGAGCTTGGGGTTTGTGTGGGATCCAGCCTGCCTTTGAGGGAAACTGTTGGTCACGCAGGAGCAGATGTTTTGTCCATGTGCTGGCTAGTTTTATGTCAGTTTGGCACGAATTACAGTCATTTTGGAAAAGGGAACAGCAATTGAGAAAATGCCCCCACCAGACTGGCCTGTGGGCAAGCCTGTGGTACATTTTCTTGATCCATGCGGAGGAGTCCAGCTCAGTGTGTTTAGTAACACCTCTGAGCAGGAGGTCCTGGGGTCTACAAGAAAGCAGGCTGAGAAAGCCACAAGGAGCAGGCCAGTAAGCAACACTCTTCCATGGCCTCTCCATCAGTTCCTGCCTCCAGGTTCCTGCCCTGGTTGAGTCCTGGCCCTGACTCCCCTGAATAATGGACTATGATTTGGACTGTAAGCTAAAATAAACCTCCAAGTTGCTTTTGGTCATGGTATTCTTTTACAGCAATAGACACCCTAAGTAAGACAGTCCACCGTTTTTCTATTGTGTGCAGTTATGTGTGTGTGCACCTGTGTCTGGAGTAAGAATGTTTGTACTTGTGGAGGTCAAAGGTCAATGTAGGATGTCGTCTTCAATTGCTCTCCATCTTTTTGGGGGATTGTCTCTCACTGAACATGGAGTTCACTCATTGGCTGGATTGGCTGGCCAGGGAACCCTCAGGATCCTCCTGTGTCTACCTCTCAGCCACCATGCCCAGCTATTTTTATAGGTTCTGATGATCCAAAATCAGACCTTCATGTATGTGGCAAATATTTTACCCACTGAACTGTCTTGTCTCTCCAGCTGCTGGCCTCAAATTCTTGATCCTCCTGCCTCAGCCTCATGAATGTGGGATTTCAGGCTTCCACTTCCATGCTTGACTGATCCACGTTTCTTCTGTTGAGTACTCCCAACCTGCTTCTGAGTGTTCCTGGTCCATTTCTTGGCACTGTTGCTGAGTCACCTAGTCCACTTCCTACACTGGAATCCATGGTATCGGAAGGGGCATTGAGACCTAGTACCTATCCTAGGAACACTAAGATCCTGTGAGAGTGGGTGACTGATTGGAGGCTACCCCATGAATGACTTACTGACTCTACAGGCTGCATTGGCTTCCTTCTGCCTTGCCAGGGTCTCCCTCCTCAAAAAAGTCAAATATGAGACCAGGTAGATGGTTCAGTAGGTAAAGGGCTTGCTGCACATTGATTTTGATCTCCAGAACCCAAGTAAAATGTAGATGTGTGTGTGCATGCACGTGTGTGCATGAGTGTGCATGTACATATATATGTGTATGTATGTATGTATGTATGTATGTATGTATGTATGTATGTATGTATTTGAGGCAGGGTCTTAGGTAGCCCAGGCTGGCCTTGAACTTCTGACACTCCTGCTTTTATCTTCCAAGTTCAGGGATTTAGGCTTGCTGCACCAAGCCCCTTTCGTGAAGTGCTGGGGGGCTTTTGTGGATAAGGCTCTGTGGATGCTAGACAGACATCCTACCAACTGTGTGACATTCCCAGCCCAAGGGTCTTAATTTAAGGTTGTTGGGGAAGTTTCATTGGATTTTCAAGGCAGGGCCAAAAGAATCGGAATCGACAGGGCAGGATTAGAGTCACAACAAGCAATCTAACAGCAGGTAGGGGTTAGGTGGCTGTAGCCAGGGCCTAAGGAACCCAAACATCTCCTCAGAGCTGAAAAGACCAGCAACTGGCTTCTGTCCAGGGCTTTTGGAAGGACTTAGTTCGACAAGCATCTGGGTTGAGCCCAGTGAAGCTGATATTAGATTTCTGAGCCCCAGGACTAGAAAAGAATGCGTTCATGTTTTAGGTCACTACATTTGTGGCCACTGTGACAGCCACTGGCATCAAGATAAGCACTCCTGGAAGGCCCTTGGGAGACCACGGCAGAGTTGCCTGGTGGGTAGTGAGAACCCGATGCTGGGCTCCGTGCGTGGTAGAAAGTTTTATTCCATTGATTCAGGCTGGCAGAAAGGCTGGACTTCTAACAGGCCCCTGAGACGCTGAGCTCTCGTGGGCCATCACAACAAACCCTGCAGTTGGAGCGGTGGAGTTGAAGCTTCCCCAGGTTCAGGGCTCTTTCAGGGTCCTGTTCACACACAGACTCTGGGGTTAACTTGTTGAATTGCTGATTCACATGGTCACTACCCACCTCCTCTCATAGAATGACAGGTCCCCGGAAGCAGGACCTTGGCTCTGGTTGGGTCCCTGGGCCTGAAACAGTGTCTCGCTACACTCACCCAGTGAGCACCCGCAGCCGCACTGACATAGGTATCTTAGGTGCTGTTGCTGGTGCCTAAGACATGAAAAGATCCCACAGGGATGGACTGAGGGTGAGAAGAAACAGGAATGAAAAGAGTCCCCAAGTCCTCCACTAAAAGAGAGGGGCAGCAAGGCTAGGAGGGCCAACAGCTCCCTGAGTGCTGAAGACAGGCATGCCCCCCCCCACGGCCCCGCCCCCGCCTACCCCTTGAAGGCTGCTGGGCGGAAATAGGAGGCAGGGAAAATCCCGATGGGGGCTCTGGGATAGCAATTTTATGTGGCAGACCGGATGATACCAGGTTGTGGGTCTCAGAAGCTATGAGGTTTACCCTCTCTTGAAATACTTAAATAACTTACAAAACTAATGTGAGTATGCTTGAAAATATTTATGTCAAAACTGAAAAAGTGTAAAGAAACTGGAATTCGAGCTGGGCATGGTGGCACATGCCTTTCATTACAGCATTTCGAAGGTAGAGACAGGAGGATTGTAGTGAAGCCAAACTGGTCTCCATGGTGATTTCCAAGGCCAGCCCGGGGTGTCTTTAAAAATAAAAAATCTTGGAGGGCCCTTATTCAGTCTCTACTGAGGTGATTATAGTAAGACACAAGAAAAAACTTCCCTCTGCCAGAGGAAAGAACAAGAAGAAATAGCTGGTGAGTTGGTGGGGAGATCACCGAAGCACAGGTCTCCCACCCTCCCCCACCCCCGTTCTCCCACTTTGCTCCGCTGAGCCTCCACTGCCTGCAGGTGGTGCTCTCGTGCCGGCTTAGACCTTCAAGCTAACTCTAGCCTCCAGCTCAGCTCTGGGCTGCCGGACTCAGGGCTCTAGGCCAGAAGGAGTAAGAAGGAGCTGTCATGGCAGACTCGGGAAAACCCTGGTCTGGTTTGAATCGGTCTACCAGCTCGGTGAGTTAGGACCCTCCCTTGGCGCTTTTGCTAGGGTGAGACTTGGATTCAATAGATCAAATCCCCAGCTGACTCGCTGAGTAGAGGCCACGTCCCCTCAAAGCCCTTGGTCTTCCCTTCCACCTTAAAATAATTCAAAGCCCCAAACCCCTCCTCTTCAAACTGTTAGAACAAGAAGCAGATACATGTTAATGGTACTGCTTCCCTGAAGACATGAGGGACCAGGAATCAGGGAAGGTAGAGTTAGGTGACTTGGCATCTCGCTCCATGCCTACTAGACTGGCATTGTAGGCTGCAACTGCAGACATTTTACTTTTATAAAAGAGTTACTAAAACTTAACCACAGTTTCAAGAAGTTAAGTTGGGAATCCCAGTTTTAAATAATTTTTATTTCAAGTTTTAACATTCACTATAAATAATTAGTATTTTTGCCATTTTCATCAGATACTTTTTTCCCCCTGGTTTTTTGAAACAAGATTTCTCTGGGTAGCCCTGGTTATCCTGTAACTCACTTTGTAAAGCAGGCTGGTTTCCAACTCAGAGATCTGCCTGCCTCTGCCTCTGCCTCCTGAAGGCTGGGATTAAAGGTACAGCAAATGTCCTCTTCAGAATTCAGATCAAAATTTGGCCCCAGAAGATGAACTTGGTTGAAATACAGGCAACAAAACAAAACAAACAAAAACCAGTGGAACCTGCCACAGCAGAAACTTACCAACGAGGATTTGATATTGACAAATATTGGCCCACAAGACAAGTGTCTGCCATAAAATCTAAGTGGAAAAGAACTGGTTCCTGGTGAAAATAGTTTCGGTCAACTGGAAATGAAGGAAGGAAAACATTGGAAATAGTTTAGCTGAGGTTTATAGGAAATTGATCGAAGAATTAAGTTGACTTAATAGAGTCCATTCCGGAAAACGCTTTCCCAAGGAACATTCATCAACGCGAGAGAGCATCCAGCCCTGTGTTTGTGCTCCGAGAGGCCCCTCCGTGGACTTCACAGCAAACCAGACCCGCTTTGCAGAGGAGTTGCATCTGGAAGGAGAAGAGAGGGGTGGGAGGAGGGGCAGGCAGGGTCTTTGTTCCCTGTCCTTCACAAAAACTGTGAAAGGGTTATTGGGTGAGAGCGTGGGTGCATCGGGGATCCAGCAGCAGCACCACCACCACCATAACCATCATCATCAAGACAGGATCTTCTTATGCTTCCCAGACTGCTCTCAAGCTCCTAGGCTTTGCTCCCCCAAGTACCTGGGGCTCCGCCACCATTGGCTTTCAAATTTTTTTTTTTAGTTGTTGAAAAGAAAATTTCCGCCTCCTCCCCATTTCCCATTTCCCTCCCCCTCCTCCCACACATTGCCCTCTCCCCCCTCCCCTCTCCCCTCCCCTCACTCCATTCCCCCTCCCTCTCGAGAAGGCTCTCATAATTTTTATCCATTGTTACTATTATCCATCCATCCTTCCTCCCTCCTTCCTTCTCTCCCTCTTTCCCTCCCTTCCTTCCTCTGTGAGGGCGGATGAAGTCCCCAGGGAATGTCTGTTATTGACATGAACAAGGCCATGTCAAACATACCAATGACTTAAATCCATGGGAACAGCAAGGCCTTCCTTCCCCTTGTTGACTACAGACACTGGCAGTGTGTGCAGACAGTATCAGCAGATGACGGCCTATAGCCTAGGACTCCCCCCTCCAGAGACCCCCTGCTGAGACGAGCACCTGCCTCCTCATCCAGCTGCTGGTCTTAAATGCCGACTTTCTGGCTGCCGGTGCATCTTCATCAGAAGTTGGTCCCAGCTTTTTTGCCGTTTCTTTACTCCCATCACCCAGCGAGGTCAGTGCCAGCACCATGAAGATCATGACACACTCCCGCAATGGGAACCCAGGGGCCTTGCGAACGCTGGGCCAGCACTCTACAACTGAACTATGCCCCTAACTCATACCATTGGATTCACTTTATTCTGACACTGAAAATGCTTTTCGGGGCTCCTAAAATATACTCAGGGTTCTAAGCACTGTGGATAAATTGGCCTCATAGGGTTCCAGGTAAGGAGAATGGGAATGTTTGGATAGACCCGAGGGGTGGGGGTGGGGACACAGGAATGCATCTGCATTGTCTTATGGAAGGTGCTACAGCCGTCTCAACCCAGCCCACCCTCACATGGACACCCTGCTCTTCCCAGAGCCTGGCTGTCCATTCCCACCTCTCTTTATCCTGAGTCTTCTAACTCTGTTATGTTCTTGCAACCTCAAGTGCCCGTCTAAAACAAACATCCAGTTCTGCTGTGCCCTTCAAGTCTTCCTAGAGCAAACCAGGTCCTATTAGTGAGGCTCGCTATATTGCGAGCCCCGAAGGAGCGTGCATGCGTCAGTCTCCTGGACTCGGGACCAGGCTATGTGGTGCCAAGAGTCTGACATTCTTTTCAGTCCTCATCCCTGCTATAAACCCACCTACATGCCCACACCGAGTGCCTACTTCAGGTCAGACTCTATATCACTGACCCTGGGAGCTCACAGCATGAACCAAGTCATGGTCTGACCCACAGGGGCTCAAGCCACGTCCAGATCCAGAGAGTTTCAACACTATCACCATCAAGGTGGACAATCTTTCACTGTATCAGCTGTCCGGTGCTCCATGGAATGTTCCCAAGAACCCTGACCTCTACCCAGTCCATGACTGTAGCACTTCTCTTCTTCAAACTGTAATAATCAATCAATCAAAAAAAAATGTCTCTAGACACTACCAGCTCTCCCTCAAGGGCCGAATAGCTCCCAGCAGAGCCACCAACAGGGGAATGAGAGCTGGCAGTCACATCAGAGGAGACTCAGAACAATTGGTTCAGAACTAGTGGGGCTCCACCTGCACACCCACGCTTGTACTAAAGGGTAGAGGAACACTGGTCTAGCTGTGGGTGTGGGCTATCGGGTGCTTTGTAGCCAGAATTGCTGTTGAGCCTGGAGCTGAGCTGACCCTGGGGATCATGGCGGGTGGGAAGAGAGAGCTGCCAAGTGAGCCTCAGTCCTGTGGGAGTGAGAAAGGGGGCAGAGAGCTGAAGGGTAGGTACAAGCGTTGCTTAGGATTAGAAAATTATAGACAATGCGCAGGTTCCTCACTAGTCAAATCTACTCTTAAATGTGTATTTTGTTTGTCTATCTAGTAGTAATTTACCTTTTTGATTATAATAATAATAATTATTATTTTGAGGCAGAGTCTCAGGTAGCCCATGTTAGCCTCAAACTCACTCTGTATCCATGACTGAGTTTGACCTTCTGATCCTCCTGCCTCCACTTCCAGGGTACTGGGAGTATAAACATGTGCCTCCGCTCTGCCCACTGAACTGCTTCCTCGGATTGTAGTTCTGCTTTTTGAAACAGGGTCCTACTCTGAGCCCAGTCTGTCCTGAAACTCAAAGCCTCAGCCTAGCCCTCACTCTTGCATGGATAGTTATTACAGCTCCCTCAGTCTGAGAGTCTGCTGTGACCACTGTTGGCCTCATACTTAAGGCAATCCTCCTGTCTCAGTCTCCTCAAACTGGGACTACAAGCTTAAGGCACCATACTTGGCTAGAAGTAATTTAATTTTTAAACAGTCTTTAATGAGTGTTTCTGCCTAGTCATAGCCCTGCCCCCATTCTGCTGTGGGATAATGCTCTTGTACACTGTTATTAAACCCTGTTATTAAGATTTGTCACTTGTATTGGTTTAATAAAATGCTGACTGACTAGTAGCCAGGCAGGAAGTATAGGTGAGGCAACCAAACTAGAAGAATTCCGGGGAGAGGAAAAGTAGAGAGTCGGTCACCAGCAAGACACAGAGGAACATGATAAGAATGCCTCACAGAGAAAAGGTACCAAGCCAACACAGCTAAACATAGACAAGAATTATGGGTTAATTTAAGTTGTAAGAACTAGTTAATAATAAGCCTGAGTAATAGGCCAAACAGCTTGTAATTAATATAAGCCTCTATGTGTTTCTTTGGGACTGAATGGCTGGGGGACCAGGAGGGACAGAAACTTCCTTTAATGCTATTCCGTCACTCACTGACCCCACTGTTCACGTTCAAGTCTCCTGGGTGGTTTTGAAGGCTTGTGAGCATATGGGTTTGTGGGTGATATCCTCTTTCTGTCTGTCTCTGTCTCTCTCTCTCCATGTGTATGTTCCCTGTGGGTTCATGCTTATAGGGGCCAGAGGTTAACTTCAGGTATTATTCCTTAGGATATGCAGGAAAACACCATCCACCTTGTGTTTTGAGACGGTATTCCATTGTTATGGAACTCACCAAGTTGTTTAGGTTGCCTGGCTAATGAGTTCTGTGGCTCCTCCTGTCTCTGCCTCCCTACTTCTGCTGTTACAGGCACATTCCACCTGGATCTTTTTTCCAGGTTCTGGGAATAGAATTCAGGACTTCATTCTTGCAAGGCAAAGACTTTACGGGCGGAGCTATTCCTAGGCCTCAAGTTCGTGTTTTTAAATATGAAGAATATTGTGTCTTTTCCTTTTGATTTATCTAATTTTATACGTATGAGTGGTTTGCCTGCATATATGTACATATATGTACATGTGTATGTCTGGTACTTGTGGAGGCCAGAAGAGAACATCGGAACCCCTGGAACTGCAGTTACAGATGGTTGTAAGCCATATGTGCCTGCTGGGATTCAAACCCCAGTCCTTTACAAGAGCAAGACTCCTAATGGCTGAACCCTCTCCAGCCCTGACTACAATGGCCTTTTACTCAGGTTTGTGGCCCCTTCTGAATCTCTAACTGAAAGCATCGAAAGCCTCAACCACACTGGGCAGGCCCAGCAAGTCCCTGAGAATTATCTCTGCGTATTTTTTTTGGCTAAGGTCCCCAGGATCGGCAGAATTTTTCCTGTAGCTGATGCTGCTCTCCTGCCAGAGGCTGGCTGCCTGGGGCGGAGGTCTCTGCCCAGCTCTGGAGGAATCCACACCGTCAGCAGAGGACAACCTTTTCCTCTCAGTCTATTTAAATTCAATTAGTCATTTGAAAAAAAAATTAATTGGCTATGAGATCTGCTTCCAGCGCAGGCAGGTGGCAGGCTGTCACTGGAGGGCTGGGCACATTGATTAGAAGTGGCTGCGCTGACCCAGTGACTGTGACCCAGACAGAAAGCTTTCAGCAAACGATTTCTTCCATCTATTAAGATGCCGCTCTCGAGGAGAAAGAGCCAAAGAGGGAGACCAGAATAGCAGCCTAGCAGTAGGAGCCAGCCAGGGGAACCAAGGGGCCAGGCCTCACTCACCCTTATCTCTGCCCTGACGCAGGACTGACTGCCTCTTCTCCTAGACACACTCCCGAAAGTCCTTGGCTGTGCTGTGGGCACCCAGGCTAGACAACGTGAACTTATAATTGGCTGTACATTTTAGGTGGCTGGTGGTGCACCCTCCAGGGCAGAATCTGATTCAGGAGATGGGGAGGTACAGGATCGCCATCTTCATTGCCCGAAGACCTGCAATTCTGTTTTGAAATCCAAGGACAAATCAGGTTCTCCTGAGTGGATCCGGTGTCTTTTTGGTAGGTCCGGTGTGGGTACTGGAAAGTACAGACTGAGTCCGGCTCAGTTGGAATTCTAGTACTTGGGAGGTAGAGGCAGGAGGATTAGGAATTCAAAGTCATCCTTAGCCAGAGAGTGAGTTGGAAGCTAACCTGAACTACATGAAAAACAAAAAGGAGGAGGGAGAGGGAGCAGGAAGGACAAGGACCGAGAGAAGACCAGGTTAGATCAGACTTGTTTGTGAGTTCCCTGCCTCTTTACTCTGGCTTCTTTATCTTTGCTGTCTTCTGCCTGCAGGTCTCTTGTGCCCCCCAGGCCTGCAGAGGGCTCTGTATTCCCAGAAGACTGTATACCTCGGGGGTTCACCCTAATCCCCAACCCTGGCTGAATACTCACCAGCAAACAGTATGGAGAACTCTGGGGAACAGACATGATTGAAGAGAGACGGAGAAAAAGAGAAGCAGGCTCTGAGGCAGAGTTCGTCTAGGGAGGCTCAGCCCCGCTCCCCAGGCGATGCCCTAGTCTGAGAGGAGAGACAGGACCCCTTGAAGAGAGGAAAATGGCCAGAGCACGGCGGGAACCAAGAAAAAGGCACAACTGACAGGAGCAGACAGGGGCCCAGCCCACTGGGAATGAGCTGGGAGGAGATCCAGAATAACCAAAAGGAAGGGAAAGGAGAGTGGGCCCCTTCCCTTCTCCTTCAGAGCCACCCTAGGGGGGGACACAACGAGCTGAGAGATAAGGGGCCCCAGCCTCATTTCCAGGTTGAAACAGGCGTGGAGGAAGCATGAGAAAGGGAACTGAACTGCCTGTCCAGCCCAGATTCCCGCCCTCCTCTGTGTAGTGCGGATCTGTGGATCTGTGTGGTCTGCTCCTCTGTCTAGAGTGTTCCAAGGACAACGTACAGTAAAGGACTCTAGAAGTCACACAGCAGGAAGGTGTTGGGAGTGTGTCTAATTCCAACCCTAACTTGAATCTGTAAATTTTTTATACTTCCCTCACTCCTTAGGGATGGGGGCTGAACATAAAATGCACATCCTATGCTGAGCCACAGTCCCATGGAGACAGTGCCCCCTGCAGGAGCTAGGGCGGTAAGACGCCTCCCCAGCTCATCTTGACAGACTGTGGGAATTTGGGGTTTCCCACTGTAATCAGCTGAATCCCAGAGAATTTATCTCACCAGTTGTTAAAAACTGGTATCAGGCATCAAAATAATACCATGCAGTTGGCTATATATTTGTTTGATTCAGTTTCACCTCATTCTGGAGAATTACTGTCTTCTCTAGGCCCCAAAGCAAGGGATACCAGGTTTTCCAGACATTAGAAATAGCCATTTGTGTATGTATATGTTGGTAGGTGTGTGTCTGTGTGAGTGTGGAGGTCAGAGGTTGACCTCTAGTCTCGTCTTTGTCTCTCTGTCAGTCAGTCAGTCAGTCAGTCAATCTGTCTGCCTGTCCTCCCCCCTCCCTCCACTTAGAGCTCACTGAACCCTGAGCTCACTAATTTGGCTAGGCTGACTGGCCAATGAGACCCCAGTAATCACCTGGTAGTCTCTGCCTCCCCAGCAGGTCACAGGTGTGCAACACTCCACCCAGCTCTATCTGGGATTTGAACTTGGATTTTCATGCTTTCACAGCAAGCCTTTACCCACTGAGCCATCCCTCTAGCTCAGTGGTTCTCAACCTTCCTACCGTTGCGACCCTTCAATACAGTTCCTCCTGTTGTGCTGACCCCAACCAGAAAATGATTTTGTTGCTACTTCAGAAATGTAATTTTGCTACAGTTATGAATCATAATGTAAATATCTGATATATGACCCCTACAAAGGGGTCGAGACCCACAGCTCAAAGTTGCCTTTCTTCAGTTTTATTCTGGAGCAAAATCCCAGGCAGGCACCAGCTCCTCCTGCCTGGAAGCTCAGATGCCCAACAGTTTCAGATGGAGTTTCAGGTTGCTCAACAGTACTCTCCCTAGCCTAGTGCTTCATGTGGAGGCTGTGGTTTCTGGTCCTCCTCCTCCTCTCTGCCTCTTTGCTGTTGTTACTCCTCCCTAATGGCTTTCTGCAGCGCTATCAGTTTGCAAAATCCTTCCACTCCTGGAGGAGGATTAGCAACTTTTGAGTGGCTGCTCTTTACCATTCAGGAACTGCAGTTTACATATGGGAGCGATCAATCACTTGCTCCAGATGGCAAATGTATTTCTTTTCACCAGAAACGGAGCAGCAAACATTCAAATTCATCACCAACACAACATTTAAATTCACATCCATTTCAACCTGACATTCTTAATGGGCTGGTAAAATGGAAATCAGTGTTTCATCCTAGATTGTTGACTGTTTTAAACAGTTTATAAAAATAAGAACTTGGGATTAAAAATAGTTATTAAAGCCAGGCGTGGTGGCATGCTCCTTTCATCTCAGAATCTCAGCACTCAGCAGAGGAAGGTGGATTTCTGTGAGTTCAAGGCCAGCCTGGTCTGCACACTGAGTTCCAGGCCAGCCAGGACAATGTAATAGGCCTTGTCCAAAACAAACAACAAACAACCCAGGAAACCTTGCCAAAGGAAAAAAATGTTGCTTTCTGCCATATCACTGCCATCAGGGACACGAGTCACATGCAGCCCACCATGCTGGCCAGGGGAACCAAAGTGCCAGGCAGGATTGGTTCACAGGGCCAATGTACACAGGTGTGTGTGGGATTTACCCATGACACCAGCTGCTCCAACATCTGCAACATGGAAGGCCCTGTTTGAGAGGGTGATGTTCTCACCCTCCTGGGGTCAGAAAGAGGTTCAGAGGCTGTGCTGAACTCTGCTGGGTCCTTTGCTTGGTCCAGGGGGTGGCCTAAAATAATACGTTTGTACTGTTATGTTAAAGAAAAAAATCTCACTACTTGCAATTTTCAAATACTCATCTGTCATGTATGCACGTGTGTGTATGTGCATGCATGTACTCACACATGCATCTGAAGGTGTGTGAAAGCCAGACATTGGTATCTTCTTTAATAACTTCCAACTTTATTTTGTAAGTAGGGTGTTTCACTGAACCTGGAGCTGGATGACTGGCTACACCAGCTGGCCAGGTAGTCCAGGGGCCGTCATCTCTGCCTCCCCAGTGCTGGGAGGACAGACAGATGCCACCGTATCCAGTTTATTACAGGAATGCTAGGATGTGAACTTAGGTCCTCATACTTGCACTGCAAGTACTTTGCTGAATGAGTCATTTCTCCAACTTCTCTATGGCTGTAGGGTATCTCTGAATTCTATACTCAAAATAAAGACGTAGTTTAAATGAACATACTTTAAAATTCTTTAATAACTATTTAAAGATGTGTGTGTGTGCACGCCATGTGTGTGGATGCCCTTGGAAGCCAGAGGTGTTAGATTCTCTTGAGCTGGAATCACAGGCAGTAGTGAGTTGCCTGGTGTACACACTGGATATGTTCTGAAAGACTAACATTCACTCTTAACCTCCGAGCCATCTCTCCAGCCCTAAAAGATGTCTAAGTTGTTGTACTGTGTATGTTTTACCCACATCCATGTGAGTGCATCACTTGCATGTATCAGATCCACTAGAACTGGAGTTATGGATGGTTGTGAGCAACTATATGGGTGCTGGGATTCAAACTCAGATCCTCAGCAAGAGCAACAAGTGCTCTTAACTCCAGTACAAGATGTTTATTTTAAATTATGTGCACGTGTTTGAGCACATACAAGTGTGTGTAAGTGAGGTGCCTTTGGAGGCTAGGAGAGGACATCAGATCCCCCAGCTGGAGTTCCAGGTGGTTGTGAACTACCAGACTTGTGTGCTGCTGAAATCAGGCCCTCTGCAAGAGTAGTATATACTCTTGACCACTGGGCCATCTCTCCAGTCTCCAATGGTTATGTTTTTAAAACATCATTTTAAAACATTTTAAACATCATTTTAGTATTTGCCTTACCAATATACAAAAAAACAAAAACAAAAACAAAAAAACCAACCCAAAAAACTTTCTTCTGGACAGTACTATTGAAGGAATTAAAACTCATGGGATCAAAGACAAAGTTCCTGACAGTTGTGAGCCAGGCAGTTTGTTGCCTGAGCCCTAAGAACCTCTGCCCCATTCATGTTTCCTATGCACCTGAGTTGGGGCTTCACTGGTTAACCAATGACTGCTCCTGTGTGCTCTGTGTGAAGAATGGTTATTATGGGTTGAATGTGACACTTTGCCCCCAAATTGGCATGTTGAACTCTTAAGCCTCAATATATCACAGAATATGACTGTATGTGGACATCATGCTTTTAAAAAAAGGTGGTACATAAACTGGGCAGTGATCGTCCATGCCTTTAATCCCAGCACTTGGGAGACAGAGGCAGGTAGATCTCTGTAAATTCGAGGCCAGCCTGATCTACAGAGTGAGTTCTAGGATAGTCAGGGCTACACAGAGAAAGCCTGTCTCAAAACAAACATAAAAATTAAAAGCAATAAATCAATAAACAAACCCATAACAGTGATACATATAAAAAAAAAGTCACACTTATACCAGTGTGACTAGTGTCCTTGAGAGATTAGGACTCTGACAACGTAGCTGGAGGGACAACCATGTGAGGACACGGGAGAAGTCAGCAAGGAAAAACAACCTCAAAGGAAACCAATCCCACCTACAACTTGATTTTAAATTTCTCATTTCTGGAATTGAGACATATGAATCTCTGCTGTTTAAGCTATCCTAGCCTATGGTATTTTGTTCCAGCTGCCCTAATGGATGAAGAAATGTACCATCTGCAGACCACTGTCCTCAAACTATTATTCATTAGGGTTCAACTATTGCAAGCCACAGAAACCAAATCCAGTCAATAGCAGCACACAAGGAATGTCCTCAGGATACCGGTGCACTCTATAGAACCTAAGTGAAGGTCCACTGCCCTCTGAAATGCATTGAATCCAGGGCTTGGGCTGTCAAAATTCTGGCTTTTTCTCTGTTGCTTTTCTCTCTCTTTATGACAGTTTTTAAATTCTAACTAAATTTTGGATTCTTGCTGGGAGAGACTGACTGACCTAGCTGTTGTGAGGGCCATGCAGCACACGGGCAGGAAAGAGCTCATTAGGTATTAAGTCCTCTGTGGTATGAAGGATCTGCCCCACAAGGGTGATTAAGAGAGTATCAGATTCATGGTCAAACCTTAATTTTATCACAAATTACAAAATCAAAGCAAAGAAGAAGTACACTGCTTTTGATCACAGAGCTGTTTCTCAACTGAAGGTGGAGGACAAGGGGCAGCTCCAAGAACAAGAACAGTCTTGTGCTCTGACCTGTATGGCCACTGGAATCTCACAGCTGGCTGAGGGTCAACCGCAATTCCAGCATGTAAAATTTTTCAGTAAAGTGCAGCTTCAGGCTGGATTCACATGTGGAACCTAAAATCTTACCAAGGAGAGAATATGAGGTGATGCTGATCATTCTAAAGACATGAGCACAGAAAGACAACAGGCAGCATGGAACCAGCCTGACCAGTAAGGGCCCAGCTAGAGCTTCAGTCCCTGACTGAGCACAGTGCAGCACCGTGTCTTCTCACCTGTCCCGTGTACTGTGGGTCTGCAGACTAAGGCTCCTATGCTGTACTCTGGTTCCCTGTCTGCAGGCTCAACAGGAAATGTTGGTCAAATGCTTGCTGGGCTCACATAATCACAAACTAAGCAGGAAAAGAAGAGAAATATCCAAGTACATTTCTTTTCAAGATAAAAACTTTATTTTACAATTTTATAAAGCAGCTTTACATTAAGCACAAACAACCCATTTAACTTTGTATAGAAACAAAATACCTTTCCATTTGAAAAAATCAAGTTTCGCTGTATATAAAACTAACATGTGCACATTGTGCTTGGACTGCAAAGTCTGTACAGCTTTACAGAGGACCACCCTTCAGAAGGGCATCCAGTAAACACGTTATTGCATATTTGACACATGGCATATACCCCACATGTACAATGGAGGAGAAGCGAGGAAACAATTACAAGAACAAAAACAGCAGCTTTTGGTGAGAGTCTGTACACCAAAGAAGAAAGAGTCCCGCCACATCTGGAGAGTGTGCTTGTGTCATTTCTGCACCTGCTCATGGATGCTGCGTGGCTCTGGAAGGAAGCCGTTATATACAGTAACTCCTAAAGGGTCAAACCGCCCTTTGTCTAGGAACTTTTGGCTGGTTTTACTACTGAGATGGCAACAGATTCACAACATGGAAGCTAACTCAGATAAGTGACTCAAACCAGTATTTTTAAAGAAAAATTTAAAGAAACACAACAAAAACTTAAAATACCCTCCCCATTCTCTCTATCCTCAGGATAGTAAACATTTACATGATTTAAAAACCTAGGAAACTTTGTAATTTTCCAGAGGCAAAAATGCATGGGTCCCGGGCAACGCTCCTCTACACATGCCCAGCTCTCCCGAAGCAGCATCACCCCATCTGTCAAACACGCTGCGGATCCCACATTGCAGGCAGACTTCCTGCACACCTAGAGTCTCATTATGTAAACTTCCGGGTGACGAAGGCATTCTCAAGTCTGAGAAGCCAAGCACTGACAGTGCTGTCACAGGTCAATGTGATCTCTTAGGGAATTCTGGGATCACAGCACAAGTCAAGTAGCTGTTGCAATGTGGAAGGCAGTGGAAAAGCAACAGCAGTGAACTGCCATTTCTATATCAGAAAGAAAACAAAGCCAACTTTCCCCTTCAGTGGAAAAGGACAAGCACATTGGTAAGGCACTGGTGTTTGTCACAGAAGCAGTACCACGATGATTTCCCTGACCCCTCTCATCTGAAGACCAGCATGCAAACATAAAGCAAAGTCGGGACCACTCTAATAACAAATCTGATAGAGTGAACAATGTTCCCAGGTAGGGAAGCTTGTTTTGAACATCAGTACTGGAAATAAAAAGGGAGTCCTCATTTTTATTGCTGAGACAAATGTGCATGTTCAGATGTTGCTGAAACACCGTGTGTGTGTGAGACTCACAAAGGTAAAAGCTGGGGAACCTAATGACCACACTGGGTTCATTGTAGGAAAAATTAAGGTGTGGTCATATAAACTGGGAGTTTAACACTTATTTTTCAGTACATATCTGCCTCTTTTGATGTCAATATGCTTTATATATGTATCATTTATGTATGTGTGTATGTGCATCATATATATTTCATCAGTTTCAACAGTTAGCTGAATTCAACAGAAGTACAACGTGTGGGCAGATCATTCACCTGGCTCTTAAACATGCATCTGACTGACAGTATGGATAAGCTCCACTGTTTGTCCCTAGAAAGTGTGAGACTCATGTTACCTAACTATCTCCATATTATCACCATAAACAAAAACCAGAGCAAAACCAATCCTTGTTGCTTTTACCTAATGCCTGAAGCCCTACAACAGACACTGTCCATGGCACGAGGACTCTGAAACCCTTAGGAAATCTGATGGCACACAGACAGCAGACATGGTAGCATCTCTTCTGTTTCAAAGGTGGAATCACTCAAAATGAAGTTTCAGAGAAAAAGTGAGGACAAGAAGCGATGGTGAAGAAGCGATGGTGACAATCCAGGCAGGAAAACCTTCACTGAGACTCCTCAACATAACATTTAACCCAGCAATTTCCCTTTAAGGGGGGAGAAAAATCCTAAAAGGGACTGATGGTAGGCTTCAAATCAAATCATTAGGTCTGTCACAAATTTAGGCTTATAATTAACATTCTGGGCAATGTCCTCAAAATGGACAAAACTCCCAAAGTGTAGTATGAAATGAAATGCAACGTTCCAGACAGTGACAAAGACACACTGCGCTGGGGGCAGAGATGGGGAAGATGATTATCAAACGTCTACTGATTGTAGATCAAGTTTCATAAAACAAAACATGTCTGTAATTTCTTGTGCAGTCAACAAGTTTCATTTTAGTTGTGCTTGTGCTATGTGACCATGAGACCTGAACAAGGCTGTGTTTAAATATACATAGTTCAAGAAAACCATAATTCAAAATATTTTCCATATATAACTAAACAAATGCAACAAATACTCACTTCCTCCCAAGAAATGAACCTACAGGAAAGAAACACTGAAAAACACAGTCCACGATCCAGGCTATACGCACATTTACTGCAGTACAGCACACCGTTTTCTAAGAGCCTGCTTTCGGCATAAATATAAATAATCACATTTTAAAAGCACTCCATACTAAGTTTTAGGTAAGTGCTGGGCAGCAGGTTAGCAGCGGCAACTTACCGTTACTTTTCACAGACAGAACGACTCTGCATGGAGGCCTAAGTGACGAGCAGGGCAGAGATCACATCTTTGTTCAGCGCACGACTAAACACTTTCAGTGCCTACATTTCTAAGCACCTGACCCATGGAATGCCATTGTTTCAGAAGACTAACTTTAAGGGTCTCTTCTCATGTTGCTGTGACCCATAAACCCCGAACACACACCATTTTAAATGTGTGGCAGGCTGCTGAGCTCTGCCGCTGACACAGAGCTCAGCCTTTGAGTTCCGAAGAGGCTGGAATGCGCTTTTGGTTTCGAGCTCTAGTTGTGCTTTGCCCTGCTGCCTTTCAGGTAGCTTTTCCACCTCTTGACAAACTCTTTGAAGATTGGAGACTCATCGATGGTACTGAGCAGCTGCAGCTGGTTGATGTGGGTGGTGTGATAGTCCCAGCGGGCCAGGTTGGGAGCAATGCCCAGCATGAAGTGGCGAAGGTCATAGATGGTTCCAGAGCCAGTATCATACAAGGGCAGCATGGCTTTAAGAGATTCCATGCCACGCTCATACAAGGACCTCGCCTCTTTCCCAAGTTTCTCCCCTGCTGTTTCTTTTAGGTCATACAGCCCAATTAAAGAATACATAAAGCCATTTAAAACAAAAGAGCTAGGTGTAGTTGGATATTCTTCATACCAGTCATGTTTATTCATAAACACAGCTTTAACTCCATGCTGTTCTGACAGAAACTTGTATGGGGCTGTTGCCCTTAAAGCTGAATTGAGGAATATATGGTCTTTTGTTAGAAGATAGGCCCTGACTAATGTAGAGATGGCTTGCCCTTGTGCCATAGCAGAGTACCACCCTGGTTCTAAAGACTTAAACCCTTCCCCTAACTTCCGGGTCACCATAATTGGCCAGCCACCTTTCTCATCCTGGTTCCTCACCAGCCAGTCACTAGCAGCAAAGAATGCAGCCATGTGGGCTGTGGTTGAGATGGTAATGTTGTCCAGGAATCCCTTCCCTTTTGCAATCAATCTAACCACCTTTTTGGGCATGATTTTGGTTGGCTTGACAGCTTTTGTGTTTGAAAGACCCACTCCTTTCCTGAGGTCAGTGACCAGGTCTCTGGTAACTGTACTCCACGATGTTCTGGGCCCAATGCCATAGTATATATCCCTGTCTTTAAAAGCAATTAGCTGGGTGTTTGAGACATAATGCACAGTGAAGAGCTGATTCTTTTCTGTGGTCTCCAGAACCACAGATACACTCCCATTTGTTAAGAGCTTGAGGTCAAATGAAATAATGAAGTCTTTTGTGTTTCCCAGCTGTAAAGACACACCTTCACTGGTTTCTGTGGGGAACAGACCAAAGAAGGGTTAGAATAAAATAATTTTAAACTAGAAATTTAATTGCAATTTATTCATAACTACTAACCCCCCAAAATTAACTCCAGTACTGTGTTATCAAATTTTGCTAAGTAGCAAACCTGGTGACTTCATGATGGCTTCTCCTTACATTGACTCTGTCAGGTTTACAGAAAGGATTCAGAGCAAATAACTGTCTTTTCTAGACCTGATGCCAACTGGTCAAGAATCACTCATTATTCTAATATACTTATTCCATAAAAGGAAGGAAAAATAGCTGAGAGCTGGTTCAATGCATATTAATACAAGAGCATTAAAGTTCTAGGTAGAATGGTACATATGAAATTCATTTCTAATGCAGCTGGTAAGTGTTTTACACTCTAGACCTAACATGATGCCTGCCTGCTTAGCCATGGGTGTGCACTGTTACACTCCCACTTTACAGGTGTGCAACTGAGATACATAGTCAAGTAATCTCCCAAAGGACAGAACCCACATTTTCCAGTCTGGCTCTTAATCTGATGTTGAAAAAAGTGTTTATTTTTTATATTCTCTGGAATTATAAACAAAATTACTGGAAATTAAACAATGGGATCGTGTTTAACATAAATGGAAGGAAGGGAAAAAATACACTTTGGAGTTAAAAACCCTTCACAGTTCCTGCTCATCCAGCAGCTCTGAAAAGACCTTTCCAAATCCCAGTTTCTTCAAGTGTTGGCGGAGGCAGTATCACTTTGGGGGTTAATTTTGACAGTTTAAAGAAGACAGTGGCTTAGAGTAGTGATAAATGTTGGTGACTACTGCTGCTAATTACCACATGCTAATAAAATGGTTTAAGCTGTTTTATTTGGCTAATTATGAAATATGAAATTTCTCTTATCAACAGTGATGGCTGGCTCTCGCAAGATGACCCCCTGAATGATGTTAATCTAACAATTATCAAAAGACACTGTACATATTAAAATCAACTAACAACAAAGAGCACACACACACCCCACATGAATATACAATACACACAGCACAAACTTTAAACCATCAAAGGGAAATATGAACACCTTCTTCTGCGTAGCTTTGGCTGTCCTGTAACTCACTTTATAGACTCGTCTGGCCTCAAACTCAGAGATTTGCCTGCCTCTGCTTCCTGAGTGCTGGGATTAAAGGTGGGTGGCACCACCACCTGGTAGAACATCTTTAATCTTTACATGGCTTATATTTCCCAAACATACCCACATACTGACTTTCATTTGGTCCTCACTCTTCTGAAGGATTATTCTGCTTTACAGGTGGAAACCTGCAGGTTTTGTGAGGTTAAAGAGCTACTATAGCAGGGGCTGTACTATAATATACCCAGGTTTCAAGGCCCAAGTACAAAGACTGTGAGGAAGACAAATGGCACTGGAAATACATGCTCAAAAGAATGTTCAGTGGAGGTTCCTTCTCTCAGACCTAGGCACAGAAGCAGACCTCTGCTTCCAGCAGTCCTTGAGAGGATAGATAGTCACAGGAGCAAAGATCAGATCAGTCTGGATAGTGTTGGCTTGTGAAGTCAAACCTCTCAATGCTGGAGTCCACCAGTACCACACACACATACACACACTCACTCACACACACACACACACACACACACACACACACACACACACACACACACGGCCCAAGGCTCTTAATGACTTATTTGATAGAGCAGACAATTATAGAAATTGTATCAAGAATGAGAACACGATAGCCAACTTATGAATCAAATAATACTGGGTGACGGTTTAAAAATTGGCCACAATAGTAAAATCTTAGTTCAGTAAAATCCATTTTATCTGTCAAAATGTCAGCATGCATTCTCTCTCTAACTAGCACTTTCCTCCTTCCCAGTAAAAGAAAATCTGGAGCTGAGTTCAACTACCTGATACACTGTGGGATTCAGAACTGAAGTATAAATCATACAAGATTAAATTACACTCAGCACAGCATACTATCCTGAGTCCTATTTTTTATCATTATTAAGTATTACATATGTCTGGCAGACTGGTTAACAATGCCCCATCTTAGTCCAGATGAAGGGAAACTGAAATCCATTTCCTCCCAGAATTCTGTCCTAATTTTTCTCTTTATTTATAAAAATTGAATTAAGTGACATGGTTTAATCAATCCTCTTATTATGTCTTAATATACCAGATGAGTCCAAAGGATTCAGTAATGAATGAACCCTTTAAAATGTCCGATTATTAAATTTTCTAAACCCTTGACACTAATAAAGGTGGATCTCTTGAGACATACAGGAGTGACAAAAAAGTCACAGCCCTCAATCAGTCAACAATTGGTGTCTTCCTAACAATTATATGAAACCAGTCTGCAATTTTCTTCTTCCAGCGTACATGGGAAATTATATAATCTGCAAAGCTACTGCAGGGTCAGAGTGGTGGCATAAGGGATGGGGTGGCAAACAGAAAACACACTGGATGAAGTTTCAAGCTCTCTCAGAACACTGTGCTATCTGGAGACTCCTACTTCAATCTACTAACAGAAGTTTTGACTTCCCAACCACCTGGACTCCCACAAGTCCATGAACCCTTCTTTCTGAGCAGTTATTTCCAGGAGCCGCTGACACTTTGTGTTTGGTATAAATGGTACATATGTGCACTGACAAAGGAAGACAAACATGCTGCCCATTATTTTATTGATTTGACACTGAAAACAGAAGTACCAAAAACTATCACCACCACCACCATCAAAACCAAACAGAAGAGTGAGACTACATCAAGCTATAAAGTATAGCAATTAACAAAATGAACAGGCAAAAACTTGCCAGGCGGTGGTGGCCCTTAATCCCAGCATTTAGGAGGCAGACAGGCAGATCTCTGTGAGTTTAAAGCTAGCCTGGTCTACAGAGAGAGCTCCAGGACAGACTCCAAAGCTACACATAGAAACCCTTCCTCGAAAAACCAAAAAAGGACCAAAAAAGAAAAAAAAAAAGAAAGAAACAAAGAGAAAGAGAAAAGGCAAAAACTACAAAACAGGAGAAAACACCTGCATACCATAGATCTGAAAAGGTGTTAATATCCAATGATACATAAGGAACTCAATAGAAAACAAAATCAATTAATTAAAGAATACATAAAGGGTCTGAACAGACATTTTCACACAAATAGCCACATGATGTATGCAAAGTTGTTCATCCTTTATCTCAAGGGAAGTACAAACAAAACCATAGCAAAATACCACCCACCTTACATAAGAAAAGCACAGGCACTAACAAAGCCCTGCTGCAGTGATGGGGAAAAAGGATCCTTGTCACTTGGAGTGGGAAAGTAAATTGGTGCCGACACTACAGCACTTTGAATTTACCTCCCCCCTACTCCAAATTAAAACCAGGACTCCCAGATGAACCAGCAATTCCACTTCTGGGTCCATACATAACCAAAAGAAACAAAATTAGCATGACAAAGAAATGTGTGGGTGAGAGATATCCTATGTTCATTGAAAGATCAGTGGAAATAGTCAAGACACGGAAATAACCTGTGTGTGATGGGTGAATGAATAGTGTGGTCTGCTTGTAATTTTCAGTTGTAAAAGAGAAAGAAATTCTGCCATCTGAGAGCTAATTCTTATGAAAGGCAGATAGTGAATGTGGAATTTCTACTATACTCTAATTACATTAAACTTTACTAGTAGTTAGTAAGAAAGCTGAACTTATAAAAATAGAATGATGTACTTAGAAACTGGAAAATGAAGAAAATAGAGAGTTGGAGGTCAAAGAATACAAGCTTTCAGACACTTGATGCTCAGCATTGTAAACTAGAGATAATACTGTATCACATGTTTAAGATATGCTGACATTTTCTACACTCTTACCAATATACACACTAACTCTATGGGATAATGAATATGTAAATTATCTTTTGTTTTCATGTTTTTAAAAGATTTTTATTATTTTTAATTATGTATTTCTGTGTGGGTTTGTATATATGAGTGCAGGTGTCATGGAGGTTAGGGACATCAGAACCCCTGGAAGAGGAGTTACATATACGTGGTCGTGAGCCTGACATGGGTGCTGGATTCCAGCCCTGTGTAAACTACTTATCTTGATCCTGGTAACCAATTTACAACATGTACCAGCATCAAAGCATCATACTGTACACCTTAAACATATACAAATTCAGTAAAACTGGAAAAACAGAAGTCTTTAAGTCAGTACCCTCACACAAAGCATAAGCGACTACCTTTATTCATTCTTCATCAACACGTTTACTACATGAAATGAGAAACAGCTCTACTCAAACCTGGATGAATGCTGAGAGATGGGGGTTAGGCAGGAAAAAAGGGGGGGGGAGTACTCAGCAGAAGCTGGGAGAAAAGAGCTAAACAAGAGCGCAAGGAGGAGGAAAGATCATGAAAGTGGAAGGAAAAGAATGCTGTGGGAAAGTTAGTTACAAGCATTCAATTCTGTATCATTCAATTTGAAAATTTAGAAGAGAGCCAGGTATGATGGCATGTGCCTGCAATTTCAGTCCTGGGAAAGAGCAGAAAGATCAAGAGTTCAAGGTAATCCCATCCTCAACTACATAGTGAGTTTGAGGCCAGTTAGGCTTATTCTGAGACTCCATTTAAATCTACCTACCTACCTACCTATTATCTCTCTCTCTCTCTCTCTCTCTCTCTCTCTCTCTCTCTATAT
>NW_026067955.1:5090700-5110981 GCF_014885135.2 Alexandromys fortis
AAATATTTAATAAATAAATAAAAATATGTTGCAGAAATAAAATGGTTCCCATCATGTGTGTATGTTGATTTTTTCAGGCTGGCTCTCACTGTGTAGTTCAGGCTGCTCATAATATTCCTGCTTCTGCTTCCTAAGTGACGGGATCACAGGTGTACTACTACATGTTGCTTATAAAATAGTTCTCTACTCAGTGATTTTGTTCCCTCTTGGGGAAAAACAACTCCTTTGGGGAAAAGACCAAGAAAGAAAAATAATCTCTGGTTCTCCAGAGCCCCAGCTTACTTACATTTATGTTTTAAGAACAAGTTTCAACTTCTCAACAATGATGCTTTGAACAGTTTCCCACAGAGCTGTATTTTCTAAACACTCTTCATGCCTCACAGCCATGTTTCAATGATGCCACCTTACTTCCCTGATTCTCACTCCATGTAGCTGCAATCGTTCTCCCTACCCTACAATACAGCTCCCAGAACACCCAGAATAACATGTTAATGCCACTCCTAGCTAGCAGACTTACTAACAGGGAGCAACTATGAGTGAGTGTATGCTCCTAACAACATGGCTTTCAACAGTTCTCTGTGTGTTTGAAATCACCCAAAAAAGTTTTTTTTTTTTTCCCCCAGCCACTGAATAAATGACAGGCTAAGATTCCTCGTTGCAGGATGTGTGAATCTACCTTTGCATTCTTCAAAGCATCTAAAAGAATGACTGAAATGTGTTGCTGTCAACAGGACAGTGTTAGACCATTTTAAGAAAACCCTCCAGAGACTCTAGGCAATCAGATAAAGGCCACAATTTTCTACCAGCATCTAGACAGCACTATCGAAGTAAAACCAAACTCCTTGGGTCCACCCAAAACCAAATGTTCTTTTGCTTCACATAGTAATTTCCTAGGTATAAAACAACTATTCTTAAGCATTTCCTTGTAACTTCTCACCTAGCCATGGGAGATGTCTTATAATAAGCAAAGACCATCTATGTACTGGAGTATTACAAAACATCATGGGAGAAGATGTTCTAGTCTCAATAAAACTTAAGGCCGTCCCTTCTTTGAAAGGCATTATCGAGGTCCTGTAGAATGAGGGATTTGTATTTTAGCTTTCCAAGTCTGTAATCAATAAAGAACAAGGAAGAAATAAAAAGGAGGTCTTACCCTCTTTTTTCTCTTTACCTATTCCAGTTTGGAGGGAGGGGGAATGGGTTCTGTACCTGACAACATTTCATTAAGCCTGAGGTGCTAAGATTATTTCATTGTCTTTTTAAGTAATGGGCTCATTAATTCTCATGGCTATTGATTAGTACAGGAAAATACATTACATCCTAATTAATGAGACTGTCTCAGTAAAAGGAAAATGTTGCATGAGGTTAACTTGATCTTATAAATGGTTTTATTAATGAAAATGGTTTTATATGAAGTTTCAGGTAATTTAGTATATTAACAAAATTTAGTATGAGAGTAGGCCTATTTGGTAATGCTATAATTTCTTGAAAAAAAATGCTATTGCTTAAAAATATGCAAAGGAAAGGATGGTTCTTGCAGTTAAAACAAAATTTAACCTAGGGCAGAATCACTTAAAAATTCAACTCTGCTATGCTGATATTCTAAGCCAAAGAAGACTGGGGATGTATTCAATGGCAGAATGCTTGCTTAGTAAGTACAAAGTCCTGGTTTAGATTCCAGTATCAAAGACTAGCCAAACCAAAGAGCTTCATCATTCTGGGGTATACAGACCCCAGGAGGAATACAGGTTTATGTACATCTTAGCGTCACTCTATAGCTTGGTTCTTCACAAAGTAAATTAACTCCTTTCCATAACACTGTTTTTTTTTTTTATTTGTTTGTTTTAGCTGTTTCCTTTTGGAGGATTTCACTTAATGACATTATTTATGTATGTAACATAAAGAAAGGGCTTGCTATTATGTTTTTTAAAAACCATTACAATTTTAAAAGTGCACCAGTTTGTTATAAGTCAATTTAAATGTAAGACACATATTGAAGGAAACTCACCTGGAGCAATAAACTGTTTAACACTGGTGGATCTAGACTTGTCAGCCACACTTGCCATGAAGCAACCCTTGGGCACAGTCCATTCAGCAGGTCTGACGTTTCTGTCCCTGTCTTCTGCTGTTTCGTAGACCTCTATGTGAGGGGGTTTCTCAGTTAGATTCTTGCTGTAATGACTTAGTCCATACTGTGCAATCTGAATTGGGTAGAAATAGCCTTGAGGTCCCCATTGTGTAGATAATGGCACACCTATAAAAAAACAAACAACCAATCACTAAACCCAGACACTGAGGGGCTATTCCGAGGACTATTCACTGCTGCATGTCTGAGGAATGTTTTAGGTTATCCACAACTTGATGCTTTTTTTTCGGTCTTCATGCTGTGTTGATCATTCTTACACTGACTGTACATTGTTGTGCATCTTTGTAATCACTCGTTTTAAAAAAGATCACACATAACTGATCTTTATTAAGTGATGAAATATTTAACTTTGGAGGACTACACCTTGGAGAAAGAGTACGTGTTCTAGAAAGCTTACCAGTAGCCCAGGTCTTGTTGCCCCTCTAGTCCCTGTATTAGTACAGTTTTTATTGTTTATATGTTTCTGTGATAGCAGGAACTGAACTCTAGGCCTTGCACATGTTAGGCAAATGCTGTATCGCTGAGCCAGATCCCCGTCCCAGTAACTATACTGTTTTGAAGTACAATTTCTGGAGATTGGTGCCTTAACCTCACTGATGAGACTCTGAGGCAGGTTAATGGAAAAATCCTATTTACTCAGTCTGGGCTTATTGGTGCCCTTAAATCACACCAACCGAAGAGCTTCAACAGGTTTACACTTTGCCTTTTTCTTCTTGCTGAGAAGGAGCTACAATGAAAGGTCTCTTCCCATTAAGCTATATAGTGGCTGTGTAATTAACATCTTCAGTTTCTTAGTCCTTAATACAATCAAGCTAGAAAAACCCACGTATAGCAAACGGATACCAACCTTCAACTCCACTTATACACTTGACTCTGTCTCGGACTTCCACATTGTAGCCTTCGAAGGACATAAACACACCATCAGGATGGTAAGGGGCTCTCTGTGCATAGACTTTGGAATAGCTATGAGAGAATTCAAAACGATCATAGCCATCATACTGGACCACCTTTCCGTAAACATCAAAGTATTTCTCTACCCAAGTGAATGGAAGAAAAACTTCATTCCCCTCTCGTCTCCCTTTAATTGTGTGTTCATCATTTATGAGGCAGTCAATCTCCTCATATTTGAGTCCTAACACCTTGCTTCCCCCATTGTTATTGAAGCCCCCAACGACAGGGGGTGCTTTCTGTTGCTCCTGAGGAAATGCCTCCTCTGGCTGCTGCTTGGCCATGTGGTTGGCATAGTGGTTACTTTCAGATGCTGCTGTTCTTTTTTCTAATCCATCCACTCTGAATCCACTGCTCAAGTGCCGAGGAAACTGGATTGCTTTGTCGCTGGAACATTTGTTCCACAAAAGTACTGTGACCAAGGTGAATAGCGCACAGATGATAATCAAAGTCTTGTAGTTGACCCGAGCTGCCAAACAACGCATATTCAGACCATACCTATAGAGGCAAGAAAAAAAAAGCATGATGCAGCTTCATTACTGATGTTTCATAGTTAAGTCTGCTACACTTAAAACATATTTATTCAATGTGCACATTAGGATATTTTATCAAATGCATGTAATCTGATCACATTTAAAACTACGATCCAAACTTTGCAGTATAGGCAAAAGTAAGAGGTAAACTACTCAGCACAATCCTCTAAAGCATACATGTTCAAATTTTCATTTCGTGCTCCTTTGTTACTTCCAGATTTTCTGTTTGAGACAGATTTCTTTGTGTAGCTTTGGAGCATTTCCTGGAATTCACTCTGTAAACCAGCCTGTGTCTGCCCCCGAGTGCTGGGATTAAAGGCATGTACAACCACCACTAGGCTCAGGAATTTTTTACTGTGCCCCTTATTTGCAAAGTAGTTAAGATTAAACAACTTAAGTGTTTACATTCTAGTACTTCAGTAGCTGTCTGAGAAAACAACAAAACAAAACATCTTTGCAACTCTTGGGTCCGTCTCCTGTTACTCCTCAGTCTGCTCTGAGCCTCCCTTTTTGCCTGTCTGCCTCCCTTAACTCACTCACCTTTCTACCACTCAGAATAAAAACTTCGATTCCCACATTGCTCACCCAGGATCTATCCTGACTAACTTCACTACTGCACAATGACAGAGCCATGGTCATTTCTCACATGCAGCACTGGCCAAACTGGCTCCTCTTTTTGACCCATACCTAACACTCCACCCCAAGTCTGTTTTCAACACAGCAGTTAAAATACTTTTAAATTTAAGCCATTACCTCCAATAATTCTCTTATTTCTCTGTTAGGTTTCTGTCTGATTGACCTGTCCATTGGTGAGAGAGGAGTGTTGAAGTCTCCTACTATTAGTGTGTGCGGTTCTATGGTGAGTTTAGTAATATTTCTTTTACGTAAGTGGGTGCTTTTATATTAGGGGCATAGATATTCAGGATTGAGACTTCATCCTGATGAATTGGTCCTGTTATGAGTATAAAATGTCCCTCTCCATCTCTTCTGATTGATTTAAGTTTGAAGTCAACTTTGTTAGAAATTAGTATGGCCACACCTGCTTGTTTCTTAGGTCCATTTGCTTGATAAGCCTTTTCCCAGCCCTTTACTCTGAGTAGGTGCCTGTCTTTGTGGTTGAGGTGTGTTTCTTGTAAACAACAGAATGTTGGATCCTGTTTTCGTATCCAATCTCTTAGCCTGTGCCTTTTTATAGGTGAGTTGAGTCCATTGACATTAATGACCAGTGGTTGTTAACTCCGGTCACTTTTTTAGTAGTAGAGTTTGTGTGTTTCCCTTCTTTGAGTTGCGTTGGTGAAGGGTCTCTAGATGTCTGAGTTATTGTGGTCACTGTTGGACTCCTGAGGAGCAGAAGGAGGGAGAACATGAGCAAGGAAGTCAGAACCACGAGGGGTGCATACACCCACGGAGACAGTGGGGCTGATCTATTGGGAGCTCATCAAGGCCAGCTGGACTGTGACTGAAAACGCATGGGATAAAATTGGACTCTCTGAACATGGCAGACAATGAGGGCTGATGAGAAGCCAAGCACAATGGCACGGGGTTTTGATCCTACTTCATGTTCTGGCTTTGTGGGAGCCTAGCCAGTTTGGATGTTCACCTTCCTAGACCTAGATGGAGGGGGGAGGACCTTGGACTTTCCACAGGGCAGGGAACCCTGACTGCTCTTCGGACTGGAGAGGGAGGGGGAGAGGGGGGGGGGGGGGGGGAGGGGGGGGGGGGGAGGGGAGGGAAATGGGAGGCTGGGAGAAGGCGGAATTTTTTTTTTTCAAAAAAAAAAAAAAAAAAAAAAACACCGGCGGAGGGAAAGAGAAAGAAATGTTTAAAAAATAAAAAAAAAAATTAAAAAAAAAATTGAAAAAAAAAAAAAACCTCAAGCCAGATACGCTGGCTGTTAGTGGTGCACGTTTTTAATCCCAGCACTAGAGAGGCAGAGACAGGTGGATCTCCATGAGTTCAAGGCCAGTCTGGTCTACAGAGTGAATACCAGGGCAGCTAGGGATACAAAGAACCCTATCTAAAAAATAAAAGAGAAAAAGTAAGTCAGACAATGTCATTTCAGTACTGAAGTGAGAGAAGTTGTTGGCTCTGCTGGCCATATGGCATACCAGCCAGCTATGATGATATGTAAGAATCATTGGGGAACTGATGGAGGAAGGACATTGTTTAATTATAATAAAGAAACTGCCTTGGCCCATTTTATTGGTTAGAACATAAGTGAGTGGAGTAAACAGAAGAGAATTCTGGGAGAAAGAAGCTTAGTGGAGGGGTCGCCATGATTCTCCCACTCCAGACAGACGCAGGTTAAGATCTTTCCTGGTAAGCCAGCTCGTGGGCTACACAGAATATTAGAAATGGGTTAGAACAATATGTAAGAGCTAGCCAATAAGAAGCTGGACCTAGCTGAGCCAGGCAGTGTTTAACAGAATACAGTTTCCATGTAATTATTTCGGGGCATAACCTAGCCATGCGGGCGGCCAGGTGCCGGGGACGCAGCCCTGCCGCTCCTTCAACAGAGTGGCGCCCAGACGTGATGGGCTAAATCCACATAAAAACCTGAGAGAGCTTAATTTTAAACAGAGAAAAAAACAGAGTTTAACACAGAGTTTTGCTCTTTGTTGGTGGCGTGCCATAAAGAGATTTCCTGATTCAGCAATAGCAGCAGAAAAAAAGCTGCGTCATTTTAAAGCACGGCTTCCTAGGGCTGTGCTGCCTGCGTGAACTTGAAAAAGCATTTCAAGGCTTTTATGGGACTGGATGTTTGTGTTCCCGCTTGGGATGGAAGGAGAGTGCTCTGAGACCGTGCCATTGGCTCAGTGCTCCCTGCCTGCACCTGGGCAGATGGCGGAATCAGGCTTAGGCAGGCGGAAGAGCATGGCGGATTCCTGCCGCAATACAGAGACGTGTTTTCAGACTGCATAGTGCTCTGTGTGTCAGATTTTGCTGTAACTTGGATGAAAAGAGTTTCTGTGCTGCACACTCAGTCTCAGAGTTAAACTGCCAGGGAAGCAGCCCTGCCGCTCCTTCAACAGGGAAAATGAGAAATTATGTGTTCTATGTGTGATGTATGCAACACTTGAGATTACTCAGAGAAAGGATATAAAGCACAATTTATGTTTTACACAGTTTTTAAATGTGAAATATGATTCCACAATTATTTACTTTGTTTGTAATCTCTTCTCAGTTTCCTCACACTATACCTACTTAGGCAGGATCAGAGGAGCAAATGCCCAAATGAAAATATTTTGTGAAAAATTAAATGATGAATTTCAGTTAAGGAAGTTAAGTGAACATATAACCCACTCATTTCTTTCAATTATAAGATAAACTTTAAGCCACCAAATGCCTAAGATCAACACCCCCTTTTTGATTTAAGGTTTATTTTTAATTATGAGTAATTGTATATGTCTTTATGTGGTTATGTGCTCATGAGTGTGGGCACCCACAGAAGCCAGAATTGTCTGGTTTCCTGCAGCTGGAGTTACAGCTGGTTGTGAGCCACCCAATATGGGTGCTGGGAATTGTGCTCTGGAAGAGCTCATAATCACTGAGCCATCTCTTCAGACCTTCTACTCCCACTCTTAACAGTTTGGCAAGATGCAGCTTGTGTTCAGACTCGCTTCAAAGTCTCAGGGCAGTACTGCACTGTCTTAATATAGTTATGGGTAAGGTTTAAACACAGTCTGATACCTGCCACCATGGAAATGACTTCATTAAGGAACTTTTGGTCCTCTCACAAATTCTACAGTTTTGAAAGGACAACATGCTGGTTGATTATTTCTCTATCAGATGTGCCCTTTCAATCTGGCAGTGTATCCTCCTGTGGCTTAATGGAAGTGCTGTCTTTGTGGCTCTCTACATGGTACAAAGTTACATTTTAAAAATAAAATTCTCTGGGATTACTTCTGCTTTTTCTATTGGCATTTTCCCCGGTTATCTGTCTCTTTTTCCTCTCATTAAGTTTTCATCACATGCCTGGTGACCTCATTAGAGTCTCTCCATTATTGAAAAGATGGTCTGCTTTTTGGGTGGACTAACTCCAGGTCAGAGGGGACTGAAGAGAAAGAGCTATGTGTGGGCCAGGCAGGTGCCGCCAGCAGTACTCCTCTAGGTGAGAGCAGGAAGGCAGCAGGCAATCTAACTATCAGAACAAAGATGGTTTTGGAAGCTTAGCCATTTCCAATTTCTGTATAGAAAATCTGCCTGTTGTTTCACCTAGGAGTAATGCCAGTAATCTGCAGTCAAAGTGCAGGGACAAGTGGAGAGGTGAGCAGAAGGTGCAGGTAGGCCTTCTGGTACCCAGACAAAGGTATGTTCAACTGTCATCCTTTGACAGTTCTCCTCATCACTCAAGTCTTTTCACTTCCTGTTTTTAGGCCAGTGGAACATCAAAAAGGAAAAGAAGTAAAGACCTATGTGTATTTGAAAATATACACAGAATTTAGAAGCTGGGAATATAAGTTTAATATCTAAAATGCTTGAAACTAGAGGGTTTGGATCTTTTCTGGTCTTTGGATTTCTGCATGCATGTAGTATCTTGGAAATGGGACTCAAATCTAACCACAAAATTCATTAACATTTTGTATATATACCAAACCTGAACATGAATTTTATACACTTTAAAGATGTATTTATCTTATGTATGCTCGTGCACCACATGTGTGCAGGTACTCGCAGAGACCACAAGAGGGTGCTAGACACCTGTAACTACAGCTGGTGGTTATGAGCTGCTCAATGTGGATGTTGGGAAGCCAAACCAGGTCCTCTGCAACACCAGTAATGCTTACAGCTGCTTAGCCATCTTTCCAGATCCAAATTTTATGTAGTATTTTTGATGATTTGTGCAAGAGGTATTTTCATGGTGGAGAATTTTCCACTTGTGGCATTAAATCAATGTTCAAAACATCTGGATCTGGGACATAGTTAAGATTTCTTTTTGTATTTGAAATATTCAACTTAATAATGTTTCATCATTTATACCATTACTATAAGAAAACTATTAAATTATTTAAAACAAAACAGCATGGAGTATGGTATAAGCAATCTGTAAAAGATCATATATTTATAAATCAAAGATTTCCTTAAATTGTAATAAAGGCAAACTGAAGAAAAACACCAATGTGTTATCATTTATACAATGTACTAACCACGTCTGGCATTTTGACTATTAAAAGAGAAATACTGGGTGTGCAAGGTGGCTCTGCTTGACAAACCTGAGTTTAATCCCCAGAACTCATGTGTTAGAACTCATGAGGCCTGGGAGTGAGGCCCAGTGTTAACTTGCTGAGCCTAACTCGAGTTTGGTGACCTGTCTCTGGCCATAACTTCCGCATATGAGTGACCCAGCACAGCCAGACCTAAACCCACTTCTGCCCAGCCACCGCTAACTGGTAGGATATTATTGGCCTTTATTCCTTACTCCACCTCATCCCATCTCAGCCCTATATAAGTTCCTGTCTGATGCAATAAAATGAGATCCTGCTTCAATAGACTCCCAACTCATGTGTTTCTCCCCAGTGGCCGTGTGTGTGTGCGCGCGTGTTTGTTTGTGTATACACTCACCATCCCGCTAAGCCCCAGGGAGAGACCAGTGGGACCTGTCCTGCCTCAGCCCTATCTGCTGGAGAACCTGACACTCATGCAATGATGGAAGGTGAGAACTGACTCCACAGTTGTCTTTTGATCTCAAATATTACATTCTAACACCAACATCATGGCACACACAATAATCACAAAAATTTAAACACAGAAATATAAAGCTCTTTGTTATATCTGAGGAGTGTCTTTCCTCCTCTACCCAAATATGAGTAACTGTTTATGGAACAATACTACCTTTATGACAAGGTACATGATGAAAAAAACTACATTTTAGCACATTTTTAATAACCTTAATGCCAAGATTTACATCTGATAACATTTCTTACTAAAAAGAAATTGTGACTTCGTAGAGAAATGGATGATTTTAGGTGTGGAATCATGACAGACAACAAATAAACTTTCAAAAATCAATGGAATCATAACCCATGCCCAAAATCCCAGCTCTCTGGAGGCCAAAAAAAAAAAAAATTTTTTTTTGAGTTTGAGACTAGCTTGGGTTACACAGCAAGGTCATGATGAGAAAAATGTCAAGAAGGTATTAGCTCAACAATGGAAAAAATATTGGTAACTGTTAAATCTGAAGAGATATATTGTATACTAAGTTATATACTTACATGTTTAAAGAGTTCCACAATTTAAAAAATACTGTGCTGTGCAGCTAAAACACATAGTAGTCAGTTGGAAAGTTCCTCTTTCCTATTTGTTAAAATCTGTGAGAATTTTTGCCAGTGGTGGTAGTATATACCTTTAATCCCAGGCAGAGGCAGATGCACCTCTGTGAGTTCAAGCCAGCCTGGTCTACAGAGCTAGTTCTTGGATAGAATAGCCAAGGATATACTGAGAAACTCCATCTCAAAACACAAAAACCAAACAAAAAAAAAGTGTGAGAATTTACAACTGGTTAATTAAAACACCTGGAGTCAGTAATAACTCACAAGTATCAACACTACTCAAAAAGGAGAAAGGCAGACCAAAAAATCCAAACCAAACCAAACAGGCTACCTTCTAAAATGGTGAAAACCAGTAACTAACTTTGAGAATTATACTTCAGAATGAACTAAACCCCCAGTCAACAAGTATTCCATTTCTTAGAAAACCAGTTAGTAATGTAGAAGAGAAACACCAGGAAATCAGCATTATGTAATCTTTCATGAAATGATAACTGTAGGCAGTGTAAGATGGTATGTCTGCTATGGCTTGTTTTCTTATTAACTTATCAAAGAAAGAGAGAGAGAGAGAAAGAAAAACCCAGGTGGTGGCGGCTCACGTCTTTAATCCCGGCATTTGGGAGGCAGAGGCAGGCAGAATTCTGAGAGTGAGAGGCCAGTCTGAACTACAAAATGAGTTCCAGAATAGCTAGAGCTACACAGAGAAGGCCTGTCTCGAAAAACCAAAACCAAAACAAACATACAAACAAAAAACCCCATATCAAGCAATTAGATTTCTTATCATTCCTAGGTAATGAGTAGAAGAAATAGATGAAAACATACTCAAGTGAGCCAGTTAAGCATTTAGTCTCCAGTTACTATGCAGCAGGTAAGAAAGGCACTATCCACGGACCTAGAGGAAAAATCAAAGGGCAGCATCCGAATAGTGCTACGATATGAGCACTAAAAGTTAGGAAGTTAGGAAGAATGTTTCCTGAAATAAGAGAAAAAAGCCCTTAATTCTCTTTTAATTTTTTTATGGGAACCAAGAATACTTCAAGAAGGTACTCAGTCAAAAACTGACTCATCAGGAATGTTTTTAATCAGATTTGCACTTCACTTGCCATACCCCCTTCCTGACACTCCTTTTCCTTAGTATCCACTTAGCCTGCTTCCTTACTTCATCTGAGGCACTGCTTGGATGGCAACTCATTAGAAAGGCCTCAATGACCACCAGTCTGTGTAAAACAGCAATTCTTACCCATCATTCTCTAGCTCCTTCCTCAGTTTGACACACTACATGCTTACATTACTATTCCTCTCCAACCCACTACTGCATTCCCAGTGCCTGGAACTGTACCTGGTCCAAAGGAGGCCATAACTAAAGATTTGTTAAATAAATGAGAATTGTTTAAAATGCAAATTAAAAACATGGGCATTTAAACAGGCAGTTGTGTTTTTTAAACTGTATTTGGATATCTGAAAACCATAAACCAATAGAAATAAATATAAGTAACAGAACAGAGTATAGTAAGATGTATCTTGGCCAACTCTTTCAAACAGATTTACAATTTAATTGCCGTTGTTTGCTGCTTGATAGACTAAAGATTTAAACTATACAGTCAATTGGTTAGATATCCAGTGATGGATTTAACTTTAAAAAAACCTGCCATTTTGGTTGATTAAGACCCTTCTAGAAATGTAAACAAGAATACACTAGAAATGACTCACAATAGGACAAAAGTAAGCTATGCTAGCCCACTTAATTTTTTTTTAAAAAGATTTATTTATTTATTATGCATACAGTGTTCAGCCTCCATGTATGCCTGCAGGCCAGAAGAGGGCACCAGATCTCATTATAGATGGTTGTGAGCCACCATGTGGTTGCTGGGAATTGATCTCAGGACCTCCGGAAGAACAGTCAGTGTTCTTCTGTCCCCAAACCAACCGTTCATGCCCATATAAATACAATGCAGCTGTAACAGCGACCTAGGATGAGTCTCTGCTTTGCTTGTTTCTCTTCTTGTCTGATGCAAAGTCTTATGATGATGATTTTAATATAAGAAAAAACATAATTTCACCACAATAGGCCTGTCTCATTATTAAATGTCCCAGGTGTTTGAGAATAAGCCTGTTTGAATAATAATCAGGTAATCCTTCATCTTTTTCCTTATAGTGTTTAATAATAAATAGATCTCTATTCAACTTGCTCTAGTCTCTTCTAGAATAGAAATTCTATGTTTTAGATCTCTTTATTCTTTACTTTCTTCAAATCTTTTACATCTCTCTTTTCGTTTGCATTTTGGGAAAGCTTCTCAAATTTATATTCTATATAATGAATTCAATTTTCTAATGTATTCTCTATTCTGGTGCAGTTTAATTTGGCTACTGCATAATTCAATTTCTACACTATTGCTTATTTTAATGCTTTTTTTTAGTTTCTATCCTGTTGTCCTTATTTTATCTATACCCTTTGAATTTATGTCTTTCTATTAGCTAGTATTCTTTTCATTCCAGCCTTACTGCCTTGTGAATCCATTTTCAACATTCATGATCTCCACAATTTTTCAAACCTGCAAGCATAAGAAATGCTTTCCAAAATTTCTGTGAAATAAACTCTTATATAGAGTATATTTTGTTGATATGGAGAAACTGAGCTGGAAGCTTCCTTCCTGCCAGCTAGCTTTCATCATCTCAGGAGGTGCTATGTAGACTGCCAGGGGAAGAAAAGACACTTACAACGTACCTAGCTGTGAATCCTAAGACCTATAAGACTAATCTGCCAAGCAAGATGTACTGTTAGGGAAGTAACCAACTGCTCCCTATTAGATTTGAGACCTATCCTACAGGAAGGAATCCATCTCTGGTATTTGTACACCTGGTTAAAAACCATGGTGGAAGAGATCACAGGCCCTCATAGGTAAACTGAATATTGTTAACCAGCTAAACTGACATTGTGTCAATTCTAAACACTGATGTGTATACCCATAGGCGACTGCTACTCTTGGCCTTAGTCAGAGAAGATTCTTTCCACGGAATGTTGGTGAATGCAGATTCATGGCTGGATATGGCACGGTAAGTATAGGTGAGTGCTCATTCCTTCTTGAATACCTTTACGATTCAGAAAGCATGGTGGAAGAGGAGTGTAAAGAATGTAAGCCAGAGACAGGAAGAAGAGCTATGACTGTTATTTTCTAGACAAGACATAACCATTGCAACCATGAACTCACAACAGCTACAGATGCCTGTACTGGGTTTGCACAAGAATGGACCTAATAGCAATAAGGCATCAGATTATTCTCAACCCACAGGAGTCTCATATCAGACATCCTGCACATCAGATATTTAAATTATGATTTATAACAGTAGCAAAATTAGTTATGAAGTAGCAACAAAATAGTTTTATGGTTGGGGGTCACCAAAATATTAGAAAATGTATTAAAGGGTTACAGTATTAGGAAGGCTGAAAAGCCTTGGCATAGATGTAGGAGGAACTCCAGGGTCTCTACTCCTCAACTATTTGCTACTGACAGATTCATGAAGAGGGGTAATTCTACCTTCACCAAGTGCCAAGAGATAGTTCCAATCTAATAATCACAGACTGCCTTGATTTAACGAAACGGGTCATAAAACAAAGCATTGTAAGTCTGGGAAAGGGGCTGACAGGGATGAGGAGATGATAAGGCAAGGATAGGGAGAGAGTAGTCAGAATGTATTATATACATGCACAAAGCTGTCAACAATATAAATCCATCTAAAGTCTATGTTTTGCCTGATATTGTTTTTTGTTTTTGGAATGGTTGCAGAATCTTGTCTCCGGTATTTCCTATAAATCAGCAGCTAGACAGATCTAGAGGCTTGATAAAAGTAGGATTTGTTTTTTGTTCAACAGAAATACTTCATGATAGTGGTGTGAAATTTAATACAATGTGAACCTATCTCTGTGACACTAAAATTAAATCCATGTGTCCAGGTGCAGCCAGCCTAACAGTCATTCTAGAACTCTCCATTAGCAATTTACCTAACACCTCATCAGTCCTTTTGTATTAGTTGGAACACTTCAGAAAAAACCTTGCCCTTACCAACTACTTACTTAGCCTGAAAGTACAAGAAAGTTATTACTGAATTTTTTATTTAACAATTGTCAAAATGAATTGGTCCCTTAATAACATCTAAAATTGAACTAAGAACCTTTAAAAATAATAACACATAAGCTCAGAGTTTTACCATATTTGATGAATTTCAATTTACTGTAGTTACTGGTGTTTAATGCTTATGCTATTCTAACTTTAGCCAGAGCCAATCTTTTCAAATTGGCTCCTTTCTTTCATACAAACCTCAATAGCTTTTGATCGTGTTTCTGGCATTTTTTACAACAAGACATTTTAGGTTCATCATGTACACTTTCTCCTAAGACCTGAAACAGTCATTGTTTTCAAGTTCTGGGTGCTTTCAGTGTGAATATCTATGGTTCAGTTGAAACATCTTGACGTTTCAGTATTTCAGGCATAGAGTACTGCCCTGGGCTTCTAGTGCTGGTTTCATTTCAATGGTTCCTAGAGGTGGAGTTGGAGGCAATCAGATACCTGTGCCAACTACACTGCTGGCTCTGAGGACTGGGTTATGCTGTTAGAAATAGACACCATATGTTCCTGCCATTGTTACTTTTTACTCACATAAAAGAAACCCAAAAGTAGGCAGTCTGAAGATTTGAACGTAGCTACATGCTCATCAAGGACATAGCACTTTTAATCTTTTTCTATCAACCTATGACCCAAGAAAGCTACAGAAAGCTCAGCTTTATGTCTGCATCGCACTCCAGGAAGCAGCAGAAAGGCCTAAGGGCAAAAGAGTGCATCTCTGTGTGGAATCAGTTCCTTTTAATGAGACTTTCCTTCAGTTTCACATAACACTTCTGACATCTCATTAGCTAAACTTCAGCAACATAGCCACCTCAAGCTGAAAGGAAGGCTGAGAAATACCTTTTATCCCAGACAGCAATGTGCTATTTAAAAAAAAAAAAAAAGAAGAAGAAACCAGGGTTCAATGAATGAGAAGTAGAACATGGATATGGGGAGCAAGCCAATGGACTACCACAGCCTCTCACCAGAAAGTCCTTCCAATGCACAAATTAACCACGTTCTCCTCATATAGCTCTTTTCTCACATCTCAGTTACACTGAATTCATATCAGTCACACAGTGCGATAAATTCAATTAATGATTTTAATTTTACATATCATATGTTTAGATTGACACACTGCTTAGAAGCAAGCAGAGAGCCTTATTTCTTAAAGACTGTACAATTAAACTATAATTGCTAAACCTTTCTGAGATTGTTATAAATCTGTTGGTACTCTCTAGACTGAAGGTGCAGGGCAAATTTTACTTGTATATTTTGCTGCTATGGATGCCTGCTACAGTAGTCACTGTCAGCCATAAGTAATAAGCTGAATTAGCTCTTATCCAGAAACCCAGCATGCCTGCTCTAGGCACACTGTGAGTAGTTATGCACCCTTTCAGTCTACTTTACTAGACGGTCACTGCACAGCAACCTCATCTCCTCATCATCCCAAGCTGGTGCTGAGTACCACAAGCAAGCAGCACTCCACATACATTAACAACCCTGTTATCCCTGTCTATCATCGCATGTTTGGGTTAAAAATCCTCAACAAATCGGAAAAGTTGGTTATTTTTGAAGAGAGGTAAGGTTACAGAAGAAAAATTAACTCCCCGTATACCATATGCTATATATACACACAGTAAAATTTATACTGACTTCAAAGGGTTAAGTTCTTTCCACCAGGTCACAGTATCATGTTCCAAACCATTATATATTTCTGTCAGCCAGCAGAATAACTTGCTCATGGCTTCTGCAGAGACAATGAGCAGCACCATGTACCAGCTTCTGAAAGGCAGATCTGCTCTTCAAGAGTCTCTAAGGTTTTCAGCTTACCATACTTCAGTGGCAGCATAGGGAACTAGGAGCAAAGGGCTACTCTGTATCCAGAAAAACATGGTTGCAATGGAGCTAGAAACTTCTTTGAAGTATTGTATAGCACATAAGGAAAAGGGCTCTCTGCTTGCTTCTAAGCAATTGTGTTAAACTAAACATAAGCTACGAAAATAAATCAGCTCAGAAAGGAGTTGCAGCTATGTAAGATTTCTCCACTTATTAATTAGGAAACCAAGAAGGGCCTAATGCTATGTTTTCACCGTGTGTTTCCTGAACAGGAGGTTTCACAGCATGAGTGAGAGTTTTCCCAGAATGTTCTACAAGAAGCTGATGAACATTTTTTTTCCCTCAAGTTTGGTGACATTCTGTGAGACAGGAATGACACAAGGAAGGCTCATCAGGAAGCTGACTTACAGTAATTTTTAACAACCCCCTCCCCCCCGCAGACAGGGTTTCTCAGTGTAGCCCTGGCTGTTTGAGAACCCACTTTGTAGACAAAGCTGACCTCAAACATTAGTAGTATGCTTGCCCCTGCCTCCTGAATACTGGGATGAAAAGTGTATACCACCTTGCAAGTTTTAAAAATATTACTGATATGTGAGTCCTTAGTTATATGGAAAAGTCTGTATGTGGAAAGCAGAGCTTCAAATGATCTTTTAAATGTAATTACTCTAAAACTTTTTGATATAGACCTAATGGGAAGCATTTCTGAGGTACTTAAGAAAGCATCATCTAGAAAAAGTAGACAGAATATAATGGGAATCATGCAAAACAACCTATTGTTAGACAATTCCTATACTTACTACTTTTCTAATATTTATGATAAATAAGACATCAAGCAACATTGTCAGCTTTGGGTTTACTACAACTAAGCACTTGAGACAAGCTACTTTCAAAGTAAAGGTTTATTCTGTTCATTGTCCTTGAGATTCTGCTCCACTATTCTTAGGGTCTCTTTTCTTAGGGTCTTAGGTGAGCATGATACATCATCACAGGACCATGTGTCTGCTAGTGTTCACAGCACAACAAAGAGAGAGAAGAGACTGAGGTTCCACAGGCCCTTTGGAGGGTAAGCTCAAAGGATCTAGGAACCTCCTATAAGGTCTCATTTCTTAAAGGTCTCCCACCTCCCAACAATGCTACCTGGGAACCGTGGTACCAGCCTTCTGACCTGGCCTAATCTTATGCAATATAAAAAAAGTTTTAAATATCACATTGTAAATTTCTCTTAATAATAAATATTCAACAGGCAACAAGGGAAATTCTTAGAAAAGGGAAGAGGGAGAAACCAGCAATTTCAAGTCCTTATCAATGATCACCAGTGGGTGGCTCCACTTTCCGGATAAGAACACAGAAATGGAGTCAAGTGCTGACTCACCCAGGCTTTGCTATTGCTGCCAATCACTTTTTGTACTAGCTTTCTCACTGGCACCCCAAAAGTGTCTAGGACTAAATAAGATCATGTATGTACCTATGGAAATGTAGAAATGTTTCTAAATGAATACGAAGGTGACTATATTGGATTAATTGCAGATTTCTATCTTTTCTTTCAAATAGGTTTCTAATTTATTCAAAGTTATAATTTGTTCCCAATTTAATAAACAGTATAGGTAGAAGTCTAATAAATGATACAGGTGGAGACCATAGGCCAAACTCCAAACTTTATACCTTTTTTTTTTTTTTTTCCGAGACAGGGTTTCTCCGTAGCTTTTGGTTCCTGTCCTGGAACTAGCTCTTCTAGACCAGGCTGGCCTCGAATTTACAGAGATCCACCTGCCTCTGCCTCCTGAGTGCTGGGATTAAAGGCATGTGCCACCACCGCCCAGCCCTCTTTTGTTTTTTTTGAGACTCAGTTTCTCCAAATAGCTCTGGCTGTCCTGGAACTCACTCTGTAGACCAGGCTGGCCTCGAACTCAGAGAGATCTGCCTGCCTCTGCCTCCTGAGTGCTGGGATTAAAGGTATGGTGTTGAGGGAGCTGCGGGCTGCATTCCTGCTGCCTGCAGCTCCCAGCCGCCTGGCTAGCTTATGCTCCAAAATAACAACACACAAACTGTATCTTTTAAACACTGCTTGGCCCATTATATCTAGCCTCTTCTCGACTAACTCTTGCACCTGGACTAGCCCATTTCTAATGTGTGTAGCACCCCAAGGTGCACTTACCGGAAAGATTCTAGCCTACGTCCATCCTGGGTCGGAGCTTCATCGTGTCTGCCCCAGAGAGCAAAGCTAAGGTGTATGAGCTCACTTCCTCTTCCTCCCAGCATTCTGTTCTGTTTACTCCACCCACCTATGTTTTAACCTTTCAGGGCCAAGCAGTTTCTTTATTATTTAACCAATGACCTTCCTCCATCAGTATGGCCCAGTCAATTTTAAACTTCTAATCCAGTGTTTGCCATACTGTATTTCTGCAGAATTTCATTTCTTATCATTTACTCTGAACTACAAGAGCATGATAAACTTTTTAAAAAATGAGTCTCAAATATCATTTATTTACCCTCCAAATTTTAAAAACAGTCAGCATTTTTTTAAGCCTTAATTTCCAACAGACAGCTGAGCCTTCAAGGAGGTAGCTTATATTTTAGGTGTTGTAAACTGAAGAAATCTATGAACTACTCACTAAAGAGAATGTTATTAGAAATTTTAACACAAAACTGGTTTTACATGGGTAGTGATAGCTGTTTAAGACAGAAGTAATTCGATTGTCATCAACTGCTGATAGGGTAAGATGGCTCATGTGTACAATGAAATACAACTAAACAACACAGATTCTAATACCTGTCCCAACATGGATGAATTTCCAAAACTTTCTAAGAAACTACATACAAAAGGTTACCCACTACCCATAAATTCATTTCTGGTAGTGGTTACAAGAGATATCTATCAAGGACAATGACACAAAAGAACACAAAGAATCATCTGGGGCAATAAAATATTCTAGATTTTGAATGTTGTGGTAAATGACAAAACTCACCAAACTGTACACTTTAAAGGGGGTGCATTTTAATATACACAAATTATAATTCAAGCCAGACTTGGTTGAGAGCCAACTTAGTAAGACCTTCACAAAATAATAAATAAAAGAGGGTATAGGATATATTTCAGTGATAGAGCACTTGCCTAGCATGCACGAGGCCCTGAGTTCACATGCAAGTACCTCAAAAAAAAAATCTGGCTTTTTAAGCAACAGATAAAATTAGTCTTGTATAAATGCACACCAGCTACCTATTTGTTTGTGAAATGGTCTCATTATGTGGTCCAGGATGGCCCTGAACTCCCAGTGCTCTTGCCTCAGCCACCTAACTGTTCGATTTCAGGCATGTATCACTACATCTGGTGTATACACAAGCATGCACATGATTTTTAAAACTACTATGAAAATGAAAATAGAAGTTAAACCAGGTTAGATGAAGAAAGGTAGATTGTAGATTTTGAGAAATATCCAAGCTTTAGGGTTTGACAGACTTACACTTGAATCTTGCTAAGAGAGGCAATCTTTTAAAAAGCAATTTTCTTTTTAGAATTATTTACATTATAAGTCTGTGCATAACCAGGTGCTTGGTGCCTGTGGAAGTCAAAAAAGTAAGAATCCCCTAGAACTGGAATTACAACAGCTGTGAGCCATCATGTGGGTGCTGGGAAACAAACCCAGGTCCTCTGAAAGAACAGACAGTTTTCTTAACTATCGGGTGTTGTGGAAGAATCATTTTGTACACTATAAAGATTTGTCACTTGAACTGGTTTAATAAAAAGCTGTCAGGCCAGTAGCCGGGAAGGAAGTACAGGTAGGACAACCAAACTAAGAATACTGGGATAAAGAAGGGCAGAGTCAGAGGAGTCACCAGCCAGATACTGAGGAAGCAGGGTGTGTGTACAAAATGAGGTAACAAGCCATGAGCCACATGGTAGAACTTAGAAATATGGGTTGATTTAAGTTGTAAGGGCTCGTTAGTAATAAGCCTGAGCCATTGGCTGAGCATTTGTAATAGATATTAAGTCTCCATGTCAGTTATTTGGCAGCTTGCAAGCACAAAAGAAAAGTCCCCCTATGACTGAGCTATCTTTTCAGCCCCAAGATAGACAATGTTATATAAATTAACTTTCTAAAATTTTCTCATCTATATCAAATATTTATGATTATAAATATAGTTACAAGATAAAATGAACACATCTATTTAGTGCTTACCAAATAGCATATACTCATAGTAAGCAAGCAGAAAGAGTGGAATGCTTGGCAAGTTATACCTTTTAAGGCCAGCAAAATAAATGATCTTCACCTATCTACCAGGTCATTTTAAAAAATATTTTACAAAAACTGGGCGATGGTGGTGCATGCCTTTAATCCCAGCACTCGGGAGGCAGAGGCAGGCGGATCTCTGTGAGTTCGAGACCAGCCTGGTCTACAGAGCTAGTTCCAGGACAGGCTCCAAAGCCACAGAGAAACCCTGTCTTGAAAA
>NW_026067955.1:5110995-5132407 GCF_014885135.2 Alexandromys fortis
ATTACAAACATCTGATATTTTACAAATATTTATTGACATTTTCCCAAATAAGCAACCTGAAAAATCAAAGTACATATTCCCTGAAAAGAGCACTTTTTAAAAAGTTTCTGTAATTTTTATTATCTCCGAAAAGTTGGTAAGAACCCAATCAAGAGAAAAAAATATAATCTTGCCTTTGCACAGAATGATATATTGGTCAGGAACATAAATTTTATCAGCCATAAATGTGAATTAAGTAAGATTTAAGCTAAGCTCTCCCAGCTGAACAATTTCCCAAACAAACAGGAAGGTTACTGGACTGGATTACTTACTGCAGCATGATAGGATTTTCCTCCGCTCCCTACTGAAGGTTTCACCACATGCTGAATGATGTATTTTGTCAGCTTTAAAATTTAAAGTAAAAGCAAACTACAACACAGAGATTCTGTTTAGCTAATACAGCTGGAGTAGATGTCAAATTTTATGTAATAATTATTCCTTAATGTACAGAAATATATTTCCTATATACAACACATAATCTAAAAGTTAAAACCATATTTCACTGATACTTATGTAAGCAGTTTACACAATAATCACAATAATCAACATAGTTATTTAGGGTTGAAAGTTGAACCTAAGTAGCGACAAAGACAAAAGTGTATCTTGTTTTCTCCCAACTACACCTTTGACCACTTCCTTGCTTTTGTCTACCCATCACAAATAACTCACACAGACTTGGATGTATTCTCTCCCTACCATAAGTTCTACCATACAGCCTACATACTGCTTCATGCTTAAAAAAAAATAAGAAAGTTCCTTCAAGACAGAAGTTTAATTATTACTCAGACTTGGAATGTAGTTAAGTGGCAGAGTTCTTGCCTAGAATGCCTTGAGGCCCTGGGTCCAACTCCCAGCACTGAAAAGCAAATTATTACTCACATTTGGTAAATTTTAGATTTCAAAGGCTAGCAGATATTCAGAAATCACCAACTGCAATGCAGCTAAAGCTTTCATAGAGTCCAAGAGTAACATGGGTTATGTGGTCTGTGATAAACATTCAGAATAGAGGCTGCACTTCTTTCTTGAAGACAAAATTTTTATCTCTACAAAGATAAAATTTTAAAAGAAATCTAACAGCTAACAGTGCATATTGAATGTGAAGACAAGATACCCAGTTCTTTCTTTTTTCTCTTTCTTTCTTTCTTTCTTTCTTTCTTTCTTTCTTTCTTTCTCTTTCTTTTTTTTTTTTGAAACAGGGTTTCTCTTAACTTTGGAGTCTGTCCTAGAACTAGCTCTTGTAGACCAAGCTGGCCTTGAACTCAGAGATCCACCTGCCTCTGCCTCCTGAGTTCTTGGGATTAAAGGTGTGTGCCACCACTGCCTGGCTAGGGACACTCATTTTCTACCCCTCCCTTTTCTACCCCCAATTTATTTTCAAAAAATTTACTTTTCTGGTTATATATGGACAATTCAAAAGGTGATGTTATTCACTAGTCAAATTCTTCCATCAAACATGGTAATACTTGGCCATTATTTGAACTATTTTTTCTGTCTCCCTATCTCCATCTATAATTTGCTATCCTTTCTTAATTTGTTGGGTAACATTTTGTAGAGTGATGTTGTGTTCTTTTCTTTCTTTGAATATTTCTCTTGGTGTTTCATTTAAAAAAAACTTTAATTAACATTTACTTAGAGTTTATGTGTTGCTGGTGCATATTGCCATGACACACATGTAGAGGTCAGAGGACAATTTCAGTTCTCTCCCTTCTACCACATGGATTCCAGACACCAAGCCTGGGCAGCCAGTACTCTTGGTAGTCCATCTGGATACATGCACTGCCACGTCTTTAGGTTTTAACTTTTTTCCCCTGAAATATGTAACATGCTGCTGATTCCATTGCAGATATTGTTCTTCTACAGTTCTATTTGGGTCTCTTTTGTAAGCAGCTTCCATTTTCATTGGCATGTTTGTGTTTTCCTCTGTTCTCTGGGACATAAGGAGTACATATGTAATAGCTGCCTTGATATCTGTATCTGATAATTCCATCACATGTTGCCTCTCTCTTTTTACTTGTTGGTTTATATCATAGTTAAGGATCATATTTTTCTGCCTTAGAGATGTGAAAAGTAGTATATTTTCCCAAATTAGCTATGAATATACTTATCTTGTATGTTTAACTTCAGTGAAGTATTCAATGATATATTGCATTTTTAAAAACAAGGTACTAGTCATAGTAAACATGAATGAATATGTCTTTACTATGTTTTACCCTCTTAAGTATACAGCACAGTATTCATTATGTATAAGCATGATGATGCATTAAGCCTTTTATTCCCAAATAACTGAGACTTTACATTTATAAGACACTTAAACTTCCTTTTTCTCTCTGCAACATAGCCCCTGCCAACTACTGCTTTACTTTTGTTGAATCTGACCATTTTAACCAGCCTCGAACACAGTGCCGTTTTGTGGTGGAAGGGCAAAGCATATATCTAGCTTTTTAAAAATAAGGTCCTAATTGGCTTTGTGGGAGCCTAGCCTGTTTGGATGCCCACCTTCCTAGACCTGGATGATGGAGGGGGGGAGGACCTTGGACTACCCACAGGGCAGGGAACCCTGATTGCTCTTTGGACTGGAGAGGGAGGGGAAGGGGAGTGGGGTATGGGGAAAGGGGGGAGGGGGAGGGAAAAGGGAGGCGGGGAGGAGGCAGAAATTTTTATTTATTTATTTTTTTCTTTTTTTTTCAGAAATTTTTAATAAAAAATTTTAATAATAAAAAAATAAGGTCCCAAATTCATTACAAGAGAGTTCTGACACTGACAATAAATGACCTCTTAAGGTTCTCACATTGGAAATATAGTCATTAATGTTGCATATTGAGCATAGTCTTAGTTAGGGTTTCTATTGCTGTGAAGAAAATGTGAAGAGACACCATGACCACTGAAACTTTTTCTTCAAAACAAATTTATTTATTTTACATCCAGTTTCCTTTCTTTCCTCTCCTCTCATCCCCCCATCCCCCATTTCTCACGCCCCAATCTACTCCTCCTCCATTTGTTTAGGAAAGGTCTCCCATAAATATCAACAAAACATAGTAAGCACTTCCCAATGGGCTCATAGAGGCTCACAGAGACTGAGCTGACAACCAGGGAGCCTACATGAGACTGACTTAGGCCCTCTGCATATATGTTACAGTTGTGTAGCTTGGTCCTCTCGTGGGGCTCCCAACAGTGGGAATAGAGGCTGTCTCTGACTCTTTTATTGGTTCTTGGAACCCTACTTCTCATATTGAGTTGCTTTGACCATGGCAACTCTGACAGAGGAAACACATTTAGTTGATGGAGTCTTACAGTTTCAGAGGTTTAGTCCATTATCACTATGGTGGAGAGCATGCCAGCTGGGATTATGACAGCATGCAGGCAGACATGGTGCTAAAGGCAACAGGAAGTGAACTGGAACACAGGGCATGGCTTAAGCATATGAGACCTCAAAGCCCCCCCTCCACAGTGACACATTTCCTCCAACATGGCCACATCTACTCTAACAAAGTCACACTTCCTAGTAGTATCACTCTCTTTGGGGGCATTTTCTTTCAAACCACCACATTCCACTCCCTGGCCTCCAAACCTTGTACCCATCTCACAATGCAAAAATGTATTCAGTCCAACTTTAAAATTCCCCAGTCTGTAACAGTCTCAAACTTACTTAAAAGTCTAAAGTTCAAAGTCTCTTCTGAGATTCAAGCAATCTCTTAATTATAATCCCTGAAAATCAAAATAAAAAAGCAGATCACATACTTCTAACATATAATGGCATAGAATATACAATACCATCCCAAAATGTAGGGGAGGGAGCATACTGAGGAAATACTGGACCAAAGGAAGACCAAAAACCATCTGGGCAAACTCCAAACTCTGTGTCTCCAAGTCTGATGTCAAAACTCTCTTCAGATCTCCAACTCCTTTCAGCTTTATTGACTGCAACACACTTCTTTCTCTTGGGCTGGTTCCATTCCCTGTTAGCAGCTTTCCTCGGCAGGCATCCCATGGCTCTGGCATCTCTTTAACATCTTAGGGTCTTCCAAGGCAATCCAGGTTTCAACTTCACAGCTTCATGCAATGGCTGCTCTAGACCTCCATTCAGGAACCCCTGACATATGCCTGGCCTTATTGGGTTCCTTAGTCACAGAAGAAGGTTCCATAAAGCCTTTCTTGTATCCTTGACTCTAAAGCCAAAACCACACAGCAGAAGCTGCCAAGTTCTGCTGTTTACTGGAAGTGGAATATTACTCTTTTGTTCAATTACATCTTCACCAGCTTTCTGTTTTCCATGGTTTCTTTCATTGCCTAAGCTTGGCTGTCCTGGAACTTGCTCTGTAGACCAGGCTGGTCTCAAACTCAAAGATCAGCCAGCAGAGATTAAAGGTATGCACCACCACATCTGGCTCTAAGATTTTCTAAGATTTTGTTTTTTTCTGTGTAACTTATTTCATTTAACATAATGCTCTCAATTTGATCTATTTTATAGCTTTCTTCTTTTTAAACAAAAGGAAGGATACCCTGCTATAAGTATGTGGCCACATGTATCCTCCCCACTCATCCATCATTGGACACATGAACTGTGTTCATGAACAATGCTGCTGTCAACTTGAATTAGAGATATAACTTTGAGACCATGTTTTAGTCTTAGTTCAAGGGGTGTATTGAAGTACAGACTTGGTAGGCCACAGGGCCTCTCTTCTTTCCACAGTGGTAGCCGAGCTCTGAGTTCATCCTAACTGGAGTTTGAGGTGTTTCCTGGATGTTTCTATTCATCATTCAGCAAATCTGGGAGATCTGGAGCTACATTTTATTTTCCCCACACAATCTCTGCCCCTTTAAAAGGGTGTGGCACTCTTAGGAGGTGTAGCCTTGTAAGAGGAAATGTGTCATTGTGGAGGTGGGTTTGAGGGCTCAAATCACTCCCAGTGTTCAGTTCACTTCCTGTTGCCTTTGGATCAAGATGCAGAATTCTCCAGGACCATGTCTGCCTGCATGCCACCGTCCCGTAATCCCAGCTACCATGCTCTCCACCATGGCAATAATGGACTAAACCTCTGAAACTGGAAGACTCCATAGTGACCCAAACTAAGACAGAAGTTGGTACCAGGAACTGGCATATTGCCGTGGTAGGCCTAACCATGGTTTTGTTTGGGGGAATTTGGACTTTGGAACTCTGAGTTATGAAAGCAGTGGAATACTTTAAGCACTGCTTAATGGGCCATATTAGTAGGCGCATGGAAGAGAGTGGTGCTGAGAATGATTTGAACTGCTGGGGGCTGACTCAAGAGGTTTCAGAAGAGAATAATATTGATATATGGCTTACAGATTGTTCTGGTGATATTTTGGTTAAGAATGTGGCTGTTTTTTGCTCTTTTCCAAAGAGTTTGCCTAAGGCTAAAGTAAAGAGTTTTGGATTAATTCTACCGGCAGAGGAAATCTCAAATCAGTTTAGTATTAACTCTGTCATGTGGTTATTATTGGTAACTCTAGTGAAGATTTATAATGAAAAGGAGCAAGCTGAGCATGGTAAATTACAAAATTTAAATTTTGAGAAGAAGGGGAATGCAGTTAAATCCTGTATTCAAAGAGATAAATGGATTAAAAATGGAATAAGGAGTAGAAACTAACTTGTGAAAATGAGTTTTTGTAAGAGTTAGAAGCTAAACTCTAATGATTTAATTTACAGAGAAAAAGAATAAGAACTTAGTGGCATGTTCAAAGTCATACAACTAGTCTGGCTATAGTAACTTCTGAATCCCAATCCTTTGCTTGCCTTTGTAACTTACTACCTGAGCTGATCTACTTGTAACACCAGATGGAATAAAGAAATATACTTATAATGTTTTTTATATTACCCACAAGGTCTATAATCTACTTTATCTTAGAATGTTTTAAAAAAATATTAAGTCATTGGATTCTTCCTTTTATTATTTTGGGGTTTTTATTTACTAAATGTAAATTAACATTTATCAAGTTTTAAGGAAAAGGTCTATGTTAGTTGATGGCTTTCATACCCCATGAAAGTTTCTCATATAATTTTGCCATACTTGAAATATTTTGTTTATTGAGTTGAGGTCAATATGCTAGAAACAGTTTGCTAATCCTTGATATAGATGAATTTATATTAAATATACTATACATGTCATCAGTAAAACAAAAATGTTAAGAACCAAACTGACAATTCTACATAAAACCATTAATCTTAAAATTTAGCATTACTACAGAATAAAATATAGTTAATATAAAGATGGTTTAATCACTGTACAAATAGTTTATTGATCTACCATAAAATGAGTTTATTGACAAAACAGTTTTCTTATAAACAAATCATGCAACAGAAAATACATGTCTGTATTACTATTAGCTGAAATTCAGAAAATCAACACATGCTCAGTAACTCTGTGATAGTCCAGTGAAACTCTTACAGAAATGACACTTAGTATAATATTTACAAAAACAATTATATAACTACAGATGCTTTAAATTTCCAAATTTCTTTCTTTAAAAGTTTTAAATTTATTTTCTAAGAACAAAGCAAACACAGATATCACATACAAATCCATCATAAACCAAATATATCCTTCCAGGCTAGATGTAACATATAGAAAACTGTTTCAAACCCAGTGAATTAAATTTTTTGTTAAGATTTATTTATTTATTATGTATACAGTGTTCTGTCTGCATGTATGCCTGCAGGCCAGAAGAGGGCACCAGATTTCATTACAGATGGTTGTGAACCACCATGCAGTTGCTGGGAATTGAACTCAGGACCTCTGGAAGAGCAGGCAATGCTCTTAACCTCTGAGCCATCTCTCCAGCCCCAAATCCAGTGAATTATTTTACAAGTTGAAAATTATAAAAAGTTTATTTTTAATAAATTACCCAGAATGAGTTTCTTCCAAATCCTTATTTTTCCCCTTCATATTTTAGTGTCTAAAACAGGTATTTCTTTAATACAGGTTGGGAATTCTAATTTACATGCTAGGGGTTTTTTTGTTTGTTTGTTTGTTTTTTTTTTTTTTTTTTTTTTTTTGGTTTTTCGACGCAGGGTTTCTCTGTGTAGCTTTAGAGCCTGTCCTGAAACTCACTTTATAGACCAGGCTATCCACTAACTCACTGAGATCTGCCTGCCTTGCCTCCTGAGTGCTGGATGAAAGGCATGTGCTGCCATCGCCCAACACATGCTAGATTTATTTATTTTTTTCAAGACAGAGTTTCTCTGTAGCTTTTGTAGTCTGTCCTGGAACTTGCTCTGTAGACCAGGTTGGCCTTGAACTCAAAAGACCCACCTGTCTCTGCTGAGTGCCAGGATTAAAGGCATGAGTGCCACCACCACCTGGCTACATGCTAGATTTTAAAGTATATTTTTCTTTGACCCCTTTAGAGATTGTTGGGAAACAAAACACACATCTTACAGACTTTCTCAACTCCATTTTTAATTTCTTCCTCAAATGTTTCTAAACATCCATAACTTTAGGAATCAGATTATATTAGATCTAGAGCCCAAGAACAGCAAAATCTGTGTGCTCAGGCTCCTTTTATAACTAGATCAGTACTTTCATGGAACTCCATAAACCTCCCATAGACTGTAAATCGCCTCCAGATTACTCCATAAATCTCCACAGAGTGAATCACCTCCAGATTATGCATATAAACCTTCCACAGACTGTGAATCACCTCCAGATTACACCATAATAATCCTCCACAGACTGTGAATCACCTTTAGATTACTCACACTCCACCTGTTCCAATATGAATGCTCTGTCAGTAGTTGTTATACTGTACTGTTTAGGAAATTACCACAGGAAATGAAGTTTACATAATTCTTCTTGCAAACATCTTTGATGAGTTGATATTGGTCAAATCCACCAATAGGGAACTCACTGAGATAGGGCCAACCAGGTTAAGTGGTTGACTTCATACTTTAGAGGGAAATGTAGTTCCTATTTTAACCACTAGATGGTTTTGTTATATAGCCCAGGCTAGCCTTGAACTCTCAATCCTTCTGCCTTAGTCTCTCAAGTAACCTACAATACACTACCATAGCTGGCTCACTAATGTACTTTTATATTAGGATTATTTTCATTTAAAACTTCATATGCTATAAATTACTGTGGTAGTCTGAATAAAAAAGGCCCACAGGGAGTGGCACTATTAGGAGATGTGGCCTTGTACAAGTGAATGTGGAGCTGTGAATGAAGTGTGTCATTGGGGGTGAGCGTTGACGTCTCATTTGCTCAAGCCTGGTCAGTATGTCTCAGTTTCTCATCCTGTTGCCTGCCTATTTGGATATAGAACTCTCAGCTACCTCTCCATCACCATGTCTGCCTGTATGCCAGTCTGCTTCCTGCCATGATACTGGACTAAACCTCTGACTGTAAGCCAGCCCCAATTAAATGTTTTCCTTATAAGAGTTGCCATGGTCACGCTGTCTCTTAAGAGCAATAGAAATCCTAATGAGATACTTACCTTATTAGGGCAGTGATTAAAAACAATCCTCATTCTCTCAAAGTCTTGCTAGTTCTGTTTAAACTTACTAGGTAAACCAAATATAATTAGTATGAATCTCTTTTTAAGAGCAAGAACAAAATCAGTATTATATAAACTTTTTGTTTTGAAAACAAAAACCATTACTTAAAAACAAATAAGTATTAGGCATGCAGCTACTCATGGCATTAAGCCTGGTTTTAAAAAACCAATTATTTCAGAAAATTAGCATTTCTTTTTATTTTTAATTTATTTTTTATTCATTTGGTTTTGTTTATATTGTTGAGACAAGAGTTTCACTGTGTAGCCCTGGATGTCTTGGAATTCAATCTGTAGACCAGACTGGCCTCAAACTCAGAAATCCGCCTGCTTCTGCCTCCTGAGTGCGGGAAATAAGGGTGTGCGCCATCATGCCTAGCTAGAAAAGTAGTATTTATAAGGACTTTCATTTCAAGATACTGAGCTTGGTACAGTAACTTAGACACTTAGATACATGTTTAAATCCAAAGTAATGAACTTGGCACTAAAGTGCTAAGGTAGTCACAGACAGTAACCAATGAGTAGATATAGCAATGTTTCAATAAAACACTACTAAAACAAATGGTCAGGCTGTGGGCCAAGTTGATGACTTCTGTCCTAGCCAAACATTTCTTTTCAATATATTATAACTTCGGTGATCATACCATCATGTTTCCTTTGTATCTGATAGTTGTTACAAGAAACACTAGTCATTTAAATGGTAAAGGACCACCAATGCTCACTTTCTATTGACAGAATCTCAATGACACCTCAAACCTGCTAAATAACTGAGGCTGACCTTGAATTTCTGATTTTCCTGCCTCTGTCTCCCTAGCAAGGAGATTACAGGTGTCCCCCACCACACCTGATGTAAGTGGCATAAGGGATAGAACTCAGCGTTTTGTGCATGCTAAGCAAGCACTCTATTAACAGTTATATCTCTAGCCTTGAGAAACCATTAAAATGTTTTTTTCGACACAAATCTCTAGTTAGAGTCAGAAATAAAAATGTGTTAATAAAACAAACATTAAATATGTTTGAAAATATATAAGGGTAGAATTATATTTTATTAAATAATCTTACCTTAATCAAATGAAAGAATCAAAATTCTAATACATTTCTGGCTTCAATTCAAAAAATATTTGAATCAAAACTTCAGATTCTTGTTAAATTCCTAGAAGAGATGAAAAACCTTTCAGTAGGTTTGGTTGCAGATAAAATGTAGCAATTATAGCACTCCAACTGTCCCACCAACTCAATGTAGCTCTAAGATCTGGCTAACATGCCTACAGTAGATTACATGGGACCCTGAAAAGTACATGGCAACAGGCAGGTCCTGTAAGAGGACCAGAATACAAAGCTCCATTTTATATGGCCATCATTTTGTTTTCTTCTGCCATCATCCAGTCTGAAGTGTATACAGCCTAAAGAAAATTTCATGTCCCAACTATCACTAAAGAGGGATATCTTAACATTCACAATAAAGTGTAGAAATCACACACACACACACACACACACACACACACACACACACACACACACAACCTCTCTTCTCTATTCTCAGCTCAGCCATCTATGGGCACAGTGGCAATGAGGATCATGAGCCTAAACCTAAAACTCAGAGGCATAGGAACCTTGCTTGCTTTCTGGTCAAAGGAGCTGCAGTTCCAAGAGGATACGGAGATACCCGTGTGTGTGTGTGTGTGTGTGTGTGTGTGTGTGTGTGTGTGTGTGTGTGTGATTCTGCCCCTCCCCCTCCCATATCCTCCTACTGCTTAGTCCTGAAGATGAGCACAGTTTCCAGGAGTGCAACTTAACAAATAAAGCTTGGAAAAGGGTAATTCAGAGATCACTGGAGAGCACAAAGAGATTAGCACTGCAGCAAAATACCATACATATACTATAACATACATATGATGGGATTACAGACTGACAACCTACCATATGCTGAAAATACTCTAAAAGATGCGCTTAACACACCTAACCTACTGAATATCACAGGCTAATCTATATGTACTCAGGACACCCAGGCCACAACTAGGTGCAACCTTTTAATTTAAAGCTTGTTTTAAAATAAAGTGTTGAGTATCTTGTAAAATTAATACAGACAATGAAAGTGTACAGAAAGTGAAAGCCCAGAAGATGTGAATGGTTTGCTTTATGCTGTGACAAAGTTGAGAAGATCCTAGGTCTAACCATCAAAAACTGAGGACTGTTTGGGTTGGACAATAACTACACATAACAATATAAACATCACACACACACACACACACACACACACACACACAAATCTTCCTTAGAGAATTCCTAGTAATACTCATCAATTTGCACATGAAACTTCAGTGCCCCAGTCTGAGTACGGGCTGAATTCAGCAACTCATTTCCAAAGGTTCTTAGAATATAGAAAGACAAAAGTACTTCATTACAGAGAAATTAAGCAAACACTACCTTCTGCAAGTAGTACTGTTGCCATGTACTCCCTCAAAAAGGAAAATATCTGTGTTGATATTTTCTAAAACCCAGTTTAATCATGAGGAAAGTACCAAAGCATGTAAGATTCATTCTATAGAACACCCAGCTAGTACTCAGAACAATCAAGGTCATGTAAGAAGACAGGAAATTGTCACAGACTATAGGAGACATTCCACAAGAGTCATGTTGAATCCTGGACTATGAGGAAACTAGTAAGAAACCCAAAGTTGCCAACTTGACTATATCTGGAAGTAACTGAAGCCCAATCAGCTGGGCACACCTGGGAGGGATTTATCTTCATTGGATCATTTGAAGCTCAAAAGACCCACCCTACATCTGGACCATATTTTCTGATGGCAGCTTAAGAAAAGACATGGAAGAAGGAAACTTTTGCTTTCTGCCTGCTTGCCCTCACTCTCCCTGGAAAATCCACTCTTTATCTGGTATTACAGTCTACTTCTCCAGGATTCCATTATCGAAGACCAGCTGAGATATTCAGTCTCCTAGGCCAAACTACTATTGGATTCTTGGACTTTCCACCAAGAGATAACCATTGTTGGACTATCAGGAACAGTCTTTTGTGTGTGGGGTGTGTGTGTATGTGTATTCATTCTATCAGTTCTGTTTCTCTGGGAAACCCTGACTAATTTAGCAAATATTAAGGCAATAAAGTTAGCTTTATGCCGCTAATAAAACTTAGCCCAGAATACCTGTAATTCCAGTTACCAGTGAGGCAGAGGCAGAGCGATCACAACTTTCAAGCCAGACAGCATTATATAGTGAACTCCTATCTCAAAGACAAAACAACACCCCACCCCACTCCCATCAAACAAATCCCAAAAGCTCTTTTTAAACAATACTGACATATGGGCTAAGGATATGACTCAACGTGTAAGTGCTTCTATGTAGGTGTTTAAGGATCCCTAGCATTCATGAAAAAACCTGGTGTGAGCGCTAGGTTGAGGGGAAGGGATAGGAGGACCCTGGGGATTTACTAACAGTCTATCTAAAATGGTGAGCTCTGGGGGCAGTGAGAGATTTGCTTTAAAAGGAAGGTAGAGAGCAACAGAAAAAGACACCCAATACAGACCCCTGGCCTCCACCTGCAGGTGCTCTGGTGTACATGTACCACCCCCACCCACCCCTACCCCCATGTGTACTCCTAACTTACAATCAGTAGAAAATGGGGGGGGTATTTACTACAGAGACCATTCTGAAAAAGAAAAACAATACTGTGTTTCCCTTTTTATTATAAGGAAAAATAAGAGTTTATTATCAGGGAAAGTAAGATATTTGAGTAATTAGGGTGAGGAAAAGCAAGCCAGTTAAGTAGGAAAGGGATTTCACAAGTGATTCCACTCTCATCTTACATCCACTACAAAAGCAGAACTATAAGCTTACAATAATGATTATTATATTACTCATATGTGGTCATAAAACACCAGTCTGTGCATTTTAATAATGAGATAAAATTAAAAACATGCCCTATGTCACTAACACCTTCATCATATTTAATCTTTTGATTACTGCTAATCCTTATTTTTAAAAAAATATTTGGCCAACTATTTCTATTTAAGGCAAACTCAGTTCTCTACCATACTACTAACATCAGCAACAATTTCACATAGCTATCCTTCTCTCATCTATACTTGCACTAATTACAAATGCACAACAAAAGGTCTGTAACGAACAGCTTTCAACCCAAGGCCTGTTCTAACATTACATTCAATTAGAAATGAATGGTATACTTCAAGTATTTAGGTTTGCTCCAGGACACACTGTGGGAGAAATAATTTACGACGGTTACTGAACCCTTTCTAACAAAAGTTATCTGGGCTTGGTATCTGTAAAAATTCAAGGTCAGTTTAGCTTCAACATCCATTCGAACAGCTCCTACTATAAAGTCATGTGTTTACTGTCTCACATAATCTCCTATATATTCTATTTACTTTTTTAAAAGACTAATTTATAACTAAATCAGACTTCTAAAAGCACAAGACACCTGCAAACAGCTTCTGCCAGGGTTGGTACATCTTGACTGTCTCTTTGTGGCCCTGAATGTGTTTATGAAACACCTATATTTTAATGTTCAGAACCACCAAGATTTCTCTCCCTTGTCAAAAGAATCAAGAAAACCTCAATCATTATTTCTTCTTCTTTTGTTGTTGCTGTGTAGGACCCATGACACCAAACTCTCTTTGTCTTTAGTACTTACAGCAATGCCAGCATCTAACAGCCACCTGAATACTTGTTTTATTTACTCAATTAACAAATATTTAAGAAGATAAGTAAAACAAGACTAAGTCCCGTGAACACGGAAATTACTGAGTAAATACAGTTGGCCTTTTGAAGAGGCAATGAGAAAGGTCAACACACAGCTGATTAGTGTAGGCTGTGACCTCATCTGAGGTTGCATAACTCAAATGGAGGTCACAAAAATTTGGCAGCAGTAAAGGGTTCCATGTGCAACAACCAAAGCTTGATTAAAAAACAAACAAATAACAAGCACAGTTTCTGGCAGTAATTTCCTGTGATGCATCACAGACTTCACTGCAACCATGGTTCTGAAAACATAACTCACATTGTGCATATGCCTTCATGTCATGCGATGCCAATGCACACTGCCTCAAACACCTAAGCTCAGATTCTAGACCATGAATTGTTTTAAATGTATATAAAAACTTTTCTGCTCTTACAGAAGCATAACAGAAATCAATGAATTTTAATATTTTCCTATCATTTCTCAGCATTTAAACATCAAATTAGGATATTATTATGTTGCATTAAGCTCAAATATTTTATTTGAAAGTTGTTTGGTCGGGCAGTGATGGCACATGCCTTTAATCCCAGCACCTGGGAGGCAGAGGCAGGCGGATCTCTGTGAGTTCAAGACCAGCCTGGTCTACAAAGAGAGTTTCAGGACAACCAGGGATGTTACACAGAGAAACCAAGTCTCAGAAAAAAAAAAATAAAAGTAAGTGAAGATGCTCTATGCCCTGCATTGCCAAATATTTAGGCAAGATTTAATTCTTATAGAAAAAATATACCCATATCAACAGTATGCAAATTTACATTTAGCTTTAATGAGTGGCAAAATTACTGTAAACCAAAGAATTGTTTTTAAATAAATATATGATTATTATTAAATGTTTGATTTATACACATTTTAAATACCTATATACCCGGGGGAGGGTGTCACATGAAATCCTTCAGCAAGAAGAGGTCACAAGTGGAAAAAGTTTAAGCAGCTCTGATAGACAATAAGCTGAGGTTACCAGATAATTGCTTTTTACTGTAAGACTTTTTAAGGAATCTAAACTGGGGAGACTAAATGGCAGTATTCAAAAACAACTGACCTCGGTCATTATCATTGTTACCACATATTCTACTTTCCTTCAAGTTCCATTTAATAAGGATGTTTACACATAAATTAAATCAAACAGGATATTATAGTTTTTTAGCTACCAAGGTGCTAAAAAAGTAGTTCCTAGAAAACAATTCATGAGCACCTTTCAAAGATTATAATACATTAAAGCATCTGCCTCTATCAAAATGAAAGCAGCTTCACCCAAGTTAATAGCCTAACAGTAACACAACAAAGGTCAACAGCTATGAAAATAAATTCAGTGAGTCTTCAACCCACTATTTCTGAAGTCCCTCTTTCAGAAATGAAGCACTGTATCTACTTCAGCAACTCAGAGTTAGACTGTTCAGAATTTATCACAGGGCTGGAGAGATACCTCAGGCCATAAAGCGCTTGCTTTAACTGAATTCATGTGAAAGAAAAGGGGGCCTGCTGACATATGCTTGTAATAGCTGCACTAGGGAGACAGACAGGTGGATTTCTGAGGCTCATCTTCTCGGTGAGTTCCAAGTAAGAAACTGTCTTAAACAACAAAGTGGATGGATCCTAGATAACGACACAAGAGGCTGATCTCTGGGCTCCACATGCACGCACACATATGTACATGCAACTGTACATGTATGTATACACCCAAAATTGTATCCATTAATAATGTTAAATTGCAAAAGAATCCAGAAGGGGTTTAAGACAAAGAGCTTAGTATGTACCAAAGTTAAGAAGGAACCCTAAAGGCTCTATGTGACATTTATACATTTATGTATTGTAGAGCAAACTTGTTTTTTATTTAGCCACTTCCTAACTGCTGTGTTAAAAAAAATCCTGTGATGGCTACATTTAAAATTAATGCCTGGGTAGATCATCTATAAATCTCATATATCTATATTCACTCCAATCCATTGCTAAAGTTCCCACTACTGCTTTGGGACCACTGAGAAAACTCAAGAGTAACTGCCCTTCCAAGTCTTATAACAACTAATGAGAATCCTGCAATTTCCTCAGAAGAGGAAAATAGAGGTTCCCTGAGAGCACAGTGGGGAACTAACGTGTGATGGAGACAGAAGCTTTAAGAGCAGCAAACACATAGTAAACCTATCCCATCATTTTAAAAGCAGGGCTATCTAAAGAAAAGTCATACTGAGAAGCTGCTTCTTTTTCCCCCTTCCCCCTCCTCCCTCCTTCTTCTCTTTAAGACCAGATCTCACTGTGTAGCCCTGGCTGGCCTGGAATTTGCTTTGTAGGCCAGGCTGGGCAGAAACTCAGAGATCCCACGTCCAGAGCTCGGATTAAAGGCATGCACCATCACACCCATCCTGAGATTTTAATCTGCTTCTGAGTTGGCCATTCTTCACTACTGAATACTACCTCAAAGCCACTGCTGATTTTTTAAAAAACTGAATAACTGCTTGCTAGCTGTTGAACTATCTGTAGAGTTACCGTGTGTGTGTGTGCATGTGTGTGCATGTGCACATATGTGTGAACTCTATGTAGATCAGGCTAACCTTGAACTCAGGTCTGCCTACCTCACCCACCAAGTTCTGCTATAAAAGGAGTGCCACCACATAGGCTAGACTGCTACTCAACTCTTAGTTCACACTCCTATATCTGTCCTTTAGTAAGGAAAAAAAATCCAAACCAAAACCAAAGCCAATCCTGTATTTAAAAGAGCAAAATGGCACGGCAAACTGGAACCCCAGAACTCTGGAGACTGGGGCAACCTAGGCCATGGTGAAATCCAGTCTCAAAGGTGAGAAAAGAAGGGAAAGAAGGAATGAGAAAAGGAGTAGGGAGAGATGATGAGAAGGGAAAACAAGTCACAAACCAATCAAAAACTAGGATTTTAGTTACAACATCTTGTCTACATCAGGCAAAGAACAGAAGAGCAGCAGAGACATGATGCCAAACTGCAAACACTTCGCCTCTTGCCACAGAACCAAGAAATGTATTATTAAAGAATCCTGTTTCACATTAGAATCGATTTACGTTCAAAGTTAAAGATTTTTGTTTCTAAGTTTTAGACCCTAACCACCTCTTTGCCACTTCGTGTTTACACACTTGCTCTAAAATATTAACAACCTCACAAACAGTCTGTTTAACAGTAATTAGAATTTTATCTAGTTAGCACAACAGTAAAGCATGCCATAACACAGATGGCAGAAGACTTCCTCCTTTCCTCATCTGTGTCAAAGAACTTCTATTTCATGATTAAGAAATCTGCACAGAAAGTAAAAAAAAGGCATTTGCACAGGATATTAACAAACTACAAACTACAAACTAGCAACAGAATCATTTTAGTAGGAAAGTCTGTACAGCAAAATCCTTGGTTATTTCTTAACATAAAGATTTTTCTTAATGACATTGGTCAAACCCAACCAAATACTAGGTTAAAAAATCAGGATGGACAGAGTTTGCACTATTGGTTTGACTTGGGTCTTTAAACCACAGCAATTCCCTAAAAAGCACAAGTTTCCAAACTCTGTGCAAACTGGGACCATCTCAGCAGCATTTAAAAATCTCAATGTGCAAATCACACCCCAAACTCAGGTCTAAATATGAGACAGGGGTGAGTATTCTTAAAATTCCTGAGTAGGTACACAGGCTCATTTGTAGCAATTTATATTATCAGGAGGCTTGGCAACTGGCACTGGTTCTGCCACCAACAAGCTTGGGTACATCTCTATGCAGCTTTTTCCTCATCTGGAAAGCGATTTCTAATATCCTAGCATGCTGTGAGTCTAGGATGATATTCTTTAGTTCTCCTACAAAGACTGAACTGGTTTCAACATATAAACTATGCCAAGGGAGTGGACAACAGTAACAAGAAACAGTTGGAATCCATGGTCTTTTAAGAGTTTAGTTTTACAAGAAAAGATTATTTTATAGTATCTATCAAATTCAGCTATACTTCAACTGCAGAGATTTTTATATATCCACCTCCTTCCAAGTCATAAAATATATCTATGTTGGAAATGTATGAAAACTTGAATTATCTTAAAATATAACAATCTTTTGAATTTCTATTAAAAATCTACATATTTTCTGATTTTTTTTTAAAAACAACTTTCCTACTTTCGTTGAGCTCTTACAGATATAATTTTAACTTCTTTTCTTGATAGCAGTGGTCTGATTGCTTTCACACAGGATCTTGCTATGTAGCTCAGGCTAGCCTCCAACTCAGCACCCTCCTGACTCAGCCTCTACAATGTTAGAATTATAGGCATGTGTTACTGGGCATAGCGTGACTATAACACTCATTAACATTCACTCATTTCATAAAAGGTAATCACGAGAAAAATAGGAACATGGGTACAAAGCATGTTATCTAATAGTCCTAAACGAAATTGTTATCCTCAGCCAGTTCTCTTACAAATGAATGCTACCAGTTATGAAGATGCTTGAAAAAAAGGTTAATGCATGCAATCAGATGAGCATCTTACAGTACCAGTATCTGAGAACTGGGTGGCAAACTTTGAAGATGTCCCTCATGATCCTGGCTCTCCGGTATTCACATATTTATGTAATCTCTTCTTTCTCTACGAGTAGGATGGACCTAGTAACCTGCTGACAAAAAATAATGACGGAAGTGACAGGGCACCACTTCTGTGACAAGGTTATAAAAGTCTGATGTTCCTACTACTGTGCTCTATGCTGGGACTCTTTCTTGCCTTCTTGCTTGTTCTGACAAAGTCAGCTCTCATACTGTGAGAAGAAGGCCTCTCGCTGTAGGCAGTCTGAGAAGAAATGAATCCTGCCAACCACTGTATGAATAAGCTAGGAAGCAGATCCTTCTACAACAAAATTGCCCATTCCCTTTAATCTTTTTAACATTGCTAGAAATCAATCCAGGGCCATGCCCATGGTAGGTATTTGCTCTATCACCTAGTTATACACTCAGCCTTTCCCACTCTCTCTCGAAACCACACTGATCAGGCTCTTTTCCCAAACTCTGCCTAATGTTCTCCACATTACTAATTAAAATGACAAATTCCCAGTTTATCCTTACTTTATCCATGAGCAGCAGCTAACAAAAATAACCTCATCCTGGAAGCACACAACTCCCAGAACATCAGCTCTACTAGCTTTATTTTCATTCTCCTTAGCTGGTTCCCCATCTCTCCCTGAGCCCTGGAGTTCAGGTCTTGGATCTCTCCTCTGCACCTATGCTTACTCCCGAGAAGTCTACCATCTACACAATGACATATTCCAAATTATTTCCAGTCTGATCTTCTCTCCACAACTGTTCTCTAATATACACAATTACCTACTGAGCACATTTTACTTGCCCATTTAATATGCATTTAAGTTCAAAATTAAAGCCTTTGATTAGCTTTAGCACAACCCCACCACACATAGCCTCCTCCAGAGCTAGTCTTCCTTGTTAACAACACCAAATTTTCAGTTGCATAGACCAAAAACCTCAGTTATCTCTGTTTCTTGCCTCTTTCTACCCCACCTCTAATTCTTTAGTTGTTGGTTTTACTTAAAATCTAACCTCTTAAAAAAATATACACTGCTTTGAGGCTCACATGGATTATTGCAATATTCTCCTAAACTGTCTTTCTGCCTTGAACCCTCAAGTCTCTGTTATCATTAATAATTAAGTCATGTGGTCACTGTGTTCAAAACGTCCTAATGGCATCATTCTCAGTCAAAAGGCAAAGTCCCAACCAAATCCTCTCATTTCCCTGACCTCTACGGCTCTCTCCAGATCTGATTCTAATTCACTAAAGTGGCTATTTTCTTCCTTGGACACTCTAGGCACACTTTCCATAGACAATACACTCACTATACCTGGTAATGGCAATGTTCTTTCCTGAGTTACCCATATAGATTACTCCTTTGGGTATTCACTCAATAGTCACTTTCTCAAGCTTGCCCACCTCCAATCCCTATGTCTCTCAACCCTCTACACATTCCCTTTTTCTCCTTTTCTCTGTAGTATTTACTGCTAATACACTGTATTTTATCTTTTATTTTCTAACCCCATCCATTAGAATGTAAGCACCATAAAAAGCATGTATTTAAAAATGAATATAGCAATAGGATAGGATTCCCTCACTGATCTATGTCAATATGGCAAAATAATGTGAGTAACATCAAAGGTACCAAAATATTATATTCATATTTCAATCATTGATTTACATTCTGACAAGTTTATCTCCCTAGCTATCATTCTAACATTATGTTAAGTTAGAGTGCATTCTCCTGAATAAATACATACTAATTAGAAGATGAATCAGTTCAGAATCAACCAACAAGCAACTAGATTGTTAAAAAAAAAAAAAAATTTCCAGGTGCAAGGAGATGGCTCATTGGTAAAAGGGCATGAAGACCTGAGTTTGAATCCTTAGCACTCATATAAAAAAAAAAAAGCCAGGTATGGCTGTGCATGCCTGTAATACTAGCATTGGCAGACGGAGAGTCAGAAAGAGTCCAAGAGCTCTCTGGTCAGTTACCTTACCCCAAATTTTGAGTATGGTTTGGAGACAGGTGGGAAGAGTCGTACACGAAGACACCCCATATGCTGCTCTGGCCTTGGCATGTGTGCATATAGGAACACATACCCACACACTCACAAACATGTACCACACACACAATGCATACATATGTACACAACTATAATAATTTTCTATTGATAATCCAAGGTGGAAATTTCACATACAATATGTCAGAATTCAACAATTTAAAGATATTATGGACTAGGAATTAAAAGAGATGCACATTTTCAAATAATTTCTTTTTTAAAAAAAAGGAACCTTTAGCGGTATTTAATTCTTTCACATTGAGTTACATCTTTTGTTAAAGACACACTGGTATTTACATTTATTTTCTAATCTAGACATTATTTTCATTTTCTTTTTCTAAATCATCAGCAATAAAAGGAATACAATATTTAGATGAGAAACTAAGTCCACAATTAAAAGCAAGACTTAATCAAGCTGAGCTAATTTTAAAAAATTTTTACACTTGTGTTGTAGTATTACACATTTCCAAAAGCACGTTCACACTTTCACTATAATCTTCATATTGACAGGTAGGGCAGACAGTACCACATCTTCCCATACCTTCCAAATACACATGATATTTTACAGAAGGAAAAATAAGTCTTAGGCTTAACTAGTTTGTTCAAAATTACAAAGTTATATACAGTCAAGTTGAACTATAAATGACTGGGTTTGTTGTTGTTCAATTTAAGCCTATTGTTTTCTACCCCAACATATGCCATTACTCAATGACTAAGGACACGGCCACACAGATCCACTCAATTTCCTTTAGGAGTGGAGATTTTCATATTCCTATTTATTACAGAAATGCTTTTAGATGGTACAAATGTGTTAACATCCTTATTTTAAAAAATTAAAAAGACCAGGAAGTCAGTGAAGTATTAAAAACTGAATATCCAAAACAGTATAAACACAAGATTACTTTTACACAGAGGATCAATGTTTAATAGTTTCACACACAGGACCAGCATTTTAGAACCTTTGGACCAGCAAACAGAGACCAAATACCAGAGCAAGTGCTCAATAAAAGTATTTAACAGAAGCCATTCCAGCTAAAATCATTTTATTGCTGTTAGAGCTCCTATCACCATCTGAATATATCAGCAATCCTGAATAAGAATAAATTATTTTTGCCCTTCTCTCTAAAGATTTTAGCTCAGATAAACAAAGGTTCTAGAACTCATTTCATCTGGATTTCTTTCTGTTCCCTTTAATATTCTGAGGGAGGCATTCCTTGACCACTCCAATTTCATGAGTGCACCACAGCAAACTAAAAGCAAGTCTAGAGCCAAATGACCCCCCCAAAACACACACTGTATCCCATCACTAGAGCCTGGTGCACCTTGCCCCTTCCTAAAGCTCTTCCTCTCAGTAGAACCTGAATCTTCTGAGTCTTCACTAACACATTCATTGACTGACCTGGAAGCTAACCTTTCTTCTACTCCCAGTTAAACTGATTGAGTTCCCTATTATGTAAGGCTACCTGGTTTGGGCTTTTTCATACTTAATGTTCAAACAGTCATAACTGGAAAAGATATTAGCTGATATA
>NW_026067955.1:5132459-5180624 GCF_014885135.2 Alexandromys fortis
TATATATATCATCTGTGAAGCAAACCATTCTCTCAAATGTAAAATAAATTAAAGATACTGTTATTCATTTAGTAACTGATTTAAAGTGCAGTAATAAAGACAGGGATTAAGCTACAGAACAAAGTTTGGAAAAGAAATGGAACAACGCTCTGCTTACTTTTTATAGCTATTTTTCTCTGACTTAGATACTCCTGAAAGATTTGGAAGGAGGCAAGCTTATGAGGGAAACCTGTCTTCTATGCTGAATGTCCAGAGCTAAACTGATTAGAGGAAATAAATGGGCAACTGCAATAAAAATCCCTATTAATGTTCACAATCAGTCCTGGAAAAATTAACTTTAGTCTTGGGAATGGCATTTTTTCCCCAGACAGGGGTCTCACTGTGGAGACCCAAAAATGTGAGTCGATTCCACCTTGCCTGAAGGTCAGAGAGGTTGAGCTTATTTTTGCTTTTTAAAGTTGTTGACAACAGGTGTGGCTACAAAACAAGATATCCTGACCTAGGCTGTGGTTACTTTGTGTTTTGGACATTAAGATGGACCACAGAGGTAGATCCACTCCACCCTGACCAAAGGTCAGAGAATTTGAGCCTATTTCTGCTCCTTCTTTTAAAATAGGAGGCTTGATCTAGGGTGGGCTGCCTTCAGGATACTTGGTCTAGGGTGGGTTCACTGCCTAAATAATAGAATGCTTTTCTCATGAATTAATAGCTTGATGTCTCGAAGTATTGAAGCAAGTAATTGTTCTGGTTGTTCTTTGTATCATATTAGTCTTTTGCCTTCTTCCCCGCTTTGGTATTGGGGTATAAAAGTGTATGGAAAAATAAACACGAGCAGACTCAGTACTCAGAACTCAGGATTTGCTGAGTTACCCTCCCGTTACTATCCTATGTCTCTGTGATTCCTTCTTATCTTTGCTCCTCTTCTAAACCTCATGCCCCTACCCTGGAATGTCTATGGTTGGACTGCAGCAGAAGTTACCCCCAAAAGGTGGCTCACGACATCTCACTATGTAGCTCTGGTTGTCCTGAAACTCACTATGTAGAACAGGCTGACCTCAAATTCACAGATTTGCCTGTCTCTGCCTCCCAAGTGCTGGGATTAAAGAAAGGCATGTGTTACTATAACCGGCTACTTACTACCCTACTTTTAAACACTGTAGTGTCTCAAATCTTAGTCTTGGGATCTCATGTCTCTACCCTTTCTCCCTCCATGACATGAAACCATCCAATCTAATCTCTTTCAATTTGCAAACTTAAATTTCTAATCCATCCCCCCCCCTTTTTTCCCCAAGATTCAGGGATCTGCAGGTTTGTTTGTTTTTTTTTCCAATTAGAAGCCTAATATGTATCCCAACATTACTATATCCAAAACTTTTATCCTCTAAAATCTTTTCCTTCAGTTTTATCCATCACAGCAAGCTCTATCCTTCTGGTACTCATGCTTAACCTCCCACTTTTTCTCATTCTCTGCACCCTGCTTTCTCACCTTGTCAACAAATACTGCTGACCTTATGCAGTTACTTATTACCGCTGTGATCTAACAGCCTCTCACCTAGATGAGCACAACAGTTTCCTAAATGTTTGGTTGTTTCTGTTCTTGTTCACCTTTGGTCTTTCCTCCCAAAGTGGAAAGTTTTTTAAAAGTCAGTCATAATCACTTTCTGTTCAAGTCCATCCTTCCTTATCCCTTACACCAAAAGCTAATATCCACAGTCACTGTGGTAGTTTGAACGTAACTGGTCCCCATAGTTTATAAGGAATGGTACTATTAGGAGGTATGGATTTATTGGAGTAGGTGTGGCCTTGTTGGAGGAAGTGTGTCACTGTGGAGGGTAGGCTTTGAAGTCTCCTTTGCTCAAGCTGCTCCCTGTGTCACAAGTCAACTTCCTGTTGCCTGCAAGATGTAGGACTCTCAGCTACTCCAGCACATCTGTCTGTATGCTACCATGCTCCCCATCATGACAATGGACTGAACCTCTGAACTGTAAGCGAGCCACTCCAATGAAATGTTTTCCTTATAAGAGTTGTCAGGGTCATGGTCTCTCTTCACAGCAATAAAAACCCTAAGACAGTCACCTTCTAAGATCTTGCTTGACCACCTTTCTGGGCTCATCCTCTATTACTATCACTCCATTTCAATGATAGGTTTCGTTCAACTACCTCCAGCATGCTCCAGCCAGCCCTGGGCCTACAATACCCTGTACTGTCTGCATACATCATTCACTGACTGCCTTTCTGCTGTTTAAAAGTCACCTTGTCAGTGACTCTTCCTAAGGAGCCCCTGAACAAGTGCAACTCTTCCCCACACTCCCCTTCCTATTTTCTCTTCTTCATCACTTACCATCAAACACGCTTTATGTCTTTTTATCCTTATGGTTGCATCTAAAATGTATGTTTTATAAAGACAGAAATTTTTGCCTATTTTGTTCGCTGGTGTATTTCTAGGACCTACAGTAGTGAATGGCATTATATAGTCATACACATATTTGATAAATGAGTAAAATCATAACCTTCTTTCAGATGAAATTATCAACAAAACAAACATTATATTGAAAGGGGCCATGGAAAGTTCTCAATTTTCTTATTTTATAAACCTAGTTAAGAATGGCAGTTAATGCAGAATCAGAACTACTGATCAGTCTTTTCTAATCTTTAGCCCCTTAGAAACGCTTAAATATAAATTAGTCAATCACAGACACTGTTACAGCAATGTGAAATGGACAAAGAAACCATCTTTTATTCTTTGTATAGGCTTGTTTATAAATCTCCATTATATTTTCTGTAAACTATGTGCTTTTAGGGGGCTGGAGAGATGGCTTAGAGTTAAGAATATTCATTGGTTTTCCAGAAGACCTGGATTTGATTGCCAACACCTACATGGCAGCTCACAACCATCTACTACTCCAGTTTCAGATGATCCAATACCCTTTTCCAGCCTCCCAGGCAGGCACCAGGCATTCATAGTGCAGACATACCTTCAGGCAAAATACCTACACACTTACTAATAATACATTTTTTTAAAAAGTATATGCCTTTTATAAAGCCTGAGGTTAGGATGATGGATATGACTATAGAAGGATGACCCAGAGATTTGTGTGTGTGTGTGTGTGTGTGTGGTGAGGGAACAGTTGTATATGTTGACTATGGTAATGACTGCAAAAATAATGTGATAAAATTTGGTCTTTATAATACATAAACACAAAATACATGTAAACAATGATGTAATCCTGGGAAAGTATGCAGACAGCATCATGTCAGTGTCATGGTTTTCATACTGTACTAGAATTANCCAGGAGTAATGGTAAATGGGACTTCTCTGTATCAAGGCTACAACTTCCTAAGGATCTATAAATGTTTCAAAATTTAAACACAAACACATAGCCACTGAAGCAGTATGAATAGAGACACGAATGAGTGTAGCATCTCAGACTTTCAATTTTCAAGTCCTTTTTCTTCAGTCCCTATAGAAGCAATTACTCCTTTTTATACATATTCTTTAAGTAGATGCACAGTGAATAATAAATGTTTCACTGTGTGCATACAGATGCACACATATACAATTAATTTTCTTATACTAATACTGATATGCTATAAACATGCAGTTCCCCACCCCCATAGTCTGAGTGAAGCCAGGCATGATGGTACATCAGGGGGTCAAGGTAGTCATAGCTCTTTGAGTTCAAGGCCAGCCTGGACTAAACAAGTTCCATGCCAGTTAGGATACATAGGGAGAAACTGTCTTAAAAAAAAAAAAGGTGTCTGAAAATAATCCCAGGCATTAACACTCCTATTTTTCATTTTATGGCTATATGACACTTCATTGTGCCATTATTTTTAAACCGGATCATATTAAGAACCATTTATGGCTTTTGATAATATAATTAATACTAAAACGAACAAAGGAAAATCCTTTAAAATGACTAAATTAAAAAGCATGAGCATTTATCATTTTAGTAAGTCAACTCACCTTCTAAAGAAGTTGCGCATGCACCCATTCCTGCCCATGGTACAGAGGAAGAATTCTACACATCCTTGTCATACTGCTCAATCTTTGTCAATCTAGTAAGTGAAAATTGCCCTTGTTTAAATCTGTACTTTGATAACAGAAATTACCTGTTTTGTTTTCTTGGTTTGGTTTGTGCTCTCTGCAACCAGGCCTCACTCTGTAGCAAAAACTAGCCTCCATATCGCAATCCTCTCAGTAGCCTGAGGGCTGGGATTATAGACATGTGCCACCTTGCCTGGATCAGAATAATTTCTTTCAAAGAGCACTTATGTGTGTCAAGGATTGCTATGAGAGCTTCCTGTATAACTCCTCTAATTCTCATAACATTCTGTTGAGGAAGAATTGATATGTTTTAATTTTATTCGTGAAACCACAAAGTAGTTTTTAAAAACTTGATATTTAAGATTACACTTCAAGTGAGAAAATGTACAAACCCAAGCGTTCTTATCTTGACATCTAAACATGAAAAACAATATCTTAAGGCTTTTTAGCTTTCAGCTAGTGTGATGACTCAGTGCACAGAGGTGCTTGCCACCAAGTCTAATGACCTGATTTCAATCTCTAGAATCCATAAAGAAGAGGTAGCCAATGTCTACGTGCTGTTTTCTAACCTGTACATAGACATACACAAACAACACATACACACACACATACACACACACATACACACACATACACACAGAGAGAGACAGAGAATGAATGCCTTCCTAAAGTCTTAGCTTTCTAGGAAACTTTTCCTATATTTAAAATCATTTGTATTTCTTTTAACATGACATGCACATTTATGGTTTCTGCCATTTTTCTATTGGTTCTTTTTGTTTATTCATTAATTTATAAATTTATAAGCTATCTCTGCAGTAGCAGAAAAATTGGCCTTTTATAATAATGCTACCCCTCCACAAAGTTAAAACATATATGTACTGTGGACTCCAGCCATTTGTACTAAGTATTTATCTAAGAAAAAATGAAAACTTTATCCATATTAGATTGATATACTACTATTCATAATAGCTATATTTATAAGTAAGGTTTTAAAGAACTCCCAAGTCAATAAATAAATGATTAAACATTTTTGTGTTTATGTATCACGAAAATTTACTACTCAACAATTTAAACACAATGACAAACACAATGATGCACCTTGTGCTGACTAGTTTTATGACAATTTGACAAAAGACAGAATTAATTTTAGAAGAGGGAACCTCAATTGGGAAAATATCTCTTACCAGATTGCCTCTTGAGAAACTTGTTCATTTTCTGGATTGAGAAGGCCAGCTGACTGTGGACAATACCACTCCTGGGCTGATAGTACTAGGTGTTATAAAAAAGCAGGCTAAGTAAGCCAGTAATCAGTATCCCTCCGTGGTCTCTGTATCAGTTCCTATCCTGCTTGAGTTTCTGCCCTGATGTCCCTTCATAATGTCTTACAAGTTGTAGGATTGAATAAATTATTTCCTCCCCAAGTTGCTTTGTTTTTTCAAGACAGCAAAAGAAACCCTAAGATACACCCCTATAATACTAGTTTGGGCTGCTATAAGGAGATTGTGAGTCCAACTTGGGCTACACAGTGCCAGACCAAGCAACATAGTGAGACAAACATCAGTACCAGAAGAAATCAATGAGACAGACAACAGAGAATTTAAAAGTAATTATGTCAAATAAAATAAGAGACAGGTCGCTCTTCCCCAAATTACATGGTATCTGACTGATTACATTCATATAAAACTGGAGAAAATGCAAAACCACCTACTGACCAAAGGCAGGCCAGTGATCTGAGTTGGTGGGATATGGTACATGAAGAGACTTAACAGAAGGATTACATCTAGACATTTCTGGAGATGGTAGGTTTATTTACAACCCTGAATACAAAGGTTTCCAAGTACTCAGAGATATCTCTGAAAAAAATTATTAAACTGTATGCTTTAAATACATGGAATTTATTATATGTCAACCATACCTCAGTGAAGTTATTAAAAAAGCAGGTGTACTCCTGATATATTTTCTTGATGTAGTAAATAAATAGTGGTATTTCATTTCATTGACCTCATTTATGTTCACCATATATAACACAAGCAAATGTCAAACACTGCTTCTGATTCTGCTTTGAAACCTACTTCTCTCATTGTCATAATTCAATTTGACAAGGAGTATTCTGACTCTCAGAAACTAGTACTCTTTTGTCTATGTATTTTATGTATATAGGTGTTTTGTTTGCATGTACGTCTGAAAAGGGCCCTGGAGTTGATGAGAAGAATCACATGAGATGACAGTTACAGATGGTTGTGAGCTACCATGTGAGTGCTGGGAAATGAACTCAGGACCTCAGGAAAAACAGCCAGTGCTCATAAACACTGAGCCATCTCTCCAGCCCCAGAAACTAACTTTTTAAAAATTTTATTTCTATTTTTGTTGTTGTCGTTGTTGTTTTTAGAGACAGGGTTTCTCTGTGTAGCCCTTGCCATCCTGGAACTTACTTTGTAGACCAGGCTGGACTCAAACTTAGATTCACCTGCCTCTGACTCCCAAGTACTGGGATTTAAGGAATGTGTCACCACCACTGGGTGAAACTAACATTCTTATCATTGTCAGCTAAATCTTGGAAGCCAACCCAAACAACTTTCTGGTTGGGGCAAATATGGCATGCTGAGACAAAACAGAGAAATAAACTTACTGCAGAGATGGAGAAAACACGATTACCCAATTCTTCTATCTTAGATCTTTGGTATCTCCATATGGCTTAAGTCAGTCACTGATAAACTCACTAATACAGCATGTGGCATCTGCTATGTATTAGACACTGTTAAAGTATTGGGAATAAAATAATAGGCAACAGGGTTCTGTGATAATAAAAACAACTTAATGGTATACCTTCAAAATCACTGGCTGACTTTAGAAGTTAAAATTATGTGTGCTTGACAATAAATTTATGTAGTGATAGCTGTTTTATGTTTCTTAAAGGCTTAATTCACTTTATTTTTATCATATAAAAACCCTTATTTGGTGGTCATAGCTGGAGCCTTGGTCCTCTGAACAGAGACTCTGCCGGGGGTTTTTACAAGGTGGTCAGTGAATTCCTGTTAAGGAGACTTGGTGAACACAGTCTCTTTCCAGAGGTTGGGGGTCAGGTAGCTGTAGGTTTTAGAGATGGCATCAAAGGTGGCCTTGGCAAAGTTGCCCAGGGTGGCAGTGCAGCCCCTGGCTAATGTGTAGCAGTCATAAATACTGGTCATCATCAGTAGCTTCTTGGGCACAAGAGAGAGATTATGCCAGTGTCTTTGGGGGCAGGGAAGACATGTACCAACACAGAGCCACATTGGCCTGTCACTCTGCAAGGAACAGTGTGGGGCTTGCCAATTTGTTCCCCCAGTAGTATCTCCACATAGGGACAACAGAAGGCTTGGCCAAGATAATGGCCTCTCAAATAGCAGTGGCTACCTCTTTGAAGCAATTAACACCAAGACCAACATGACCACTGTAGTCCTCAATAGCGACAAAAGCCTTGAACCTAGTCCACGAGCCAGCCCAAGTTGGCTTCTGCACTGGCATGATCTTTAGAACCTCATCCTTTAGGGACATGCCCAGGGGCGGGGATTCAATAATCTCAGATTCCTTAATGGGCAGGGAGAACAGGTAAATCTCCTCCAGGGAGTTGATCTTCATGTCCTTAACCAAGTGGCCCAGCTTGGTGACCAGGATCCACTCTTTGTCTTCAGCTTTACCTCCATGAGCCCCATGGCCACAGCCCTAAGACTACTGCCAAATACTCCATGGAACACCAGAAGATCCTTCTTCCCCAACTCCCCTGTTCTCTGGGCCCTTCCACTGCACTGGTGTCTGCTGTTTGGTGCAGGGAAGGAGGGAGGAGGAAGAAGAAGAAAGAAGGAAGAGGAGGAAAAGGAGAAGCAGCAGCAGCAGATAATCAATGTAAAAACAGCTTTTATTTGTAGTCTATATTGCAGTGTGAAAAAGGACTTTAAAAGAAGTTTCCTGGAAAACTACCAGATCACACTAGTATTTAACTCCCATTAAGATATAATAATGTATGTGACGATGAAAATATAACCTTATGCCATATTTGGCTTTTCCAGTGACTGAATCACCCAGCTGTCATTAGTACAATTACGTTAATATATGCTAGAAATTTGGCTTCTAAATATGAGCAAATGAATATAGTGTTACATGACAGTATAACACAACATTATACACCTAGTTCTGATATTTTTCTAGTAGATGTATGCTCAGCAAATTCACACAAGATATTTTATTTTTAAATTTTAAGTAAAATAGTAACTGAAGAATAGCAATTTGCATTGCAGGGATACCTGACACACACCCACAATCCTACCCCGCTTCCACCCCAGATGAAGTAGCAACAAAATCTTCTCATAGTGGAAGCCATTAGAGTCACTGAAGGCAAAGAGTGCTTTTATACTTGTCCCATGTTTTCCCTGAGTAAAAGTCAATGGTAACAGATGACAATAGTGGTTTGATTTTAAGGCAGGCTAAGTGGTGACTCCCCATTAAGCATGATAAAGAATTTACAGGGAGTAGAGGATCAACTGATGACTGTAAACTAACTTCCACTACAGCTCAATTATAGACATATTTCTCAAGCACACTAAAATAAATTCTATCTTTTTCACTAAATTATTTGTTTATACTAGTATGACAAGGTTAAAAAAAAAAGACAAAGACACTGGCATGGACAGAGAAACAATCAAAAACAAGGAAGGCTGATCAACAGGGAAAGTGCTTACAACGAAGCTCCTGACAACACACAAGGTGGAAGGAGAGAACCAACTCCTAAAGGTTGTCTTCTGAACACCCCCACGGTGGGTACATGGATACCCCCACAACCCACACACACCTCCTACACAATAAGTAAATGTAACCAAAAATTTTAATTGTGGGAGGATAATATTAAGAATACAGGGATGAACTAAGTCTGGTAGCACAGACCTTTATCTCAGCTATTAAGGAGGCAGAAGCAGGAGGATCGCATTTCTTTTTAATATAATAGTTAACAAACCATAAGGCCTAATTTCAGAGACTGATAAGTACAGATGTCCCTATTAATATGTGATATTAGATTAATTCATAAATGTTACAAGTAAATGAAAGTAAGTGCCTAAGAGAAAGTTTTGGCAACTGGCATTATAGTTGATGAAGAAATTTTTAAAATAACAATAATTACAAAACCAGGTTGGAACTGGAAAGCTCCTTAAAGAAGCAAGCACTACGCAGCAGGTGTTTTAATGCACATGAAGAAAAGAGTTCTTTACTTTCATTTAAACTGCTGAGAAGGTCTTCATTATGAAGCAAAACCCCATCTACCCCCCCTCTAACCTTCATTCTTGTCCCTACTTACCTCCTCTGGGAATGCAAGGTATATTTAATCCTCTGAGTACCACTCAAGTTTGTTTGTTTCACAAAATTACAGACTTGAGTCAGGAAGCACCTTAGACATTATCCAAGTACCCAAATTAAAAAGCATTACCACTATCCTGCTGAAGTCTTTCTTACTGGATGAACAACATGAAATACCTTGATTACTTTCCAAGTATCTGTTTCAAAACATCTTTCCTTTATGATTATTCTCCAAATAAATTACTAATGTCCTCTTTAAAATATGGCAAAGAGAATTAAAAACCTAAGCTAATGCAAAAAAGAAAATGACAATAAATATGTTCTAGACAATAGACAAATCAATGGAGTTGAAGTAGATGTTAACTTTTTAGATAGTTAAACCACAGACACATTACCTTCAAACAAGAAGTAACACTCAAGTTAGAAACACTTTTTTGCTTAAAATAGATAGATAGATAGATAGATAGATAGATAGATAGATAGATAGATAGGGAGGGAGGGAGGTAGGGAGGGAGGTAGGGAGGTAGGGAGGTAGATGATAGAAAGAAACAAAAGCGCTGGTGTTTGCCCTCTAAATCTCCTACTCTGTATCTGTGAAGTCTTTAAAGTCCTTAATTGTAGAGCACAGCCTTGTCAAAAACCTATGCATCAAATTCAAATGTTTCAAATATTTTCTTAAATACAGGCTATTGTTCAAATTATTAAAAATATGATTAGATGAGGATCCTGATTCTGTATATGAACTAGTACTCTAATTCTGAAAGACAGACATTGCAAAACAAAAAACAACAACAACAACAAAAAAAACCCAAAAACCTCTGTATGGGTGAGGAAAGCATTTTAAGGCATGCCACTAAGAATGAATGTGCTGCTATTTCATTTGTGTGTGTAAGTATGTGTGAGTGTGGCATATGCACACTGGTGTACATACCTGTGTGTGGATGTAGATGTCAGAGAAGGGCTCCTGGTGTTGTCTTCTAACACTTTCTGCCTTGTTCCTTTGGAACAGTATTTCCTACTCAACCTGAAGCTTATGTCTCCCTCTGACTGGACTGGCAACCATGGAACCCCAGAGATCTTCATGTCTCCACACCCTTTAGTGTTGGGGGTTACAAGAGCGAGCAAGAGTCATCAGCTTGTTACGTGGGTGCTGAGATCTGAACTCTGATTCTCGTGCTTCACAGTAAGTGCTTTTCAACTACTGAGTCATCTCTCTAGACCCTGCTGCTTCATTTTAACATGCTTATTAACAATTAAACTTTGGATAGGGTCTTTTAATAAATTACAAGTACCTACCTGTGTTATTATTCAAGACATACTTTTTAACTTGCTTACAAAAACAACAGAATTGTCAAATGCTATGTGTATCTTTAGAGGTACCTTTCTTTGGCTATAAATGAGAACTAAATAAAATGACATATATAAGACACTTAGTGTCTAGGTCATATGAGAACTCCAATTCTGATATGTACTGCCACAGTAGTTCTGCTGTCCCTACCAGTTTATCTACCCTGGCCTGGAAAGAAGAGACGCCGTCAGAACCTGTTCTAATTCTTTGTAAACTCAAGCTGATTCCTAATGATCGGAACCTTCTTTGTAAATACAAACAATACATGTTTAATAATATAATAATCTGTTCAAGGAAGGACACCAAACTTACCAGTTTGTTAATAATATTATATTCAACCTTTGCTTGTTTTCCAACATTGTACACTTCAGCAGCTAACACACTTATATGTAGCAGATATTCCCACCAAAAGTTGTTGAATTCCTTTTTCAAAATTGTTCTGCGTTTCTTGGTTTTGATAACTATACAAACTAAGTTGCTAGCTTTAGGGGATGCCAAGTGGTGGGTATATGGCAAAAGGAATTCTCTACACTATTCAATTTTACAAAAGCATACAGTTTCAAAATAGAAGACTAATGCTGGGTGGTAGTGGCTCACACATTTAATTTCAGCACTCAGAGGCAGATTTCTGAGTTTGAAGCCGCCTGGATTACACAATGAGTTCCAGAAGAGCCAAGGCAACACAGAGAAACTGTGTCTCAAAACAACAACAAAAATCGAACATTAAAAAATGTATAAACATTTTCTACCTCTAACAAATTCTTTTTGTAAAACTCCCCCAAATATTACAAATTTCTATTAGGTATAAATTCCTTCAGAGGTCCCACCACTTTATTATCCATTTTGAACAGGACACCTGATATTATTCCTACTGATCTTGAGTCACACAAGATAGTTTTTAGTAAATAAATCATCCCTAAATTTTATTTTTAGAAACAGAGGACTTAAAAAAAACTTACTGACAAAGCAAGTATCTTCTCCCTAAACTATTAAAACACTCTAGACTCCAATAAAAGGCATATTTTATTATTTGTTATTTACTATGTGGGGATATATGCATGTGTGTCTAAGTGCCCATAAAAGGCCATAAAAGTGTATCAGATTTTCTGGAGCTGGAGTTAGTTGTAAGCCACCTGTCATGGGTGCTGGGAACTGAACTCAGGTCCTTTGCAAGCACTCTTAATTGTTAAGCCATCTCTTCATTCCCAATCTAACTCTTATTGCTCAAACCACTTATTCAGCAATCACATTTAAATCAAGCTTAAAACAATCTTTGATGTATGATACAAAATTACTACTATATTACTAGCATGAAAATCTTATAGAAATACTACTTTAAAATGTTTATACCAAGGGCTGATTAGCTTTTTAATTAGGCAAACAAGAGTTTAGGAAAATGATGGCTTTTATTTGAAATTTTTCTACCTCAAACTCTATTAACTAAGAATATCATGAAAATTCTGCTAAAACTTAACTACAAGCAAAGAAATACTAAAATGTCTAATATAGAGTTTTCTCCCTAAATGTTCTTCTGAATACCTTTTGTACTTTAAATAATTTCTTTTAGATATCAACTGTCTAACTTTTTAAAATTGGCTTTCCTTCTAAGAATAGTACTACAGAATCGGTACTATAAACAGAAGTGCTACTGTCAAAGAATTGATCTAATAATAAAAAGAGCTAAGGCCACTTGTCTTATAGAAAATTACTGCCAAATGCTGCCAGACCCTGCTTTTCTTCCTTCTGGGCCACTAGCCAAATACTAATCATTTTTAGACCCTTTCTAATTTTTAGTACACAATATGATATACCATACCATCTAAATCAGTCAGTATTTTAGATGAATGTTCTCTAAAATTCATCTCATATTCTGGCATATATATATATATATACACACACACACATATCATGGACACACACGTTACGTACATACACACTTATATGCACACACTAACACACATACACACATACATTACATACATAGTGTTCCATATCTACTCGTTTACACTGAAGATTCAGCCAACCCAGGGTTGGAAGTACTGGGGGGAACCATACACCGAATGAACATGTACAGACTTTTTTCTAATCATTATTTCCCAAACAATAGAATCTAATACCTTTTTGTATAGCTTTTATATTATATTAGGTGCTAATAAGTAACCTAGAGAAGACAACTTGGGCACTATACAACTTTGTATACAAGCCATTATTCATAGATAGTGGTATCTGTGGGGCATCCATAATTAATCCTTGAGCATCCTGGGGAATTGATGCATACACATGAACATCTACTATCTGTAGTACACACAAAAACGAGATAATAGTGACTGCAGCTGAGACTCAGGCCTTTGAAATTTTATGATTTTGTGATAACCATTCAATAATTTTCTCTATTTTAGGGGAAGATGAGCCAGGAGTGATGGTACACACTTTTATCTGGGTAGGGTCAGACAGATCTGAGTTGGAGGCCAGCCTGGGTCACACAATGAGCTTTCTAGTTTGAAATATCCCCTAAGACAATGCTAGAGGAATTCTTTTTAAAATCTTTCTTGTAACTATTTTAACATTTAATTGTTCTTTTAAAAGTCAATTTATGGCTGGGCAGTGGTGGTACATGCCTTTAATTCCAGCACTCAGGAGGCAGAGGCAGGTGGATCTCTGTGAGTTCATAGCCAGCCTAGTCTAACAGAGCAAGTTCCAAGACAGTTAGGGCTACACAGAGAAACCCCGTCTGAAAAAAAAAAAAAAGAAAGAAAGAAAGAAAAAGACAGAAAGAAAGAAAATCAATTTATGATGTTCAATTTTATTATAATCAAAGAAATACAAAGTAAAATCTTCTGTTTATCAAATTAAAAGTTTTTAAAAACTAATATTCAATTCAGGCAGCATAGAAATCGGCATCCTTCCAGAACACTCCAATGGGAATATGCTCATGCCTCTTTTCCTATCCTATATATCAGGGTGGAGGGGCTGAGATGAAGGCAAAAGATACAGGCCCAAATAGACTAGCCTTCTTCTAGGCAGATCACCATCTGGACTCTGGATGAGATCATGCAGAGAAGCGACCTACTACAAATACCTAATTGCTAATCTGGAGACCTATATAAAATCCTTTGCAGCTCAGAACCTTGTATGTATACTCTATGGGTGCTTGTGTGAGAAGTATATTCAAAGTATCTCCTGGTTATAGCCAAGGAATGAATCTACATGCCCATTAAAACACATATACAAAACTGTTTTCAGTAGCTGTTTTTTCTAACAGCTAAGTACTGCCAACAGTCCAAATATCCAACAACAAAATAGGTACATATGTACACACAAACAAAGGTACAATATACAGCAATGAACAAAAATAAACTATTGCTAATTTTAAAAATTGAATGAAGGTCAGGTGGTGGTGGCACACGCCTTTCATCTCAGCACTCAGGAGGCAGAGATAGGTGGATCTCTGTGAGTTAGAGGCCAGCCTGGTCTACAAGAGCAAGTTCCAAGACAGTTAGGGCTACACAGAGAAACCCCGTCTCAAAAAAAAAAAAAAAAAAAAAAAAAAAAAAAAAGAATAAAGCCAGGCAGTGGAGGCAAATACCTTTATTTCCAGCACTTGAGAAGCAGAGGCATATGGATTTCTATAAGTTTGAGCTCAGCCTGGTCTACAGAGTGAGTTCTAGGACAGCCAGAGCTACATGCAGAAACCCTATTTCAAAAAAAAAAAAAAAGGAATTTTACAGACACTAGGCTAAATAAAGAAAACCATTAAAAAAAAACTTGCTTTTTTTTTTTTTTTGTGGTTCAAGAGAAAATCCAATCTAGACCGATGGTGATGAGAAAGGTAAATTACCTTTGGAAAGTACTAACTAAGAAAGAGAATGAAGAAGTTTATGATGCCATAAATGTTCAGTATCTTTACTTGATTAGACGTTATATATATAAAAATTCATTAAGCTAGCCATTAGAAAGCATTCTTGCACTAAGAACTAGAACAGTAGTTCTTAACCTGTGGTTGAGGTCACATATCAGATTTTTACATTATGATTCATAACAGTAGCAAAATTACACTTATTATTATTTGCTTGTTTGTTTGTTTTTTGAGACAGGGTTTCACTGCAGCTTTGGAGTCTATCCTGGAACTAGCTCTTATAGACCAGGCTGGCCTCGAACTCACTGAGATCCAACTATCTCTGCCTCCTGATTGCTGGGATTAAAGGCATGCACCACTACAGCCAGGCAAAATTACAATTATTTAGTAGCAATGAAATAGTTTTTTGATTGGTGATTGCCACAACATGAAGAACTGTATTAAAGGGTCGCAGCATTAGAAAGATTGAGAACCAATGAACTAAAAGATGACTTCATTCAAATACACAGCCACGTCCCTTCAGGGAAATGATTAGGTTCTATGCTCTTTTTGTAACCCTCTTAGTTGGCATACAGTCACATAAGGCACATAGGAGATTACTGGTAAACCTGATACTAATAACTCAGTAATCTGTGAAGAGACTTTTAAAAAACAGAAAGAAAGAAAGAAAGAAAGAAAGAAAGAAAGAAAGAAAGAAAGAAAGAAAGGAAGGAAGGAAGGAAGGAAGGAAGAAAGAAAGGAAAAGAAAAGAAAAGAAAAGAAAAGAAGAAAGAAAGAGGAAGGGAAAAATAACAAGATTAGGGAAGTAGATGAGTAAAGGCACCGAGGTGTCCCCACATGACAATGATTCAAGTTCTGGATTTTCTCTGAGCCCTGTCCTTAAGACTCTAAGATCCTCAGCATCACTTTTCTTGGAGGGAAAATCAGGAATCATAGTATTCCTTTTAAACACTAGGGTTTTTGTTTTTCGAGACCAAGTTTCTCTCACTATTTAGCCCAGGATGATTTCAAACTCAAAATCTTGCCCCAGACTCCTCAGTACTGAGCTAATGGGTGTGTATCATCATCATACCTGGTTCAAATAATTGTTTGACACCAGTGTTCACAACTAGTTCAGCAGAAAATATCTTACAAATAGGCTGGGTATGTGACTCTAAGGAAACTATTCAACCACTATTGCATATAGAATGTCTTTATGGATATACAGCTCTACTGAAGAGATCCGCATTATGTTGAAAGCAGTGTAAGGATGGAATACAGGGGTCAAGCCTAGGGCCAACGATTAGAGAGCTGCTCATTCTACCCAGAATTAAATAAGAACATAACATCACTGCACAGGTATTGTCACAGAGCAAGGCATCAGATACAAAAAACAAGAGTGCTAAAAAAAAAACAGTAAGATTGTTGTAAAATGCAAAGCTAAACAATTGTTAATACGAGGCTAAAGCCTACAGCCCTGATATCAGTTTGTGGGTAAGACAAGAGAGGATAATCTAGAGGAAGGTGAGTTTAGGAAAGTAGGACAAGTCTGACATGTGAGATTAATTCATCTTGGACACTATGAAGACACTGAGTTTGGCTTCTAGATTTCAAATATGTAAGATGAGATCCAAGTATGTGTAAACAAGCAAGAGGGATTCAAAAATGAACAGCAAATATAAGCCCGTCTTTGAATCCAGAAAAAGAAACAATGTAGCAAACTAATAAACTTAAGAGAATGAATTAGCAAGATGATCTGAGTGAATAACCCAGGGAGATGGGAAGAGGAAGGGCCAGAGAAGAGAAAAAGATCAAAAATGCAGAGTGTGAAGTTCAAGAAATTAAAAAAAAAGTCAGTTTTTACAGCAATACGAGAAGGCATGCTAAGCAGAAGAAAGAATCTAACTGAAGAATCTAATGGTTCATTCAGTAAACAGCTCTCATTAGTACAACTGGAGCTTGAGGTTTATGGTGGAGAAAATGCAGATGAGCCAAAGGGATGATGAAAGGCCTTGTAATGACAGAACTAAATCCTGGAGCTAAAGAACAATGGGTGTTAAGTAAGGAGCAATGAGATCCGCATTATGTTGGAAGGAGTATAAGGGACAGAATACAGGGGTCAAGCCTAGGGCCAGAATTAAACAAGAACAAAACATTATTGCACAGTATTCTACCACAGAGTAAAGAATCTGATACAAAAAAAAAAAAAAACCAAAATGCTAAAAACAATGAGTGCTGTAATATGCAAAGCTAAATGACCCAAAGAAAAGTATTTACCTTCATGAATGTATATTCTAGAATTAAATACTATCTATCTCTATAAGGAAGCTTCTGAAATCAGATGTGTAATATATATATGTAAATTATCTCTCTCTGGTTTTTGTACATGTTACATTACAGGATCTGTAACACAAAAATGGATGCAGTACAATCCCTGGAACTGAGGTTTGTACAGATTATTGACAGGGTTTCTCTTGCATCCATTATTTACATATACGCTTACACACAGAAACCGAGACCCTGAGACACTAAGAAGTATCAAAGGTCACACTATTAGCAGTACAGTGAAGACAAGAATGCATGCCATACATTTCTAGAGATTGCTTTAGTGTATGTTATGATTCTAGAATTTTGAATGATAATTCAAAACCCACTTTGGTACTCTCATTTTCAGTACTGTAATAATGAAACTATAAAACCATTTTTATGGCTTATATGCTTCACAAGAAAAACATATCTATTAAATATGACTATATTGGGCCAAAGAATAAAATATTGTCCTTAAGTCAACACAAGAGCACTTTCCCACCACATACACAAACACACACACCTTTATATATAATCAAATAACCAGTATTTTGAAGTGTTTTTAACATTTAGCTGTACGTCTTTTTTATTTTCTTGTGCTCCCCCCATAACTTTTAGGTAACTATCTTTTCTTCATTAGTACAAACAGACGTGGCAACATTGACAAAAGCCTGAAAAAACTGTATAATCCACAAACTTGCAGTGTTCAAACTGTTTGCATTTTTGGACTTATCTAATTTTCATGTAAGCTGCTCACTGGAATGGATTCAAGGAATGTTCAAGTATGAAATCAGACGGCTCTCTACCACACATCCACCTCCTAAAGACAGCTCCAAACATAGTAAGTTCCATTTGTGTTGCTACAGATTTTCTTCATGCTTACATCATAAACACATTTTCAAAGAGACAACATTTACTTAACACCCAAACTCTACTAATCATAATTTAATTTTTGAAAAAATAATTCTGAAGGCAGAGAGCTGACCTGGTTATCACACCAAATGCCAATATTACTTGCAAGTTATTTAAGGAAAATAATCTGATTCTCAAGGACAGTGGTTTTTCCTCACAACATCAGAATTTAATGATTTTCTTTATTTGTTGCTTCCTTCTCCATGTAGGATACATTACAGCAATTGCTGCACCTCCAATCAGCATCATGCCATCTAGCAGATGAGCCAGTCTGTGCATCTATGAAGTCTGAAAGCTTTTCAAAAAAAGAATTTAATGCTTCAGGATTTTGCCTATTTTGTCATTTGTCTTTCTCTCAAAAAAAAAAAAAACAGTTTGAAGATGTTGATCTACTTCAATTTTTTAGGCTTTGGTTTCAACCAAATACTTTCTCAATTTTCAGTTTTGATGGACATAAAAGCCGATCCAGTACACTGGTGTGAGAAAATGAAAACCAACCTATCCCATCCCAAGACCTACTACCATTCAATACATTCTCTTGGTTGCTTTGTCTTATGACTGCAAAATGCAAACCTTCAGTACCTTCTTCCTAACCTTTCTGATTTAAAGGCAAAAGAAATGACCTTTTTAAAAAACTGACAAAATGGCAAAGCAAACTTCTTTGCTTCAATCACTCTGCTTACATCGTATTTCCTGCGCATGGTAATGTGCCTGCTCCACAGTGATGTTTCCTCAGACTAAGATGACATTAGACTGCCTAACCAGGACAACTGTCAGGCAAATGCACAGACATTCTGACACATATTTTTAAATCACTCACGGGCAGATACATAGAAGTCATTTTAAATTCCACCTAAGTCTGGCAGAGTCATCAAGGACTCTGTAAGATCTAAATTCCAGAAAAACTGATGTACCAGGATTCTCTAAAAGGGCTCGATAGGCCATTCTTAACAGGTTGCCAAAGATGCTTTTGCGGAAATCTGGCTTTGAGACCCCTCTTCCACAAATGCTGTAAAGAAAGGACACTTATTGGCACTATCTGACTACCTAAGACTCAGGCAAATTCAGGACACATTAAACCATGCAGGACCATCCAACAAAAAAGTCCAAATCGCACAGCCGTCCCTACTCCAGGAACTAAATCCTCCCTCAACCTTCGTACACTCGCCTCCAAAAAAAAAAACAAACAACAACAACAACAACAACAACAACAAAAACCCATCCAGACAGCATGCCCAAGTCGGGTATCGCTTCTCCGCTCCGGCGCGTCCCCAAAGGGATCCCGGGGCAAAGAAAACAACAGAACAAACCCACCGTGTCTCCAACTAGGCAACTGCCCCGATCAATCTTCCAACTAAGCACTGAGTCAAATCTCATTTAAAGGAAAGAGACCAGATCGAAACCGTTAGATACCGAAAACCACAAGCTGTGCCGTGGAGTGGCTCCTGAACCCAGGTCTGGCACCCCTGGAGACTCAGAGCCTGCTGAGCCGCGCCCACACGGCGAGATCACTCTCTCCGTCGCCCCGAAAAGGACTGGGGACCGTCACGCACAGTTACCGCCCCCCTCTGGGCGAAGCAGAAACCCCAATACAAACGCCGGTCTCCCCTGGCTCGCTCCCGCCCCCACCCACACCCACCCAGTCGGTTCCTGCCCGGGAGGGACATAGGCAGCGCCCTATCACCCCAAGGCGACCTTAAACAAACACTGGTCTCCGGAACCCGAACACCCTCCTGCTTTACTTCAGGAATGTCAAGCAGACCCCTCCCCGCTCGTAGCTTCCCGTGCCCTCAGGACCTGGCTAAACTGTATTCTGCGCCCCCCAAGTGCCCGGGATCTTCAGAAATGGTCCCCTCGTCCCGGAACCGCGCGATGCCAGCACACGGGCTCTCAAGACACGGGCTGCGCTCCCGCGACCCTAGAGACCCTGGACCGTCCAGGCGGCCACCAACCCCCACCCCAAAGCCGAAGGAGCTCCGGGACCCCCGGTCCCCGCCGCGTCACCGAAATCCCCGCACTCGGAGCGCCGCGCATCCCCGGGAGCCGCCCCCGTCGCGAGCCCGCTTGCCACGGCCGCCCCGGGTCGCCTCCTAGGCGCGACCTGCCGAGCACCCTCACCTGAGGCGCATCGGCGGACAAGCGGCCCCCGGAGCCCTGAGGAAAACTGAAGTGGGCGGCGGAGACACGGCGGCCCAGGCCTGCGCTGCCGCAGCTCCAGGCTCTCGGCGAAGAAGCGCTCGTGTGAGAGAGCCCGCCCGCTCCGCGCGCTACCGGGCAGCCGAGCCGCCGCCGTGCCCGCGGTTCTTCACGCGAGATCCCAGCCACGGTGAGGGGCGAGGCCACGGAGAGGCGGAGACGCCTCGAGCGACAGCCCCGGAAGCCAGTTAGCAGCGATGCAGGAGGCGGGGCCACCACGGGGCGGGGCCATATTGAAGGGCGGGCCCATGTTGAGAGGCGGAGACTTCTTGAGTGACAGTTCCAGGAACCTGTCAGCGATGGCAGCGCGGGAGGCGTGACTCAAAGCTTACTGCGACCAATTGCAAAAGGGAAAAGGTGGTTGTCCCCGCCTCTCATCAATAACAAGCGGGCAAAAAGGTGTTGCTGACCTAAAGAAGTGTCGAGACCTGGGCATTTGTTTGCAAGGTAGTTTAGGTGACGTGGTTTGGGTTAAGTTTGGACCTGCTCGGCCGCCATAGAGCGTCCTGCTTTAGCGGAAAAGCTGAATTTGATGCTGGTAAACTGAGGCGCTGTTACCTTTGTTTACACTGCTATCTGAAGTAAACAGGGAAGTCCCATCTATCAGCCTGAAGTTTACCCTCGTCTGTCTTCCCCCTTTAATATAGATTCCCCTATTTCGGCCTCTCACTTTTTTTACCTCAAATAAGGCGACATTATCATGGATGCTTCAAGCTCCAACCCAGTACATCTCGTCTAACAAAGGTCCCTTCCCATTCATCCATTTGTGCGTTAAACTTAAAGTCTTCCACAAGAGTAGAAACGAAATCTCACTGGTGTGCTAACCTAACAAGTCCCCAAATTACACGACAACATGTTTCTCTGCGGAACTAGGGCCCAGCAGTGTTTGGCACAGGCGGGGCATTGAATAAAAGTGAACGGAATGGACGGAAACTGTGCCACTATCAGGACTGGCCTCAGACATTGGGCTTCCCTAGCCTTTCCTTTACGGTGGCAGCCGTTTCTCCCACACTTAAGCCCTTCTCTCATTATTTTGCCTACCCTGTAGCCCTCATCTTCCCCTAGCCTCCCTTGTCCACAGTAAAAAAAAAAAAAAGTACCCTAACTCTCTCTCAAGGTTAACCCCGCCGTGGTACACTGGATCTCAGCCAGGCCTAGACTGTTCGATCCGCTTCCCCCATTACCAGTGTCTGACTCCTTCCTTCCCCAGACACACGCAGTAGCTCCTATTCTTCGAACAGAACAAGACTGCCCCACCTGTCCTACCCACTCCAGCTGCCTTATCCTTCCAAGAATCCTGCTCCTTGAGGACGTTGAAGTGCATTTGTGATCACTTTCTCACTGCTTACTTCCCCCACTCCAGCGCTGCTTTTGCCCACACAATCTGCTGCTCTCTCGGCTTCCAGAGACCTCTTTCCTATAATAGACAAATGATCCATTTGATGGGACATTTCCCCCAATGGCCTCTCTGAAGCACAGTGACAATGCTAAGGGTAGCTTCCTTTAGTACCTGCCTGTGCTCTTTTAATTTTATAGCCACCTTTTTTTAAAAAGTCCTCTCTCCCAGTTTGAAAATGGTTGACTATTGATGGCCCCTTATCTTATCCCACACCTTGTGCATAATAAGAAAAATGTCCACACACCACTGCACACTCTGAGAACCACAAATTGGTTCAGACAAAAGCTGTGAGAAAAAATCCAGAGGGGAGAGAGGCGGCTGTGAAGCTCGAGCTGGGTGGTGAAATAGTAGGTTGGCCTTTATAAATGAAAGGCAGAAATGGAAGCCTTTCAGAGAAAAATAATGTGAACCAGAATAAAGATAAAAGCCCTTGAGCTGAGCCTGGCTGCAGGTTGGACAGTTCGGTACATAGATTCATAGGCAGGGGAGAGGGGGAAGATCAGAAAGAAGCCAGACGGTGAAAGGCTACCAAGCCATGGTAATTGGTGCTGATCTGGAGTTAAATGGAAAACTTGAACCGATCCCAATATGTATAGGAGCTCTGAGGAAGCTAGGCATGGAAGTACTCCTACCCAGTGTCTACATATATAAAACACATAAAACAAGCTAACATACTGTGAAATTTTAAAGTGCATACCCTTTTGCCTTAACAAATATACTTAGTAAATATCTTGGATGGCCAGGTTGGGATTCAAAATCCTGTTAACAGGGTGAGCGCCTCAGAGCTCCCTGCTGGAACCAGGCAGACTAAAGAGAGAATGCAGAGAGGCCTTCCTCCCAGTGCTTCCTAGCCCACTGTGATAATTAACATTATCAACCTAATAGGCCCCACAAGCATTGGCAAGGCATATGGGCACGTCTGTGAGGATTGATCGAAACTGGATCAACTGAGATGGGGAGGCCCAACCTAAATGCGGGCGGCACCACTACATGGGGAGGATTCCCAGACGATGTGAAGGAAGAAAGGCAGCTGAGCGCAAGCATTCATCTCTCTTTGCTTCCCAACTGATTGCAACGTGGCCTAGTAACTCAAGCTCCCGCCTCCATCACTCCCGGCCACAACGGACTGTAGCCTGTGTGAGTCAGCATAAAGCCTTCCTTTCTTGGGGATCTTGCTTCAACAGTACGTCAAGGAACCAATACACCAATCCAGGCCCACACTACGACGTAACTACCGCTCTGTGGCCTCTTGGGCTCTCATCGCCAAGCTTCGTTCCCACTTTGCCCACTCTAAAGCAGTCATTTGACAAGCACTACGAGAGTCCAGGGAGGGAGCCAGCAAGATGACTCAGGCACGTGAAAAGAACCTTCCAGAACCCAGGATAGAAGGAGAACACTGACTCCTGAGAGCTATGCTCTGACCTCCACACATGTGCCATGGTACATGTGTGTGCACACACTCACAAATAATCTTTAAAGCCAAGAAAAGAGCCTAAGGATGCACACCTCAGGATCTAGGGGGAAGCCCACATGGACCTTGGAAGTGGGCTCAGCGCCGTTTGGGTGGGGAATTCTGCCTTCTGGGTACTTGGAGGAAAGTCTGTCACAGTGCAGCTAACTCGATAGCTCTATGAGCACACAGCTCTCTGCTTAACAGATCCCTGTTCATTATGTAGGCAGGCTGGTTTAAAGAGAGGATGTGCAGACCCAATGAGTCTCTTAGGAGTGACGGGTCCTGCCAGTTTAGATCTTGAAGAATAGATGCATATTTCTATGCTTCTCCGAACTTGGCCCTTGCACTGTTGTCTTAGAGGCAGGAATGTACTAAAGCAAAAACTGCACCCTTGACTTCACATCCATATGGGCCCTCTTCTCTCCAGTGCTCAGTTCCATGGATTGTGTCACTCCAACGCTCCTCTTAATCATTAGTGTATCAGAAATCTGCTGAAAAATTGAACAGAGATGAAGTGCTCTCAGCCGGCAGGGCATCCAACCTCAGAGCACTTACTTTGTGCTTGACATCTAAATAAAAAATGCGTTGGAAGTCAGAAGCCCCCGAAGAGGCTGTGTGCAAAGGGCACACACCGGGGGTGTGTGCTGAAAAGGCAATAAGCCACTGTAGACTGGGCACCTCTCTCACCATCTGTCTTTGTTGTGTTATGCATCAGTCTGTGACCTGACAGTCATCTCTGTTCCCTCAACCTCTCCATCTGCTACCAAGAGCTTCCTTCCTTGTGTTTTGCTCTTAGAGCTGCAGAGGGACCAGAGCCACCTTGGTCTCTGCTTTAGGGATCAAAGCAGAGAATTCCATGGAAGGGTTCTGCTGCTTGGCGGTGATGCTGAGGTGATTTTTAGCAGGTGGGTTTGGCACTGACTTGATCTTGGCACTGGGGTCTGCTCCGTAGCCTTATCATCATCATCTGTGACTGGTTTTTGCCAACTAGCAATAGAAGAGAACCAGCCTGTTTCTTCCTGAGTTTTTACCATCTGCAGCCTGCATTCTGGCCTATTAGTCTGAACGACTACAACTGAACAGTTCTAGCCCTGTTGGTAGGGATGTCTTACTGGTGTCCTGCCCTGAGCAAACCCTGGCAATAGGTACATGCTGGCCAACCTCATCTTCATAAGGGCTACACAAGACAGTAGTCCTCAAAAAGCTGGAAGAAGAGATGAGTCACCTGTAAAAAGCACTTGCTGTTCTTTCAGAGAACCTGAGTTCCATTCCCAGCACCCACAGGGAGGCTTGCAACCTCCTGCAGCTCCAGTTCCATGGGATCCAATGCCATTTTCTGGCTTCCACAGGCACTGCACGCATGTGCAAGCAAAACACTCGTGAACATAAAAATAAAATTGAACGAATGTTTTAAGTTGGAAAAAGAAATCCAGTTGGATCCAACTTCTGCTCTTTTAGAGTTTTCGAGAACAGTTATTTGGTTAGGTTGGAGAGCTGAAGTCCTGTATGAATTGCCCCGGTATCTGCCTCCCCATTTACTGACCCCTGACTACGTCTTTGACTACATTTTGTTGCTCTTTGTGTGGTCATTGTCGAAGATAAGGCTCGAAGGGGGAAATATCAACAGTCTGGTGATGACTTTTAAAGGTTCACGGTTGACTTCATGCAGCTCCTCTCCAGAAATGGAGCTTGCCACCTTTCCCCTCTGCATGAGGGACACCTACTGGCTCACTGCTAGCAAACTATGTCAGAAAAGAGAGCCTGGGACTTCTGGAACCGGATTCTCAGAACCACTGCAGCTTCTCCCTTGATCTCTCTTTCATCACACACTCTGAGGGACCAATTGCATAAGGACCTCCAAACAGGTGTGTACATGGCAATAGACCTGGCCTCCATGAAACACCTATGTGAGTGAGCCACCTTGGTGATCCCAGCCCCACAAAATGAATCTTTAAGGGCTATATTAATATAGAATATATATGTGTGTATGTATTTAGAATTGTTTACAGGTTGTGGTCTGACTAGCCCAACAATAGCCCATCCTGATGGAAAAGTCAAGATTCTGGTAGTTGTTCAGTCCATGGTAGATGTTTCAGCTGGACTTGAGAATCCCTAAAATAGGAATCCCTAAGAAATGTGTTCTAACAATACCAGAAAAGGAATGCCTCAACATCAGGATAGATGAACTTGCCATCAAGAGCGAGAGCAAACAGGCAAAAAACAAAAGCTCCCTTCTTCCATGCCCTTTCATGTGGGCTGCTACCAGAACATGTGGTCCAGATTTAGGGTGGGTCTTCCTATCTCAAATGATCCAATCAAAAGTCAGGTGTGGTGGTGCACACCTTTAATCCCAGTACTCAGGAAGCAAAACAGACAGATGTCTGTGAATTTGAGGTCAGCTTGATCTACACAGAATAGCCAGTGATACATAATGAAACCTTACCACAAAACAAAACTATCCAATCAAGAAAATCCTTTACATATGTGTGCATCTGTTTGAGTTTTAGTTGATTACAAACATAGACAACCTCATGAGAGGTGTTGAGCCAGAACCACGAAGGGAAAGTCTCTCCTGGTCCCCACATAGACTATGTGAGATAATGCATGTCTATGGTCTGAAAACTCTTTATTCAGGATCATTTATTAGGCAGCAAATCTGTAGCTACTGCATTTATTATGAGTAGTTCAATCCGTTCCTACCCTGCACAGAAATCTACCTTCCCACAGCATCAGACACCCACGGAGCAAAGACAATGGAGCAGCAGTCACAACTCACTGCAAAAAAAAAAAAAATGCAAGGGTTTCTACACCCATAGGAAGTAGAAGAAACCCTTTCCCGATGGAAACAAAGATTTGGTGCTTTAAAGTCCCAGCTCTTAAGAGCATTACAGCAAGAGAGAGCATCGAGCATGGAGCCATTTGGAGCAGTTAATAGTAGGTCTTGAGCAGTAGGGGAACCTTTGCCTCTGAAGTCATTTGACAAACCCACCACTTTCAGCCAATCTTGTGGAAAGTATATGTTTCCATAAATACAGAGGGGGAAAAGCATCCTCTTACCCATCTTGATTAGCTCAGAATAAAAACTTGAAAGATCTATCTGTAAGGCTCCTATCAAAAGAAAAGTGACATTTTTAAGGACATGAAGTGTTCATATAAGAAAGGGCCTTGTTTGACAGCAAGAAGATTGAGATTACTTCTGAATATGATAGGATGTCTCTGAAGTCTTAACATGATGAATTGAAATTCAGTAAGTAGTTTCTCTACCTAGTTAAAAATGATGACAAGATGGCTCAGCATATCAAGGCTTGCTACCAAGCCTGATGACCCAAGTTCAATCCCCAGGGCCTGCATGGTAGAAGGAGAGAACTGAGTCCACAAAATTGTCCTCTGGCCTCCAAACATGTGCTTCAGTATGAACTCCCCCCCCCCCCCCCCCCCCCGCACTGTAATTGAATATATCTAATTTTAATGAGAAAAATCATTTATAAAAGGAAAACCATTTAGCCAATTTAGCCAATTAGCCAATAGCCAATTAGCATAATAAACTGCATTTTATACATATATGAGACATAAAGATAGGTCATACATACAGATCATTTACAAACTGACTAGCAGTTAGCTTATAGCTAAGAAAATGCATTTGAATACATACACATCTCCATGGCTCAAATGTGTGGTGGATATTCTATTGCTTTTAGCAATGAGAACAAAAGTTAATTATCTGAACCACAAGATCCCGGGGGAAAAATAAAGCTTTGTTCTCCACCCTTCCTTCAACCCGCTACTGTCAAATATAAAAACAACAAATAACTAAGGGTAGGGCATCATGAAGAGTGGGTGTGGGGGAGAAAACCAAACAAAACCACAACAAAGTCAACACAGTTGTTGCCGAATCAGAAGAAAGAAAAGAATAGATGGAGGACTTTCTCGTAGGACACAAAGACTTCCACTCCCGAAGGCCAACCCTACAGACTGCATGAAAGAATGATTTCTGGACTGATGATCAGGACACTGTTACTGGAAGAAACAGAAAGACTATTTCAATCTTTGACACGGGGAGCCATACGGCTAAGATGAGAATCACACATATAGTACTTATTAAGTAAGTACCTAGTAAATAAGGCTGACCTTGAACTCCTGACCTTCCTGCCTTCACCTCTGGAGTGCTGGGATTATAGATTTGCATTATCATATCTGCTGTGAGGGGTGCTGGGGTTCAGACCCAAGGCTTTGTGGGTGTTGCATAAGCACTCTATGACTGAGCTACATCCCACCCTGTCTTTTGTATTTGTCTTAAACCAACTGGAGATTACTGTCTGAAAAAGTTCTAACATAGGCAGCCAAGGACTATTATAAAGAGAAAATGGGTAGCTCTTGGGGTGAGGGTGGGTGCTTCTTGGTGGAATAAATAATACAGACAAAAGCTTCAAGTTCATAAAAAGGACAAACAAGTCTATGGAGAATAATACATACCAGAGCACAGGTCGAGATCCAGTTGCAGACAGATGTGAAGGTAGTCACGGTCTGAGCTTGATTCAAAACCAAGTCCAAGTCACCAGAAACTTTAAAGCCTAGCAGCGACCCGGCCAACCCCATGCGGGAGAATAACCAGTGTGATCTCACAGGCTGATGTGAAGTAGGGACACCCCAAGAATGAGACAATGAGGGCAGATGCCAAGAACAGATTTCACCCAAGATGTGTGACCTCACCAGGAGGGAACTTCTCAGCAAGGCAGTGCAGTCAGTAGATAATAGAAGATAGTAGATAGATAATAATTTTAGTAGATAATAGAAGGGAACTCTCAATGTTCTGACTTGAGTGATTGAATATCTTAGAAGCATAATCCCTACGACAGGTGATGAACACATCCCACAGATGTTTATATGAGGCCAACACTCAGAGAGGAGTTTGATACATCATCATAAATGAAGACTGACATCATTGGGGCATACAGCCACAAAACAAATAAGGAAACTCAGCCATGATATATGCCATGGGAATTACTAGGCTCTACGAGATCGTGCTGGGGCTCCTATCCCAACCCCATGAGTCTTTGAGGATCAGAGGAAGCATCCCAGCAGAAATGACAGCAAGGGTAAGTCTCAGGCAGGAATAGGAGCTAAGTGTAATGGAAGGGGCTGATGGGCACTTTGGCCCAGGAAAAGGAAGCATGTGCTAAGATTAGATGATGCTTCATCAGAGACGTGAAAGATTCCAGCGTGACTTATCCAGTGATGTAAAAGGTGTCAGAAGATTTAGGTAGGAGGCAGTAGGATGTCAGTTTCTATCTGTTGTCAGTCTAAGAGCAATATTAACATGCTTTTGTGAGGTCAGTCGATTCCATTTGCTGTTTTGATCACACACAAAAAGACGCCAATGAAGGACCAACCTCATTTATAGTCTAGGTTGATGGTCAGCAGATGTTGGGGGTGAAGATTATGGAGAAAGTCTTCTGCCTTGAAACTATCTCCTCTGCAAATTGGTGACTGCTAAGTCTTCTAAGAAGAGGCATGGCAACTCCCATTTGTACCAAGTTACAAACAACTCAGATGAACTTTCTTGAGAATAGGTTAATGTCTGTGTGACACACACTTTTCTTCAGGAAATATCACACACAAACAGATAGAGGGGGGGGGGTGCTTGGAAAACCAGTGAGTTTTTATTGGGATTAATACCAGGGGTACGGTTGAGCAGAGTTGATCCAAAGCAGCTGCATTTTGGGAAAACCCACCTCAACATGAGCGAGGCTTACCAAAGTTCCAACCCTGGAGTTCTCTGCACAGAGAACTTGCAGGCTGAATCTCTCTGGAGCCCTGTTGGTTACAATCTCCTCTTCAGCTGCCTTACTCCCTTTGTAAAGCTGGGGAGGGGCCTTTGAGAAGCTTCCAAATTTTCATTTTCCTAGACTTGCAATCTTGTGTCTACCTTCTGAGTCTCCAGTGCCTCCCCCTCCCTCCTAGAGGGAAAGGTTCAACTCCCAGGAACCGGTCATCTAACCTGGGTGTGTAGATCAGAGAGCAATGGATAATGAGGATCTGGCGCTGAATGTAGGAAGCAGGGCAAGTCCTAGAGATGGGTAGGAGGCATACAGTGGAAACACTCCTGGCACCAGAGAGAATGCTTAGTGGCTACCACATCCTTGGCTGGATTTTCAGAAAGAAAAGAGAGAGAGAGAGAGAGAGAGAGAGAGAGAGAGAGAGAGAGAGAGAGAGAGAGAGAGAAAATTGTCTTTCTTCTCCATATACGTCATCATGTATAATCGGCCCTCTGTATCCTGATTCTACATTCATGGACACAACCATTCTTGGATCAAAAACATAAGGAAGAAATCTGGGCCCATACTGAATGTGAATAGGCTCTTTCCTCTTGCCCTCACTCCCTGTACAGCACCCACTCACATGGCACGGATGCACTGTTGCCCATTACATGGCATCTAGGCATGAAGTGCTCGGGAGGATGCTCACACTTGTCTGTACTATTCAGTTTTATATGAGGAACTTGAGCATCTGTGGCTTTGGTATCCTGGAATCAATCCTTCAAGGACATGAGGGACCCTGTTTCTAAGACTTGGACCAAGGAATGCAGGGAAAGGAGCACAGACACTTTTAAATGCACATACCTCATAGCTCCTGATTCCCCAACTACAAGACAGAATGGCTTTGCCTTCTGATGAGAAAGGTGCACAGCTTTTCCAAGAAGGCTGGAACCTGAGAATAGACGAGCACTGTGAGAATCCCAGAAGGCTAGTAAGCAGAGAACTATGGGTAGGCAGACACTACAAGGTTTGAGTCCAGTATCCAGACTGTGGTGACCCTCTTTCACTGAAGACTCACTTGAAATAGCCATTGCCCTTTTTTCTGACATACATTTAGAAGCTTTTGAGACAAACTGTTCATTAGCAACTGTGGTGGTTTGAATAGGTAATGTCCCCCATAGTTTACGTATGTGAACTCTTTCCCCAATTTTGGTGGTATTTAGAGAGGTTATATCACCTTTGGGAGGAGAATCTTTGCTAAAAGGAAGTATGCCACTGGAAATGGCTTTAGCCTTGCCTGCTCCTCTCTCCCCTTCCTGTGTGTAAGGGAAGGAAATGTGATCAGCCAGCTTCCTTCTCCTGCCACTCGGCCATGTCCTCCTTAACACGATGGAATTTATCCCTCTGGAACCATAAGCTAATACAAACCCTCCCTTAAGTTGCTTTTGGTCATGGTGCTGTATTACAGCCACAGAAAAGTGACAAATACAGCGCCCCCCCAGAGATTTGGTTTAAACAGCCACCGTGAATCACTGCCCTTGGTGGAGTGTGTCCACACCTGGAGAATTTTTTCACATGTATTAGGACAAAAAAAAGAAAGAAAGACTGCTTTTGCATAATAAAAACCAGCTTCTTCTTTTCTTTCCGCACTGTATAAAATACAGACCTCTTATTTTTTCGGGTTACATTTTGACTAAAATATCCCTCCTCTGTGTTCTTCCAACTCTGTCAAAATGAAAAGCACTTGAGGAATAATTAAGTAAAGTTGTGGTATTAATATGTTAATGTTAACCTGACCTTTCGCTGATTTCAAATCAACCAATGGGGGAAGGCAGTACGTCTCTTAATGACAGCGTTATCCTCGTTAATGAGTACTAGATGGTACAAGGAAACCTTCCTGAGAACCAGCATGGATTATGTGTTCAGAACAACCCCAGCGTTTTGAAGGTTGCGTGACTGAAGGGTCTAAAATTGAATCTGGTGATTGGATATCTGCAAAAGTAAGAGCCATGTTAGCAATGATTCTGTCCCTCTGGTGTGTTCTAAAGATTGTTTCCATGGCGATCTACGTTGTCTGGTCTCAATTTTTCTTCATACCATGATTTTCTCTTGCATCTAGCTATTTGCAGAGCATCTATCATTTGGGTATCTCCTCTATGAACAAGTCCCCAGGAGAGAGAGAAAAAAGTGTATTTCTTGGAAGACATGAAAGGCTGTCACTTGTCAGAAAGAGACAGATTTGTAAACTTATATAGGACTTGAGAGGCTCCCTAGGGAGCTTCTTTACAGGACCCATAAGCCCAAGTCCATATCCCTTGTCACATTGTCTACGGCAGTAATTCTTAACCTTCCTAATGCTGCGACCCTTTAATACAGTTCTCCCTGCTATGATGACCGCAACCATATAATTATTTCGTGCTACTTCATAACTGTAACTCTGCTATTGTTATTAATTGTAGTGTAAATATCTGATATGCAAAATACCTGATATTTGACCTCTGTGAAAGGGTTATTTGATCCCCGAGGAAGATGTGACCCACAGGTTGAGAACCACTGTTCTAAGGTGTCTTCGCAGGTGTCTGGACCTTTCTGGCCTAGACAGTCTAGAACTGGGATGGGAGGCGTGCTGGACTAGGAGGATAGGTCCCTTAGACAACAGGCACCTTCTCTATGTGTCAGGCAAAGCCGTGTGTTCCTCTGAGCATTTTATTCCCCATGGAATTCAGAAGGTTGCATCATCTGAGAGGTGAGCGGAGCAGGGGTCCCTTGGTACTAGTTCAAGTCAGTGACGAGAATAGAGGCAATAAATGCTACTTCTTGGCCAACCCCTAAGATCTCCTGGGGTATCCTCTGCTATCTCAGCCATCACTGCCTCCCCACTGTACTGGCCATTGTAAAGAAATAATTGAGGATTTCGAGGTCCTAGAAGTTGAGGGGGTCGCTAGCTGGAGGAGTGAGTTCTTCGCTGTGCAGTAGACTGCTGAGATAATGTAAATGATAAAGAAACTCGACATTTATGTTAAGCTTCTAGGCTATAAGAATGTCCTGGTATTCATGGGTGACATGTGGTAGGCTGCTAGGCAAACCCAAAGACAAATGGCAGCAGAAAGTCCATGCAGAAAACAAAATACTGTGACCAGAGATGGACAAGTCAAAAGGTCGAAGCCCAGATTAGAAGTTAAGGCCATGAAGGTGATATTGGCAGCCATAGTCTGATCTTGGCCAAGCATGACCACGAGTCTTGGGGTCAGGGACTGGGCCTCCCACTGGACTCCAGCCCCTGGGAACTCAGTTTTCACAGAGAGGCAATCAGAGCCTTTTCCCCACAATGGAACAACCAGAACACTTAGAAAGGAATCTGGTAAGACAGAGGTTCAAACCCAAGGACAGAACATAATGTACACGGTGACTTGACCACAGTCCAGACGTGGTGGCAGGGAAATGAGGCAAGAAGCTTTCCCGCCTAGGGGCAAAGGTCAGGGAACAGGGAATGAAAGTCACGGAATATGCCAGTCCTGTGACTCAGTCATACTCGAGTAAGGGCTGGATAGAGTAAGGAAGAGGATTTGGTGCACACAGGCAGGGGAGAGCGAGGCCTGGAGCTAATCCAAGCAGCACAGTGGGGCCCAGGAAGCCAGACTCTAGATATGAGACAGGAATCAAGAGGCCTTGGACAAGATGGGTAGGGAGAGACTGCAGGAAGAGTTGAGAAGAGTCACTAAATTTAAAGACCAGTCAGCTGCCACTTAGTGCCAGGTCTTGAAGACTTCAAGGATGGCAGTGAGGGGGAGACAAGAACCAGCACTGAAGAGTTTGGACATCCAGCAGTAGCTGGCACCAACCCACGAGGAAAGGCTGTCAGTACCTGGAGGAAAGGGCCTCCTCCCTTCCGCGTAGCCTTGTGACCCACAGTGGACATGTGTCAGAAGGTCCTCTGGCTCTCCCTGAGCATCAGTGGGCCTTGTATGTTCTCACGTTCCCAGAGAGTGGGAGCTGGGATGCTGCTCAGGCTATGGGCTCTGAGAGATCACTGGTTATTTAGGTACTCATAAAGGAGTTTTTACAGCAATGAGCTACAAGGTTGTTAACATTTACATTCTGCTCTATGCCTAGGAGTTTGGCTTGCTGCACTCTGTGGATAAGAGTTCTGTAGGCTGATCATTATGGGATGTGCCATGTTTTACTAGGAAAAGTAGGTAGCAGCTCTGGGGATAATTATACTCTCTCGTTCAGAGACCAGAAGGACCTGAAGTGACCAGGGATGGCGGAAGTATATGGAGTTGGGCAAATGACGAGTTAAAATGGCTAACGCTCTGTCTCTTGTGCCGAGTGGAAGATGTTTCCACACAGGGATCTCACTGCCCTGGCTGGGATTTCACCAGCTGTGGGGAGTCTGCACAAATAGCTTTTAGACTCCAAAAGCTATTATTCTAAAATTTAGACTACTGGAGACACAGCAGGATAGAGAGATGGCTCAGCAGTTAAGGGTGTTTACGGTTCCTGCAGAGGACCAGTTTGGTTTCCAGCACCCATGCCAGGCCTCTCACAACTAATGACTCCAGCTCCATAGGCTCTGACTCTCTTCTGGAGTCCTTTGGCACCTGTGTGCGTGTCCACATACACAAAGAGATACACACGCATACACATAAATTTAAAAAAGTAAAATAAATCTTTTTTAAAAAGGCAGAGATGGGCATTTGTTTTATAAGCTGAAATACAACTTCTGATTTAAAAAACAATCCATTCTAAGCTGGGCCATTCTATGGATGGAAAGCCACGATCCATAGAAACTTGCGCAAAAATCTTACAACTATGTGCTTGTTTCAATCTGTCACGCTGCCTCACCTCCACAAAGAGAACCGTTGAAGGTAGAGCCTTGCTTGTCTGGGAGCCAGGAGGCTGCGAGCAGGAACAAGCAAAATCATTGTGCAATATTTCTCTGGGAGTCTCAGACAGACACTTTGAGCTGTTGCCCGAGCTCAGCGGAGACAAGCCCATTTCATTTCCCTGCTTCCCTCCCCTGCTTCTCTCCCACTCGGTCCTAGCAGCATCGATCATTTTCCCGGGTGAAACAGAAAGACTGAGCCTGGTGCTCATCCTCTGGCTCTGGGCTCTGTCAGCTGGGTGATGAATGGAGACCGGAGCTCAGCAGAGGCTAGGGCAACGCTCCGCCTCATCACTGGTCATTGGTATTCACGGAGGACTCCTAATTGTCACCTAGTGATGGGGTGCTGCCCTGGGGTTGAGAGAGGAGGGGCTCTCTCAGGTGTTGACCCTCTACCTGTGAAGATGCAGACGGAGAGCAGAAAGTTACATTTGAAACACTGTCCTTCTGCTAATATCCCAACCTTCTCGGTGGAAGGCAGAAAAACATTCCCCCTCCCCAAGCAAACACAGCAGAAGGATAAGGGCGAAAACTGCTGACCCTACTACGGTAATATCTCTCACTAGCTGGGGTATGCATGCTCCAGGACCTGGGAAAGTCCTGGGGATATTGATGAAGGACCCCTGACATTCTGAACGCTACAGATCTATACATCACTGAGTTTGAAAGAGGCTTTGGTGCCTGTCCCCTAGAATAAGAGTGTTGTTCATGTAGGATTTATGCTCCTGTAGAAGACAATTTATCTAAATGGCTACAGAGACCATTAATGGGAGACTTTAGAGCTTCCCATTCAGTGTGGTGGGGGTGGAGAGTATTCATCTAGGAGCTTCAAGGAAAAACCCAGAAAATCAGGTTTAAATGAACTCCCCCAAACCCTATGGCAGCAGCAACTACTAAACTGTCTTTAAAGACAAAGCAAGGGTGGGGTGCTGGGAATACAGCTCAGTTGGCAGGGTGCTTGCCTAGCACGCATGAAGTACTGGGTTCGGGCCTCAGTGCTGCATAAGCTGAGCACAGTGGAGCACATCTGTGATCCCAACATCTGGGAGGTGCCAGGAGGAAGTTCCTGGTCATCCTCAGCCATATACAGAGTTCAAGCTCAGCCTGGGCTACCTGAGACCCCCCCCTTTTTTTTTTTAAAGTGTATCACGATACAATATCTTCCCTTTCTGTCTTATTTTCTGTATGTGTGTACATATGCAGGCACACATGTGACTTTACAAAGCCTGTACAATTTTAAGAAAAGAACTTCATGCTTTGCTCTATGTACTCTGGTTACACGGTCCCCAGCAGTATGTTCTGTACAAGTCAGGTGACATTCAGCGGCAGATATGTGCTAAGGGGCAGGTATGGTGCACACACCGCTTTCCTACTTCTAGATGTTTCGTTATTTTCCATTTTCACCCCATTTCTGACCTAGAAGTGAGCTGCTGGATGGAGGGCACTTGACACAGATTGCTTTCTGAGTTCTCTAGGAGTTTTCTTTGCACTTTCCTTTGGCAGCAGGCCGTGGTGGAGCAGGGACAATCTATTGACTTGTAGTCCTTCCTGGGAGAAGAGTTATTGGGTGTGTCTCGTTCTTTCACTGCTCCCTAGCCAGACCATCCTCAAACGGGGACATTTGTCCTTGGCTTTAGCTACTCCTATATCTTATCTAGGAACACATTCACCCAGAACCCCTAAATCTGGGCCGACTTTACCCTCTGAACTTCCTCCCTGATCCCAGCGATCTCACCTGCCCTCAGAAATCCAGCCTTCTCCTCCCCCGTGCCAGAGCCTTCCCCAGACCATCCCACTTTTCTCTCCTCCTGGACTGCTTCATAATTTATGTTCTTCACACCACTCCTACGACAATTAATCACCACTTACCAGCTGTATGACCTTCAGTAATCCCAGAAGCTTGTCGTGAGAATTTAATGAGATCAAGCCTATAAAATAAATACCTCTCACAGTGCGGGGGGACACATCGCAGTTGAGCAATAAGCGGAAGCTGTTATTATTAAGATGGCCAGTTTGCCTTGTGACATTTCCTCTATTTAATGTTACAGGCACCCTCCTCTGCTGCCATTTATCCGTGTGGGGCCTGGGTTCTAAGTCCCCGAGGGCGGGGCTCTGTGACACCTATACCAGTGTCCTAGAGAGGCTCTCAGAACATGGCTGCCTCTGGTCAAGGACTGGGATCACTTGAGTCTCTCTCCTCTGCTTCTCTGCCTGGCCTTGCTTCTTAGCTGATTCTAGAGCCCAAGCTCTTGCCTTTCGTACCTCTGGCTCACCATTCAAAGCTGCTAAAGCATGTGTCAAGATCCAGAGGTGCGACAGTCCCATTTTTGGAAATTATCCCAATTGTGTGTTTTGTTTAACTGAGAAGTAGGAATGGTGAGTATGGGCACCAGGGTTTCTGAGTCAGGAGAAAGCTTGAAGAGCATCCCATTCCTGGACCCCCATTCTGCAGATGTAGCAGGATGGCTTGTGCTATGCCTGAATTGGTTCCTGGGGGGCCTGACCACTGGCTCTCCTATATATAGAACTTTACATTTTAATGAATTAATTTAGTGTGTGTGTGTGTGTGTGTGTATGTGTGTGTGTGTGTGCCAGCATGTGGAGATCAGAGGACAGCTTGTAGAAGTCTTTTCTCCTTCCACCATGTGGGCTCCAGGGATCAAACTCGGGGTGTCAGCCTCGGCAGCAAGTACCTCTTTACCCACTGAGCTCTCTCACTAGCCAGTATTTACAAAGTTTTTGTCCTAGACAAGTCACTACCCTTTCTCATTTTCAGCTTCCTTCTCTACCAAACCCAGAGGGTTGGAGTAGATACCCGAAGCATCCTTTAGTTAAACGTATGGGTCAGTGAAGCTGAAGCTTAGAGAGGTTAAGAAACATTCCCTCAATTGTGGTCTACACAATCTAAAATAAAATCCTGCCTAACATTCCAACACCTTGCCTGTCACTCTGGTCTCATGCCAATCAGTGGTTCTCATCTCACGCTTCCCATATCAGATGGATCACAAAGAGGTGTTCAGGGTCCGGCTCTCACAGAGCTTCCTCAGTGAGGCTTGGAACACAGACGAGAATGGAAAACTATAAACGCAAGTCAAAGAAGCTGAAGCTGCTAGGCTGTTACCCATTGTCCATCCTCCTCTTCTGCTAGCATCATCAGCTGATTGAATCTGGGCAAAATAAAACCCAATCTTTTGAGCTTGAGAGCAGATAAGTGTGACCACACAATCAGGTTCCCGACAGTGGGATGCGCTCGTAATCCTATGGTGCAATTCCTCCTCATCCTCCTTTCCTCACCTATTCAAATATTTAAATGGGAACTTGCTGGCTTGGGCCGCAGGAACAAAGGCTTTGTGCTACTTACAGACGAGCAATGAGATAGTGGTGCCTGGGTCTCTGCTGCCTGGAAATACTGCTGGACCCACTCTTCTCTCAGAGACAGATATAAATTTCCAGGTGCTAAATGAGGCACCATTCTCATCTGGATCTTTCTTGTCCCTTCTAAGTTCACGTTCTAACTAACAGAAGCCAGATGAAAACCGACAGTGCCAACAGAATACAAATGCCAGTGCAATCCTGCAAGCGGTGGTAGTCAGTATCCCCGCAAAGATGACAGAATATGAACTGGAATAAAAAACTAACAAGAGCGTGGAAAGATGGCACAGCAGTTAAGAGCACATACTGTTCTTGCAGAGGACCCACCTCCAGTTCCCAGCACTGATACCCAGTTCACAATAGTCTGTAATTCTAACTCCAAGGAACCTGAGCCCCTTTTCTGGCTTTTCCAGACAACTACATTTATATGCACAGACATACAGAAATACATATAATTTAAAATAGACCATTAAAGCTAGGCATAGTAGTACATGCCTTTAATCTCAGCACTCAGGAGGCAGAGTAAGGAGGTTCTATGTGAGTTCAAGGCCAGCCTCGTTTATATAGCAAGTTCTAGGGCTGTTGAGGACTACACAGTAAGACCTTGTCTCAATAAATAAAAATAAAAATAAAAAATACCAATGAGTAAGATGAACTTGGCAGTACATACCTGTAAGTAATCCCAACACTTTGGAGGTTTGGGTCAGCTTGGGTTTATAATGTCTTAAAAACAACAACAAACACTGAAGGGTGGAAGAAAAGAAAAGTCCACCCAATCTAACTGAATTCTATGGGCTTGAGCACCCTCAGTAAATCCAGAATATAGATGTCAATTTGGAAAGAGACAATTTGAAAAGAAGAAAAGGCTTGCCTACAATGATGGCTTTTGGCCCGAGAGATTATTAAAATCACTGGGGAGACTGAAAAACACCAAATTCTACATTCCAGTACCAAAGTTAGGATTATGGCCAAGCATAAAAGATGAATTCCAAGAAACCTGGATTTTAAACCTTCTAGATGATTCTAATGATGGGTTGTATCATATCTGATAATAAGCTAGGAATGAAACCAGGAAGCCCATAAACAGAATTCATTTCTCCTAAGATTGTGTTTGACATCATCTAAGCATTCTGGATAGTGTTCTAAAAATAATTATCAGGAGGTTGGAGAGATAGTTCAGTGGTTAAGAGCACTGACTGCTCTTCCAGAGGTCCTGAGTTCAATTCCCAGCAACCGCATGGTGACTCACAACCATCTTTAATGAGATCTGGCACCTTCTTCTGGCCTGCAGGCATACTTACAGATAGAATACTGTATATATAACAAATAAATAAATCTTAAAAAATAATCAAAGGAGAAGCTATGAAAGAAGGCTCACATGGTGTCTTAGTTACCTTTCTGTTGCTGTGGTAAAACATCACGACCAAGGCAATTTATTTTATTTTTTTTATTATATACTTTTTATTTAAAAATCAGCACTAATATAAAGCAAAACAGAACAAAGGAGAATCGCTGCTTGACTTGTACAGATTTTCAAGGCACCTTCAGGAGGGACAAAGAAGAGAAACCTGATTCTGTCACCCTGTGCCTGCAGGAGAGAGGTTCTGCCTGCAGAGGGTCATCCAGCCAAGCAACATTGCCCTACAGGAGCTGAATCGCACTTGGGCAGTTTCAGTCAGATAAGGGCACTGCTTCAGACAGTAACCAAGGCAATTTATAAAAGGAAGGGTTTATCTGGCTTATAGTCCCAGAGGGGTGAGAGTCCGTCATGGCAGCAAGCAGCAGACGGAATAGCTGGAGAAGAAGCTGAGGGCTCATATCGTGGAATGCAAGCACTAAGCAGAAAGAGGGAACTGGGAATGGGGTGAGGTCTTAAGTTCCCCAAGACATACTTCCTCCAACAAGGTCACATCTCCCCAGACAGCACTACCAGCTGGGGTCCAAGTGTTCAAATGCCCAAGACTGGAGGGACATTTCATTCAAACTACTACACATAGTGTCCTAGAAATACCTGGGTTTGTGGCGGGGGCAGGAGGACTTAGTGGGTCGGGGTGCTTGCTACTAAGCCCAACAACCTGAGTTTAATCTCTTAAATGAAATTACATTGTAGAAGAATGGACTCCATATGTTGTCCTCTGACACTCAAATATTCAAGGACATGACACATGTCCTTGCATACAACCCTGTAAATAAATAAATAAATAAATAAATAAATAAATAAATAAATAAATGTCAAAATAATTTTAAAGAGATGCTTGGGCTATCATTCCAGCCCTGCCCTTTGCCAACTCTATTACAGAGCATGAGTCTCAGTTCTTTTGTCAAGGATAATAGGGAAAGTAAAGGTTGCCATGGAGACGAAATAGGAAAATGTATGTACAGATATCTAGCTCAATGTCAACACCCAATAATGCCACTGAAATGTCAGTTGCCCTCTGGGCATGGTGTTCTTGCGGTGGTGTTGTGTACAAAGGCTGGGATGACATCAGAGGGGATGACAGAATGAGCGGGCTGGCTGACAGGACTGTAATCCACCCTCAGGCACCCGCTTCCTTGGGTGAAGGGACCCTGGCATCTGCTGGAACTGGTCCGTGACACTATGAGTCTGTGGCCCCTAGATAAATAACTGACCCCTGTTATTCTTTAGTGCTCTGTGGTCAACACTGGAGGCCTGCCAAAGCCAGCCCAGGCCTTTGTGGCACTGATGGGATTTTGTGGAGTCCCAGGCAAGCTCACCCTTCAGCCTTGCTTCTCATTAGTTCAGGATGGCGGAGAAAGGGCATGTTCTGGAAGTTCCCAGGGTTCTGCATCATGACTTGGAGAAAATAAAAGGGCTTAATTACTTTGAGGGGAGAGTACATAGACATTTGACATTTTGAAAAATGGTTTTATGACATTTCTTTGATAGGTCTAGACCAAAGGCAGCTGCTTATACGTTAGGGAGGTGACAGAAAAAGAGAAAGAAAGGGAGTGAACGAGGAGCCCGGGTCTTTTAATAACTCTCCCCTATATTTACAGAGTGCTTGCTTCCATTAAAGCAGCCTCATACTCATTACTAAATTATTTGATTTTTGTGATAGCTCAACAAGGAAGGGCGGGAGGTAAAGACACTCTGTCACCCGCCATCTGGATAATCCTTGGCAAATTAACTTTGCGGCATCCGTTTTCCCTTCTTTCGAATAGGGACGCTGTCTGCTCCATGGGCTTGTGGCGATAATTAATTGAAAGACTGTAAAGGAGGCCTGGAGGATGGCAGCTAGCATGGACCATATATCATGCTGTGGGTTTCCATTTCCTAATATATAGATGAGAAAACTGAGGACAGAGAAATTCTGCAAATCCAAACAGCGAGAGGACCCAGTGCCTAGACACACCTGGCTCAGAGTTTTCTCACTGCAACATACAGATTCTTCCAAAAAAAAAGGCTGTTGTGCAGAAGAAAGTCCTATTTGTGCTATTTCCCGCTACATTCCGTTCTAGTGATAGAGTCTCTGTGGCTTCTAATACACAGAAGGGACAGGCAGGAAGAGAGAGCTCATGGGAAAGGCAGCAGGAGGAGCGAGAGGGAAGGAGGCCAAGGTCAGTCTGGCTTCAGGCCTGACCTTGGCTTGTCAGGCTTGTAGTGGGATGGACAAGCACAAGTCACAGAGCCTCTGGGATGAGAAAGGGTCATGTGAGAGCCTGACATGTATGGACAAGGAGTATCTGCCATAGTAATGCCTGCAAAATCAAGGCTGGACATGGTCTCCTCAGACTGATGGAGTTAGGGAAAATGCCAAGGCGCTAAACTCAGAGCTGTGCATTGTGATGGTTAATACTGGTTTTCTTTAATTGGACAGGGTCTAGAACCACCTAGGAGACAAAACTCTGGGCATGTCTGTAAGAATGTTTTTAGCTTGGGTTGACAGAACTGGAAAGATCCACCCTAACTGTGCATGGCACCATCTCATGGGATGTAGTCATGGACTAAAGAAAAAGGAGACAGTAAGTTGAGCAACACATTCATCTCTGTCTGCTTCTTAAATGTAGATGCCACGTGACCCACTGCCTGGGCTCCTGCCGCCTTGTCTCCCTTGCCATGATGCACTGTACCCTTGAACTGTGAGCCGGAATAAATCCTTCCTTCCTCCAGTAGCTTTTGTTGGGTGTTTTGTCACAGCAAGGAGGAAAGTAGCCAGTAGATGCATTGAGTTTCAAAAGCAAAGGCATGGTGCAGTATAGAACACTGAACTAGAGAGAAACTTGAAATGACCCGTCTGCTTTCTCGGAGGTGGCTGCCAATCAGGAGGCTGCCTGGTAGAGCAGAAAGGACAACTGATCACGACTCAGGAGCCCCAGTCCATGTTCGCTCCACACAAGCTGTCCACGTGAGCTCAGCTTGTACTCTGGGCCTCAGCTTCCTCTCTTGTAAAATGAATGGACCATCTGGTCTGGAGATGTGGCTCCGGGCTTAAGAACACTGCCTGCTTTTCCAAAGGACCTGGGTTCAGTTCCCAGTACCCACATGGCAGTTCACAACTGTCTGTAACTCCTGTAACTCCAGCCTAGGAGGTCCAGTGCCCTCTCCTGTCCTCCTTGGTTACCAGGCGTGCCCAGACACACATGTGGGAAAAACAGTCATAATGCAAAAATGAATGCATGCATGTAGAAGACTGGAGGACTATGAGACAATCCTCACGGCTTATCTCAACCCCAGTGTACATGTTCACATTTTATCCGTGTAATAAAGATTTGGCTTTTTTTTTCAATTTGAAAATTTTATTGAGTCATAGAAAGGTAAATTAGCTGGGCGGTGGTGGCGCACGCCTTTAATCCCAGCACTCATGGGGCAGAGACAGGCGGATCTCTGTGAGTTAGAGGCCAGCATGGTCTGTGGAGCAAGTTCCAGGACAGGCCCCAAAGCTACAGAGAAACTCTGTATAATTTTTTAAAAGGTAAATTAAACTAAGAAAACAATGGGCAGTGAAAATATTCTAAATGGAAATTCAAACATCCACTCATTGAATGTAATACAAATACTTTAAGAATCCTAAGTGAACAATAAATTCTTAGAACGAACACACACACACACACACACACACATAATTATATATATACAGAGAAACCCTGTCTTGAAAAACCAAAAGAAAAAAATGGAATTGAGTCAAATATCTGAATATAAGAAAAATGCAGAACATTGAGCAATTAAACTGCTAATAATTTCAAGAATGTAAATTAAAAATATTAATAGATTCTCAAATTGTAAAATAGTTCTATTCTGTGTGCTCACTTGTTTGTATGAGGTTTGCTGTGCTGGGGACAGGATCCAAACTTGCGTATACCAGGCAGTGAGCTAAACTCCAAGCTGGACTCTGTAGCTTTCGGATCAGTTAATGAGATCCGAGAGTGTTTCAGAAGTGCTTAATGTGAACCACATGTGCACAAGTAGAAACATAACAGTCGCTTTAAGTCAGACAACCGCCTGGCTAGCCTCAGTTCCTGGGTAGCCTCGGTTCCTGGGAAGCTTTCATTGTGGTGGTTCATTATGGGATGGCACACATTCTGAAGGCCCTGTAGGAAAAAGAAGGTATGTTCAGAAAGAGGCAGGGAGGGAAGAGGGAGCTTTTCAGAACAGTTCATGTTTGAATTTGGAAAAGTTAAGAACTTAGAAGTCTGCGTGTGTTACACACATGCTCACATGGATGTGTTCATGTGCTTGTGGAGGCCAGAAGCCCCCTGTGTGAAAGAGAGAGCTTTTCAGAACAGTTCATGTTTGAACTTGGAAAGTGTGTTACACACATCTCATGGATGTACTCATGTGATTGTGGAGACCAGAGGACAACCTTGCCTATCATTATCCCCTTGTATTTGGAGACGTGTGTCTGGTTTCTTCTTCTTCTTCTTCTTCTTCTTCTTCTTCTTCTTCTTCTTCTTCTTCTTCTTCTTCTTCTTCTTCTTCTTCTTCTTCTTCTTCTTCTTCTTCTTCTTCTTCTTCTTCTTCTTCTTCTTCTTCTTCTTCTTCTTCTTCTTCTTCTTCTTCCCCTCCTCCTCCTCCTCCTCCTCCTCCTCCTCCTCCTGTTCCCTCCTCCCTCTGCTCTCCTCTTCCTTTTCCTCCTCCTCCTCCTTCTTCTGCATGAATACTGGGGATGCTATTTCTGGTTTCTCCTTTTCTTCTTCCCCCTCCTTTTCATCTTCTCCTCCTCCTCCTTCTTTTTTAATGTGTATACTGGGGAACTGAACCCAGGCCCTTATGCTTGCAAACAAGCATTTACCAACTGAGCTGTCTCCCCAGCCCAGACTTGGAAATCTTTACCATAAAGAAGGAAATTCAGGAAAGGAAACTAATAGCAGTGGTTCTAATACCCAGAAAATAACAGCTAGGAAACTAGATTAGGATGATCTTGAGCTCTCATCTCTGCATCTGGACAAACTGGGTCAATGCGAGTTTGACATGTGGGTCTGCCTCAGTGGAATCAGAATAGGAGGGTCTTGAGCAGAGGAAACAGACTGTAGCTGGAGGTGCTGACCGTAGCCAGGAGATCAGCCTAAGATGTAGATGGAGATTTCGTGTAACGTGCTGGGGTTCCAGAGCACACTGATATTTCTTCCAATTCAGAGAACCGAGGCTGTGAAGGAACAGAAGCCACTGAACAGATCAGAGGATTAGGGTGACGAGAAGCAGTAGGGTAGGGTAGACTGGTTGCCTCTGGTAATGTCACATTGATTATGTGGCCACTGCTTGACCAGTTATTAAAGGACAAGCAACAAAACAACACAGAGACAGGGGGTGACAGTCTGAGGCCTTGTGGCAAGGCTGAGGCCTTGGCAATCTGAGTATGGGGCAACTGATCAGGGTGGGAGTCACAGGACAGCAGAGCCCAGAGTTGACAGCTTTGGTGCTGTCTGTCCACTCTGTGTGTTAGATCATTGGGCCCCATAGAACGGAAATATTGCTGCGATCTTTCTTCTTCCCCCATCAGTCAGCTCCAGCACCACATAAGACACACCACCAGTGCTCAATAAACATCATGTCAAGAGACTATGTGAATGAGCAGGGAACAGCTGGAGCTCAATAAACAGTGATTGACTCAATTAATTAATGGGAAATTGACTTAGCCTTTCATTCTGATTCCACACAGTTAAAATTATGAGAAAGGAAACTTGCAGTGGAGCAAAGATGGAAGTAATGTGAACAAAGGCAGCAAGAACTTCATTGAAGGGGGAAAAAGTGGGAAAGAGATAGCAGAAAAACAAAATGTAATGCTGGTCAGTAAGACAGACCATCAAGACTGTTCTCTCAGAATAGTGCCTTATTCATCCATCCAACCAATCGTCCTTCTACCTGCCCATCCATCAATTCATCCATCCACCCACCAATCTATCCATCCACCCATGCATCCATCCATTATTCATCCATGTACCCATCCACCCACCCACCCATCCATTTATCTATCCATCCAACCACCAATCCATCTATCCATCCACTTATCTATCTATCCATCCATCCATCCAACCCATATGTACATATGTACATAAACACACACACACATCTAACTGACCAACCATTTTGCTCTTAGTTTATTCCTTTATTACCTTTTGTTTTGTTTTGCTTTGAGACTTTACCACTGTATCAACTTGTGCTGGAAAGTATGAGGAACATACAAGGCATGAACCCCAACTACAAAATCTGGGATCTACATTTTTTGATTACAGAAGATACACTAAAGAGAATACTTTTGTGGCTCCAAGCATAGAGAGAGAGTTCCCTTCTCACCAAGCTATCATCAATTCTGCACACAACAGCTGGGTTTCTTCTAAGATAAGTCAATTCTGTCACCACCTGATAGCATCAGGTCCCACAGGTTAGAACCCAGTCCTGGAAGCACCCTCTACTTTGAATGAGTTGTAAGCACAGGGTTTGTGGCCTGAGCTTCTGATCAAGGGTTGATCTATCAGGGTTCACTGTGAAGGTCTTAGAGACTATTGGTTCCAGTCGTCTCATTAGCAAACCAGAATATGCATCTTTCCAAGGCCTTAGAAGTAGTATGTCAGCCCATGGGGAGACAGACCAAATATATAGTTTATAATATTATAATACCAAAGACAGCTGATAAAAGAACACTTCTCAAAAAAGGAATAGCTGTATAAGGGGCTGGAGAGCTGGATTAGCCGTTAAGAGCATTGGCTGCTCTTCTAGAGGACCTGGGTTCTATCTCCAGCACCGACACAGCAGCTCACAACTGTCCCCAAACCGGTTCCAGGAGATCTGATGCCCTCTTCTGTTTTTCATGATACAGACATAGACAAAACACCCATATACTTTTTTAAAAAGTTTTTTTTTAAATGGCAAGATGCATGGTGGTTTAAGATCACACAACTGAACTTTCGGAGGCTACTGGACCTGGATTGTGGGGGATCTTGGAGTGGTATCAGAAACATTCTCTTTTCTGGGGGTGCCGGGTGAGTGTCTGGCTGTTAGTGGGGATCTGAGGGCACTGGGCACTAGCTTGATCACCTGCTCTGCTTCACTGTGCTGGTCCTCAGTCTTTACACACAGTACAGCAGCCACCACAGAGTGACCAAAACCAGGCCCACGGTACAGCAGCCGCCACAGAGTGACCAAAACCAGGCCCACGGTACAGCAGCCACCACAGAGTGACCAAAACCAGGCCCACGGTACAGCAGCCGCCACAGAGTGACCAAAGCCAGGCCCACGGTACAGCAGCTGCCACAGAGTGACCAAAGCCAGGTCCATGGTACAGCAGCCACCACAGAGTGACCAAAGCCAGGACCACAGAGGCTGCCGCTACAGAGTGACCAAAGCCAGGCCCACAGAGGCTGCTGCTGCAGAGTGACCAAAGCCAGGCCCACAGAGGCTGCCACCAAAGGCCTTTCAGCAGGTGCAGCTGCTCCCTGATGCTTGCACAAAAGCAGTCCATGCCCATCCCCACCCATGCGCCTCCCCGCCAACTGCTTCTGTTCCCTAAAGCAGCAGCTCTCTTCAATCCCGTTATCTCTGACCACCATTGGGAAACTGCTCTTTTATCAATTTTTTTTATAGCCTTTACCACTAGAAGGGCTCAGGCACTGGCCCAGTGAGTGGGCTAGGCAGAGGTCATTCTAGAAGTAGAATCTCCTTCTGCATTCCTTCCCACGGTGAGCCTTTGACACCTAGTTTAACTCTGTATGGCACACCTTCTCCTCCTTTAGGGTAAATTCTTTTCCAGGAGACTCCTGGGTTCTTCCTGTGAAAAAATTCCTGCTGGGCCTGTCCTGATAGTTCATTAACCATTTCTGACCCACCTATGATTGGAACTTAGGCTCAAAGCAAACCTCACACACTGTCTAAGGATGAGTGAGTTGAATTGTGTGAATACTGATCTAAGTCATAATTGGTTGGAGTCTGGAACACTTTGTTGAAGGTACTGGAGCTTGATTTAAGCCAAGAAAGATGGAGTGGAATATACTGATCAATTTGATGCCTGCTGTATGTGTTGCATATGGCACACACACTATCTCTCCCTTCCAGGTCATGTGGCAGGCATCAATAATCAATTGCTGCCCCATCTAGGTTATAGCCTTTTGAGACTAGCAAGAGGGCAGGAAAGGAAGAGATTTAAGATTTACTTATGGCGCTGAGGAGGTGGCTCAGTGGGTAAATGATTGCTAGAAAAACATGAGGCCTTAATTTTGAACCTTCAGAACCCATGTTAAAATATGGGTATGGTAACACTTGCCTATATAATCCTAGAAGTGGGGGGTGGAGACAGGTGAACATCATGGGCTAGGCAGACTAGCTGAAAATCACAAGCTCCAGATTCAGGGAGAAATCTTTTCTAAAAAAAAAAAAAAACCCAACTAACCCAACTAAACAAAAGACAAACAACAACAACAAAATTCAACAACACAGAAGTAATTGAGGGAGCCATCCCAGGCTCAGGCTCAACTTCCAGCCTCTTTACGCAGTTGTATGGGTGAGTGCCCTTGTACATACATGCACACCTGCACACACACACACACACACACACACACACACACACACACACACCGGGGGAGGAGGAGGAGGAGAGAGAGAAAAAAAAACTTGCGGAGTTAGCTTCTTCCCCTAGATTACCAGCTGCCGCCCTTCCTCCACTGCCCCACATAGTCCCTTGGTGTGTTTTCATAAAAAGGTTTGGGCCAGAAGCTCACTGAGGGCAGAGATGAGACCTACTCCAGACATAGCTTTGCCCGAGCACCACACACAAGCGGTCTTTTCAACTTCTCCCCATGGCTGGTCATGATGAGTGCGGATGATGATGAATCTGTGGTGGTGTTGCCCAGGCGCCCATCACTGTAAGGGTTTGACTTCACAGCAGCAGAGAAAGGGTTAGTGGCTCCCCAAGGCGTCTTTATATGTGATGGATTATTAGAGGACTCCTGACCGTTTCAAAACGCACATATTCATCAGTATTACCCAAGCCCCACGAGAGCCCTCAGCCACAAGATTCTCCTAAATGCTTTTCCTAAATGCAGACTCTGTCTTTGGCTTTCCTGCTGACATCAACCACAGAGGGAAGGCTGCCTTTGACTGTTTGTTGCCCTTGATGATTGAGATACCTGTTTGCAGAGCTACTGATTTCCTAGGGGTCTTTTCCAGTCCAACAAAGTATGGCATGTACATGGCTCAATTTCACAGGAACGTATTTCCAAATCCAGCCCTTCAGGTTAGGTAGGGAGTGTTGAGGTTTATAGTTGAGGCAAATGGGGTGTGTCCTACATCTTTGCTATTCTATGAGCACACACCTGCAACCCCCCGTATTCTACCCCATGTCAGGCAGAAAACATAGACCTACTGCCCAGATTGTGCATTTGTGTGTGTCTGTGTATCTTTCTGTGTATGTCTATGTGTGTGTGTTTCTGGTGTATGTGTCTGTCTATCTCTCTGTCTGTCTGTCTGTCTGTCTGTCTGTCTGTGTCTGCTTGTCTGTGTGTATCTCTGTGTGTGTTGAAATAGGAGCGGCGGCGGGGCTGCGTCCCCAACACCCCGGCCGCTTGGCTAGCTTATGCCCGAAATAATTACACGGAAACTGTATTCTTTCAAACACTGCCTGGCCCGGATAGTTCCAGTTCCTTATGGCTAGCTCTTACATATTGTTCTAACCCATTTCTAATATTCTGTGTAGCCCACGAGCTGGCTTACCAGGGAGGATCTTAACCTGCGTCTGTCTGGAGCGGGAGAACCATGGCGACTCCTCACACAGCTTCTTTTTCCCAGCATTCTCCTCTGTCTACTCCGCCTACCTAATTTTCTATCCAATAAAATGGGCCAAGGCAGTTTCTTTATTAATAAGAAATCACTCCCACATCA
>NW_026067955.1:5182958-5244131 GCF_014885135.2 Alexandromys fortis
TGTTGAAATAGGAGCGGCAGGGCTGCGTCCCCAGCACCCGGCCGCCCGCATGGCTAGCTCATGCCCGAAATAACAACACACAAACTGTATTCATTTAAGAACTGCTTGGCCTGAACTCTAGCCCTTACAGGCTAATTCTCGCACCTGGACTAGCCCATTTTTAATGATGTGTGTAAGCATCCCAAGGTGCGCTTACCGGGAAGATTCTAGCCAAAGTCCATCGTGGTGTCTCTGCTCCAGAGAGCAGAGCTCTTGGGTCTACCCGGGAGAGCTGAGCATGGCTTCTCTCAGGAAGCAGAGCAGAGTCTGATGTGTGCCTGTCTGTCTCTGTGTGTGTAACATACAGGCACACACGCAGACACGCAGACACACATACACACACATGTTAACATCAAGTGTCCTCCACCTTATTTTTTTTTTTTTTGAGACAGAGCCTCTCACTCAACCTAGAACTCACCAATTCCACAAGACTGCCTATCCAGCAAGCTGGGGAATCCTCCTGTCTCTGTCCTCCAAGGACAGGGATCACAGTTTCACGCTGCTGCAACTGCTCTTCTCCACAGGTACGGGATGATGCTCAGGTCCTCTTGCCTGCATTCACAGACCGAGCCACCTCCCAAGTCCTTAGCCATGTGCTTTCTGTAGTTAGTAATAAATCATCAGCACAGACTAAGCACTCTGCTCGGGGGAAGGCCAGAGAAGACAAGCATCCTGACTCCACCCTCCACTAGAGACCACTGGTAGCAGGTAATTAAATGCTGGATTTGAAGCAAAGAACAGGATAAAAACACCTGGGAATGTTAGAGGTAAATAACGTCCCTTCTCAGGAAAGCTTTGTGTAAGGTGGCATGGGGGCCAATGGGATGAAACTTGGGCCTTTTGGGGGCTGGAAAATGAATTCAAAGACAAATTAGGCTTTAGCCAGGTCTAGGCCCATTCTTTACTATCTAGAGAACATTAGCTTGAACCTTCCCAGTTCCTGCTTCCTCACCCACCACACACGACCAACCCATATGACCTTCTAGTCTAAAATCTTTGTGGTCTTCAAAAGTGGCCATGTACTGATAAAGTTTTATCACAGTCTGGGGGAGATAACTTAATTAGAAGAGGGCTTGCCACATAAGCAGGAGGACTTGAGTTCAATCACCAGAGGCCACGTATTAAAAAAAGAATTCAGGCATAGTGGTGTGTGCTTGTGAACCCACTGTCAAGACAGTGGAGAAAGGTGGCTCCCTGGGGCTTGGTAGCCAACCAGCCTAGCCCAAGCAGCAAGCTCTGGGCCAATAAGAGACCCTGACTCAAAAGACAAGGTGGGTGGCACCTGAGGAATGACACCTGAGGTTGGCTTCTGACCTACACACACACACACACACACACACACACACACAGAGAGAGAGAGAGAGAGAGAGAGAGAGAGAGAGAGAGAGAGAGAGAGAGAGAGAGAGAGANCACACACACACACACACACACACACACAGAGAGAGAGAGAGAGAGAGAGAGAGAGAGAGAGAGAGAGAGAGAGAGAGAGAGAGAGTTATAAAAGGAGGCAGCTGTGGGATGGCCTCCAGAGGTCATTTATTCCCACCTCTATTGCAAAATGAACTCTGGGATGGATAAGCAGGAAAAGATAGAGGCCTAGATTCTAGCCTGCAGCTGCCTCAATACCTGTCACAAGCTAAGTCTCTCCTGGCCCTGGACTTGGACTCAACCATGGCCTCCCGCTTGTCTGACCAGTGGGAGCAGGGTGGAAGAGCAAGAAGTCTCTCTTGTGTCGGATGCAGTGCCCAGAACATTAGAAGCAGAAAAGGAGCCGAGCGTCCTCATCCAGCTGGAAGATCAAAAGCCACGAGACACAGAAAGTGTATTCTTTTGTCAGGGTTGTCTGCAAAGGCCATTTGGCAGAACTGACTGAGTGGCAGGGGTTGATGCCAGCCAAGCAAGACTTCAGCCAACATGAGGGTGGCAGGTGACAGCCACCCAGGGCTCAGGGCAGAGGCAGCTCTGTTTGCCATCTGCCATGCTCTGGCCTTTTGGTCAGGCACCACGGGGTGCCACCCTTGTGCCTAGTCCATGCCAAGAAGCAGGAAGTGGTGGCAGATGCTCAAGATGGCCCTGGGCAGGGTGAGAGGGCACAGCTTGGTTTCGATCTGGTGTCTGCTAGAATGGAGACAGCTGGGGGAGCAGATCTGAGAAGCTGGCTTGGGCCCTAGAAGCCAAGGACAAGGTCCCGGTGGCAATCACCAAATCCAGGAGGCTGAGCAGAGAGAAAAGAGCCTTGTTAGTTCCTCAATCCCAGCTCCCAATTTACAGATGAAAAATCTGAGCCTCATCCAGTGCCCTAAAGGCAAAACAGAAGCTACAATTGTGTGTCCTGCTTTTCAGCCCAGGCCCCTTACTACCAACAAATACCTTCATGTCTGTGGGAGGTGGTTCACAAGTGTGTGTGTGTGTGTGTGTGTGTATACACAAGATCTCTCAGTGGCTCTGGAGCTTTCTGTTACAGCTAGACAAGCTGGCCAGCAAGCCCAGGGGTCCTCCTGTCTCTGCCTCCCCAATCCTGGGTTTGCAAGTGTACATGGCTGTGCCTGGCTTTTTACATAGGTTCAGGGGATCAAAATCAGGTCCTCATGCTTACACAGCAAACACTTTACCAATTGTGCCACCTCCCCAGCCCCAGAAAATACCTATCTTTCCTAAAAGGTGCAGGGAATGTACCGTAATGCAGAATGTAGTGATTATAACAGTTCCTGGCACAAGGGTTGTTTTGCAGGTTCAGTGAGTATCTACCCTATATAAGCCTTTCTTCCCCCGAAATGGGATCCATCACTCCAACTTGCCTGCTGCTCCTCTTTTTTGGTGCAGACTGATTTCTTGTGTTTGGATGGAAAGCAGGCTCAGACTGGTCATTGAACAGTTTACCATAAAAATGTCTGCCTTCGTGTTAGCCAAGAGAGAAGAGATGCCATGAGACTAACATAGCTCTGTGTGTGTGCGTGTGTATGTGTGTGTGTGTGTGTGTTGGTTTTTCGAGACAAGGTTTCTCTGTGTAGTCCTGGCTGTCCTGGAACTCCTTTGTAGACCAGGCTGGCCTTGAACTCAGAGAGATCCACCTGCCTCTGCTTCTTGAGTACTTGGATGAAAGGCATGCACCACCACTGCCTGACAATTTTTTGTTATGTGGCTAGCTATATAACCAGCTCAGAAACAAAACAACCCATCTCCTATGTCCTGTCTTCCCCATAGGGGTGGCATAGGCAGGCGGCTGGGAAGGCCTTGCAAACATACCAGCCTCCCAAGCACACTGGAACAATGTCAGTCCACGGTAGATGCTTCTAACCAAAAGCAACAAGTCACAGCTCCAAGTGTCTTCTTTGTATCCTGGCTGCCTGTCCTAGTGGCAGATGCGGCTCTGGGCTCAGGGCCCCGGGACCAGGCTGCTGCCTTCACAGTCCAATCCAATCACTTTCCTGCTTGGTGCCCTTGCTCTGGCCGAACTGAATCTAGAGTCTTCTCACCCAGCCGGCTCCTTCCTAATAAGGGTAGTCACTAGGAACACCAGGGTAGTCACTAGGAACACCAGCACTTGGTTCCAGTTTCCTTTCCTGTTAAAGCACTGATCAGCCATCAAGAGTAGCTCTTTTTAAGTTGCACAATGACATTTTCTCCCTAGAAACAACCTCGAGGGCAATGTTGAAGTACTTCCTCAGTTCACCTGAAGTACTCAATACAGACCTCTTAGTCAATTGACTGACTGGCTAGGTGATCAAAAGTCCACCCCATGAGCTCAGGATAGCACTCCAGGGTAGTCCCCAGTACAGTGGAACTGGTCCTAAAGTTGTAGCATCTAGGGTGAAGAGAATCCTAAATTCCAAAGCTCTCATCCCAGTTGCTTTTTATTTTCGTGGGGGTGGGGAGTGGGGAGAGCAAACATGTGCCAAGTCGTTGGGAGACCCTGTTGGTCAGAGGTTGCAGTATACCATGGCCCGGCAGCTTTCTCCAAGCTCAGCAACATGGACTCCTTGTCCAGCAAGGTTTCCTGCTCTCTATTTGCTGTTATTTGGAGGATGTCTCTAGGTCCCAATGCCTGACTTATCTCAAGGATGACCCTCGACATAGTTCCCTGCAAACATTCTTCCCCTGATGGTAATGAAGTACCCAGCTTTATGATAGGAGTGTCCTGTTTAATGCAAACTATTGATGCCCCAGCTACTGCCCTCAAACATACATTCCATATACTCTGAACTGTCTCAAACTGTCTCATTGAAGTCATCTCCCGGAGAGCTAGCCACAGCTGTCCAGACCCCATTCTCCGCTCCTGCTCCCTCCAACTCGTGGACCAGTGGCCAACGATCCTGTGGAAGAAGCCAACTGACACCAAGCCACACGTGGGGAGCCTCTTACCTTGTTTGAGACTGAGCCCTTCTGTATCTATAAATGAGCACACAGCACACGAGGCTAGCCGGCTGAGAGTTTCTGGGAAACACTCGATCTCGGCTTCCTGACTTGGCTTCCCTTCTAGCCGTAGGAGCTCTGGGACTACAGACTCAGGCTAGCAGGCTCAGCTTTGTGTGGGTCCTGGAAATTCAGACTCAGGCCCTCCTGCTTGCGCAGCAAATGGTTTTCCCACTGAACCATCTCCCCATCTCTCTTATTATTTTTTTTTTATCTTTTTGTTTTGTCTTTTGAGATGGAAGGGGGTCTTGCTTTGTAGACCAGACTAGCCTGAAAGTTACTACGTAGCTCAGATGACCTTGAACTCACCATCTTGTAGACCCAGCCTCCTGAATAGGATTAAAGTAACAGCATCCCCTTTCCTTGGGGGACATTTGGATCCAAACTGTGCGTTGGAAGGAACCAGATAGATCCTGACCCATCAGCGCCGGAAAGCCGTCTCCTGTGAAAGCAGGTATTGCCTTGATGGATTCTGCCAGGCAGGGACTGTGGCCAGCTCTCCAATCGATACTGCTCAGCAGAGGCCTTTGGAGAGCAGAGCAGAGGAAAAGAGAAAGGTCGTTTGCTTAATAAATGGACTTTTGCTGCAGAGGGTCTGTCCTTTCCTTCCCTCCCTCCCTCTCACTCCTGGTGCTTGCTCGCTGCTCACACTCTTTCTCTCCCTCCCTCCGTCCCTCTCTCACTATCTCTCTTTTTCTCACTTGTGTTATTCTAGATATTCTCTTCCTGTAGGTAAATTCATTTTCTCTTGTGGTACATGAGCATGTGGAGGGGCATTTTATGCTCAAACCATAACAACCTTTATTATAAATCAATTCATATTCATAGGCTTTGAGGGTCAGGATGTGGGCATATCCTCTGGGAGGGGTGAGTCGGCTGTGGCATCAAGTAGCCTAAAGTAGACGGTTTGAAAGTATGTGTTTGGCTACCATGCTCGGCGAGTCCACTGGAGAATGCTGGGTATGAAGAAAGCAAGCAGGCTCAGACGGGGCGACTGACACGAAGCTAACCTTCAGAGAAACAGGGGAGTTTTAGGTTCCTGAGCACGGCTGTGTATCATGGGGTCCTGAGGTGGGAAAGCAACTGAAATAGAAAGGATGGTGGCCCTAAGCAGCCATAATGAGACCTTGAAGGGAGAAAGAGCCTTCCTCTCTAGTCTCAGACTACTAGACGAGAAACAGCATCTCGGCCATAGGCAGCTGGGAAGGGCCTCAAAGGGGAGACATGGGAGCCTCTGGTCGCTCAGTTCTCTCAGATGCTCTGGAACAAAGGGAGTGCTGTCTCATAGCTTTTCAGGGGGTGGGGTTGGGGTGGGGTAAGTTTTATACCATATGACCTAGCCTGGCTAGTCTATGTGCCAAGCAGTCACAGAGGCAGGCACTAGGCTAGACCAAAAACTTATCCCAAAGCTGTACGGGGACATGGAGGAGCTTCAAGTCCACAGTACTAATTATCAATTCTCTGACCCAGAGAAGGATTACTGCATGGGGTGTGGCTTGGTTTGGGGGATGTGGGGGAAACAAATTAGAATGTTTATGTTCTAACAGGGTCTTCCACCCCAGAATTGGGGGTAGGTCTTTATGGTGTGGCCAGCAGTGTTGGCTGCTAAATACAGAATGACTTCTCTGTTCTACTACTAAATAGCTTCATCTCTTTTCATCTAGCTGGAGCCAACCCACAAAGGAAACAAGCAGAAAGCCAGTAGAGCGACATAAGAGCATTTAAAGAAGAACACATGAAACCAAGCAACATCCTGTACACGTCAGCCCGGGAGAGAGGAATCCAGCGCTGTGCACAAGAGCAGAAAGAAGACTTGTGATCTGGACACCGACAGAGGGAAACCCTCAGGAAATCCCGCTCAGAGAAGCATGGCCGTCGTAAATACTATTGTTTCGCTGGCTCCTGGGAACTAATGCACATAGCTCTGCATCCAGGTAGCCAAGGGTATAACTATAATATTAATAACCAGCAGGGCCTGGACACCAGCTGTCAGAGTTGACCCTTCTAGGTCTAGACATGGGCTGGTGACTCTGGGGACATCTGGAGCTCCAGACGGGGTGGCTGGATTGCTGGGGTGTGACGGAGCTCCGGGCCACTGACTTTATGACAGAGACTGACTGTTTGACACCAGGGTACCTGCTTGATGCACATGGGCTGAACAGTAGGTACTGATGGCGCCATATTAAGAGATGAGGTGCAAGGGTCAGAGGGTTGAAGACAGCTCTCTGAGACCTGTGGCTAGGCAGTGGGGCATCTACTTAGGAAGCAAAGGATGCTGGGATCGCAGATTTGATTTCAGCCAGCAAACCTCTGGGTGGATTTTATCCGGAAGCTTAGAGCAAAGCAGCAACTCTCCGGCTAATTTAGCGGGGAGTCTCAGAGCAGCTTCCTCCTCCCTGGGGAGCCCTGGGTCTGACTCACAACACAAGTGAAGTTTCATCAGCAGTGCCCAGATCTGAGGCCTCCTCCGCAGCACATACAGGGTAGCATTTGAAGCAGGGCATCCTTGCCCAACAGAGAGAGGATGGAATGTCCAGATTCTGCCAACTGGAGGGACTCGGAGTAGAACATTTCAACGTGGCGGCAGAAAAGGCCTGGAAGGAATCAGACCAGTTAGCTACTGGTGGGTATTTATGGAACACTTGGCATGTGACAGGTTAGTGAGTATGAGGGTCAGCTGAGGTCAAATGGGGAGACTCCCTCACAGTCTGCGTCCTGGGCTGTCACTGTGCTGCTACCGGCCTCACTGCTGTGCTGGCTTTTGGGTCTCTTTCTCTCTCTCTCTTTCTATCTCTCATTTAATTTAACTTTTGTGTGCATGTGTACACGTCCACACACATACACAAATGCGTGTGCAGAAAATGTCTTTCTCACATGCACTCCACGATATTTTTTGAAGCAGGGTCTCTCACTGAGCCTGGAACTCACTGATTTGGCCCCGCTGCTGGCCAGCAAGCCCTAGGGAGTCTCCCCTCTCTGCCACCATGCCTGGGTTTATGATGTAGGTTCTGGAAGTTGAGCTCAGGTCTTGACACTGGCACTGCAAACACTCTGCTAAGGGAGTCGTCTATCCAGATCCTACTGTCCTAGTAGTAACTGGGCCAGGGGAGGTTTCGTTGATAAGAAAAAGTAGTTGAGCAAACCACTGACGTCACATAATACAAGAGAAGGAACCGAGGCACAGAATTGCGATGACTAGATGTCACTTAATGGGTGAGGCTTCTTCATAGCCAGCCCAACACACTTAGGTCCTCCCATCTCCTATCGTGTACCAAGTATCCAGCACTCTTCTAGGCTGAGGGTCATGAGAAAAAAAAATAAAAACATTGGATACACACACACACACCACGGGGGGTTGGGGAAGGAGAAAGAGAGAGAGAGAGAGAGAGAGAGAGAGAGAGAGAGAGAGAGAGAGAGAGAGAGAGAGAGAGAGAGATTGGCGTACGGTCATCCAAGCCACTGCAACCAGATTATTTTTTCTGTCTACTACAAGGTTCTTTGGCCGCATGCCCCTGCCGCTGTGATATTCTAATGGAGCTACAATGAACGGAGCCCTCTGACGCCCTGAGCCAGAATGGAACCTTCCTCCTTCAGTTGTTCATGTCAGACATTTGGACACAGCAATGGGAAGCTGACTAGCATAAGGATTTTGTGGATGTGATTAAGTTTAGGGTCTCAAGACAAGGCCATTCTGGGTTATTCAGATAAATCCAGGACTTGGTGTCCGTAGAAGAGACACACAGAGGAGACACACAGAAGACACACAGAAGGGACATGTGACAATGGTGGCAAAGTGAAGCAGCTCCCACAGAATGCCAGGAAAGATGCCACCCTAGAGCCCGTGGAGGGCATGCCACTCTGATAACACTGTAATAGCACACTTCGAGCTTCTAGAACCTGGAGAGAACCAATCTCTGGCCCGCCATCTTCCATGGAGTCACTTGTCTTCACCTCCTATGTCACTGTAAGCCCACTGGGATTACAGGCACGCTTGTGCTACCATGCTATTCAGCTTTATGTAATTGCTGGGGATTCGAACTCAGGTCCTCATTCTTGCTTGGCATGGCTTTCTCAGGATACATTCTGAGAAATGAATTGCTGGGTCAAGAAACGGCTTCAGAAAGTTTGTAGGACTTTTCCCTGTTGTCCATGAGAGCACCTGCTTAGAAAGGGGAATTTCAAAAACGTTTATCACCTGCCCATCTGATAAGTTTTCAGATGGTTTTTGATTGTTTGAATGCACATTTCTTTGATTGTTAATTACAGTAGCTTGGAGCCCTGGTGGGCAGCGTTCCACAGAGGTAGAGAGAGGTGTCTGTCATTCTGTCATTTCCACATCCCACCCCAGTTATGGAGCTACCTGTATCTTATAGGAGACCCCTGCTTTTCCTGTCCCCACCGGGATAGGACAAATGTGGCCTTCTCTAATCCATGTTGCCTTTGGTTTGCACCCACAGATGAAGGTGCTTTTATCCCTAGGCCCCAAACCTGCCAGCCTCCAAGCTAGCAGAGTGAGATCCAGCTGTCTAATCACTCCACAGCTGGCTGGTCCTGGGCACCTGGACCCTGTTCTCACGGAGCAATGGAAAAACATCACCTCTGTTTCTGACCAAGGCACAGAAGAAAAGAAAGGAAGGGATGTGGGAACATGTAAATGACAAACAACGTTGAGGAGATTTGGATGAACTTCAGTCAGAACAAGGCTTCCATGCCTATTCTTCATCATGTGACCAGAAGACTAAGCAGCTGCTCTCAGGAGCCTTCCTGGAATGCCACCCTGGGGTCCTCACAGCTGGGAGGCCTCAGGTAGACATGTTCTCTGCACTTTGGTGAGGAGGAAGAACTTTCTAGAAAGAAGGAGGGTAAGAGGCAGACGGAGAATGGGTGAAAGGAGGGAGGCTGGAAATGGGAAAGGGGGAAGAAGAGGAAGAACAACGAGGCAGGTTGGCACACATACTAGACATGTTTGCCAGTGAGTGACAGCTCTGAACACACAGCCCAGTTCTAGTGCTCCCTTGTTTCCCAGGAGCCCTCGGGGAAGAAGGAGGAGGCTGGGTTCCACCAAGAACAGAAGATCCTAATCAAAATGTTACCACGCTTCCTCTTCCCACAGTCTTGTTCTTCATTCCTTTCTCTTTCCTCCCCATTGGACAGAGTGTCATGCAACCCAGACTGAATCCAAATTTATTATGTAGCTGAAGATGACTTTAAACTCCACCTCCACCTTCATTCCTTCTTTCCTTTTCCTTTCTCTTCTCTCTCTCGCCCCCTTTCTTTTTCAATGTATCTGTTTCTCCTCCCTTCCTCCTTCCCAACCACCTTCCCTCCCTCGTTTCTTCCTCTTTTTTTCTGTTCATTTTAACTGTGTGCAGGAAGCATGTGTTTGGTGACACATGTGTGGACAAAGAACAGCTTTGTGGATTCCGTTCTCACCTTCTACCTAGATGCAGGTCCTGGGATGGATCTTGGAGCGTTGGCACCTTTACCCACTGAGCCATCTTGCTGGCTCTCAATAATGTATTTATGAAAAGACCTTTCAGTTTCCAGGTCTCTTTAATTCTTCCTATCAGCTGAGGGTCCACTGAGCAGGACAACCACCTGGTCTGCAGGTGGGCCACACCTCCTACATCTGGAGCCTCCTTTCCCTTCCAGCTGCTGTGCCTCAGTCAGACTGCCCCAGGTTGATGGCTTCTGGTGGGGCCGTTCGGTTCTCTGAGCCCGTTACCTAGAATCCCACAAACCGCCAATAGCCCAGCTTGTTCACTGACTTTCCCTAGGAATGGATAGGCAATGGCTGCCTGGTGGGATTCTTCAATGCTCCTCTGGAGCCCTTGGAATACGGGTCCCATTGTCCCCACCTACGGAATGCGTGTGCATTTCCAGTTTGTAACGACGGTGTCCTTAGATCCTGGACAGAGAGGAAGAGACAAGGGGGGCAGGCACTGAGTCCTCCTCTGGGCTTGCAGAGAACCCTAGAACATAGAGAAAACTGCAACCTGGGTGAATGACTTACTAAAGTCATGTGGTTACCAGGGCCCAAGAATGGATTACTTTTGTCTTCAGACCCCCATTCAAATGTCTTCCAACCCCATGTCTAGGACCAATAAAATTTCCTTGGGCCCTATACATGTTTGCCTCCGTGGGCCCTTCCAGCAAAAGAAAATGGAAATTACATATATACATACATATAAACACACACACACATATGTGTGTGTGTGTGTATTATGTTGGTGTTTTGAGACAGAGCTTCTCCATGTAGCCCTGGCTGTCCTAGAATTCACTCTGTAGGCCAGTCACAGAAATCTGCCTACCTCTGCCTTCTGCTTCTGAGTGCCGGGATTAAAGGCAGGCACCACCATTGCCCAGTCAAATATAATGTTTTATAACTGCACTGATAGAGACAACCAATTCGTTAGTCTATATTCATTGTTGTTTCTTTCATTATTATTCTTCCTTTTCATTCTCATTTTAAGAGAAACCCAAATTAAAACATCTTCCTGGCCCTTCGAAGTCCAGAGGCCACGGGCATAAGGCTAGCTATGCTTGATGAGAAGGGACCGCTGCTTTGCTACCTATTTAACACTCACACAGACACGGCTGGTTTTCCAAGTGCTTCCACACATGTGGAAGGAGCCTAGATTATTAGGAAGGAAAGGATTTCGCTATTAATAATGTAAAACACCTGCCAGCCCCGGGCCTCTCCAGCTGGGAAACACATACAAAGGCTACCATTGATCTCCAAACAGCCAGGAAGTTAGAATTCAGGTTCCCATGAGAGCCTGATTCCTCCAAGCCTCTCTCCTTCCTCAGTCCCCGGCTCTCATTCAGCCCGGATGAAACAGGCATCGTGGTCTTTCTGGCTCACGCACGTGTGTCTGAGGCTGCTGCAGAGACGCGCTCCTCTCTTTCCTCATGAGAACACATAAAAGAGTTTTCTTATGAAGATCAAGAGGACAGGCGCTGCGCACTGGGGACAGCTCCAAGGGTTGGATGATGCTGGGAGGCTGCATTCAATTAAGAGGCTAAGTAGCTCTTTCTACGCTCGCCTTTGAAGAGCCCAGGTAATGGCTCCTTCTGTTCTACTGCAAGTAACTGCAGGTCCCAGTCTGCCTTTCTGCCTGCCTTCAGGGAGGGAGGGGCAAGCGGAGCAGGGAAAGGAACGTGGGCTGCAAATGATACCAGCCCCCACCCTGCCACACACACACACACACACACACACACACACACACACGACATTTCCATACTGTCACTTTCATCATCCTAGGAATCCTTTGCCTTCATAGGTCCGGACTGTCTGGCATAACTCAAAATTATATGCGTATGGGGGATTGGGTTAATATGCAGTCCTGGCTAGCCTGAAGCCTGCTATATGGTCTGGGCTATCTTTGAACTCACAGAGATCTCCTGCCTCTGCCTTCTGAGCACTGGTATTAATGGCATGTGCCACTATGCCCAGTCCATATTATAGTTCACATTTATGATTACATTTGTAGAAACACCAACAATCCAAGCTGATGTCAGAATCCTCAACCACTCACTTCTTTACCTAGCCACTCTTCTCTTTATGTCACTTTAAAGAAATGTGCTCGCGAGAAATCAGCCAGCAGTGCATACTTTTAACCCTTGAAATAGTAATGAGTATCTATAGATAGGTGTCTGGAGGCATAAAGCCCGTATTCCATTTTATAATGGCAAATGTCAATGCTCGAGGAGCTTAAATATTTAACCTGGAACATAATGACTAACAAGTAATAGAACTAAAATTTGAACCCCAAGGTGACCCAAGCCCAGAACGAAGCTCGTGAAAATCTAGTAGGGCTTACACCCTTAAATAAACGATAAAACATTGACTCTGAGATTGCTGGCCATAGGGAGTGGGGAAATTCGTGCCTGTGAGCCTGCCTAGAGAGACTGAGATCTCATTCTTCTCCATCAAAGGTTCAAGACACTACATAAAGGCTTGACGAGCAAGGGGAGTAATGAGTTGTCTTTCTATTGTTGTGATAAACATCAGGACCACAGAAATTTAGAGAAGGAAAGGTTTATTTGACTTTCAGTTCCAAAGGGATAAGAAAGAGTCCATCATGACAGGCGGGGCATGGCAGCAAACAGCAGGCATGGCATACGGAACTGGATGCTGAGAGCTCACATCATGAACCTCAACACAAAGCAGAGAAAGCACTGGGGAAATGGTGGGAGGTTTTTTGTTTTGTTTTGTTTTTCTGAATCTCAAAGTTTGTTCCCAGAGACACACTTCCTCCTGTAAGGCCTACCCAAACAGTACCAGTACCACCAACTGGAGACCAAGTATTCAAACATCTAAGCCCTAGTGTGTGTGGGTATTCTCATTCAAACTACCACTGAATGTACCGCTGTGGACTGCACGCATCTGTTTCTCCAGGGTCTTGACTTCCTCTCTGGGGATTCTCTCTGCTGCCTGACTGGCGATTAACCAGGAGGACCTTCCAGGTATCAGGGCAAAGGGCAGTCTCTATGGTGACTCTTCAGCATGAATTGCAAAAGCTTAAACCCAAGGATCCTGAAGGGCAAGAGAGTTCACCCTTCCCACGGTTCCACCAGTCACCTCTCTACAGAAACCTTACAACCTGTAAGATGCGTAGGAGATTGGATAGGAGATCAGGGACTAGAAAGCAGCATCAGAAGTGAGCAAGGCATCAGACCCGTTCCCCATCTTGGGAAGGATGGTGGAGAGACTGTGTGAGAACCAGTTCCTGCAAAACAACAGTGAGGTGGGAAGACATTGAGGGGAGCGTCTCATGCTTCTGCTGTCCCTTTATTGCCGCTTGTCTTTCTCTGCTGGTCTATCTGTCTAGGATTCTCAAATCTCCGTCACTGGCACCATCCTTCCATGCAATCAACCCAGACCTCTTCTGTGTGAGTTATTTTTCTCACTACCGTGACAAAACACCTGAGAAACAACTTAAAGAGATTCATCTGGGCTCACAATTTGAGGAAGACCTAGAATTTTAAATCCTCCCATCCCCCTCCGCCTTCTGAGTGCTGGGATTGCAGGCATGCACCACCACACCTGGTTTATGCTGCTGGGGAGGGATCTCCCCACGCAGGGCTTCCTGCATGCTAAGCAAGCGCTCTACAAATAGTGTCACTGTGTTTCTAGCAAGCCAGATGACAGCACGCAGGAGATGCACCTGGTCTCCGAGAGCTGCTGCTCTGAATCATGGGCCCTCTGGTAGAACTTCAGGTTTGTAGCAGGGAAATATTTGAGGCTTGGAGATTTATTTCCCCCCTTAGAGTTCCCAAAGTTATAACGAAAAGCTGCTTTTTCAAGATGAGCCAGAGAATGTGTTCTGTAACCAGATCACTGGAGAAGGGAAGTGTGGTGCCAAGGCTCTGGCTCCGGTCCTGGGTGCCGAGGGCCAGATCACCAAGCAAACAGCAGAGAAACACAAAGCCAGCAGCTGCACAGCTCCGGGGCCAAGGCCGCGCTTTTCATTAGCTGGACTGCTCTTTGCTCTGGGGTTGCATCTGACATGGGGGCTGACAGGCCATAGCAGGTGTGGCCCAACCATGGCAGCTGCCTCCACCTGCCCACTAATTAACACACAGCCGTCAGGGGGTGAAAGGCAGAGCAGCTACTTATTCGAGGGCACTGGGGTGCAGGGAACACACCCAGGCCTCCTCAGCAATACACCCACAAAGATGGTGGGAAACTCAGGCCCAAAGGCTGGTGAGAAAGGAGTTAGGTAACAGGGGTGGCATCCAAAAGACCAGAAGGACCAAGGTAGCAGCCCTGCCTCCTCATAAGAGCTCATGTCTATTAGTGTTCTCAGCTGTGCCTGCAGTTGGAGCCTAAGCAAGGACTCAGACTCAGAGAACCTTTCTGGAAACAATGTTAGTTTGGAGCCTTCCCTAAGTACCATGCTAGGTCAAATCACATTCCTTTGGTCCTCACATGAATTCAACAGATGATATTATTATACTTCCATTTTCAAGAGAAGGAAATAAATGACAGGGAGGGGTTACCTTGCCAATAATGAGCAGAACTAGAATTTTCACCCAGCTATGTGAGTTCAATCAGATATAAACAAGGTGAACTCATATCTCACCCTGGGACAGAGAGGTGGGGTATTCCCTAGGTCAGGACTCTGTAGGGTCTCTAGAAGAAAGGGTTGGGGACTCTTGCTCGCTTCTCTGTTCTTCCTTGGCCTCCCTTACAAGAGCTCAGTCTATATTGAACAGAGGAGGGGCTGAGGATGGCCAGGAAAGAGAGGGGCGCTAGGGAAAGAAGCCGAGGCAGGGGCCTGGCTGCAGGTCACGTGGCACTGTCCAGGGTACCATTGCTCAGCCTCCTTTCGCCCCAGCAGTTATGCTCTGGGTAATGTTTTGGGATGTGAGAAATCAAACCCTGACGTTTGTGGAAAACACAATCTGTAGACATTGTGCTGGGTCTTATTTTGTATCTCAGTCAGTCTCTGAGTAACATACGCAGGAATGATGAATGATGTCTTCACTTTACACTGAAAGAAACTGAGGCAGAGAGGAAAAGTCCTTCACCAAGCCACCTAGAACTTAAATCCAAGAAAAAGAGACCAGGGCGGGGGACTTGCCTGTCAGCTTAGCCCAGAGTTTCCTACAAACCACTGGAGGGGGGCAGCCAAAGGGATACAGTGATCTAGATCCCATGTAGACACACAGTTTTGTGCCTTGATGTCCCAAAGACACATTGACCAGCCAGCTTTAGAGATGGACAGTTTGGCTGTGGACCACTTGCTGGGTCAGCTGGTGGGGACTATAGGATAGTGATCCCCAAATCCTTGCACTCAGCCTCACCAGTGCTGAGAGTGCCTGACCACCAGCTCATTTTATGGTGGAGAGGAACAGGGCAGCTGGAGTGAGCCATGATCCAGGCAGCTGGGCCAAGAGCTTCCCCGACAGGGGCCTTTAGAGTTACAAGGCTAGTGGCAGGGCCAGTGTGGCTGCTGAAAGGGGGGAATCTGGACTCAGCTGGGCTTCTAGCCTGGTTCTGTCTCCCAGCTGGGCCCAGAAAGTCCTCCAGCCTGGGTCTTCTTAGCTCTAACTTTTTCTAGCAGAGTTCTGCAAAGAGTGGAAAGAGATAACATGTGTGAAGCCCTTGGCATATCACCTGGCACACCTGAGGTGGCCTTTCTTACATGTTAGTTTGTCATGGGTATTCTGTCTGTCTGTTTTTTAGAACAGGGTTTCACGGTGTAACAGCCCTGGCTGTCCTAGAACTCAGTTTGTAAATCAGGCTGGCCTCTAACTCACAGAGATCCGCCTGCCTCTGCCTCCCAAGTACTGGGATTGAAGGCATGTGCCACCATGCCCAGCTAGTGACGGGTATTCTCGAACTAACCTGTAACCCAACTCTCAGTAGGCAGAGGAGAAGGTGGTAGAGTGAAGCTATACCTCAGCGGCGCACCAATAATAGTAGTAGTAATAAAATAATTAATAAGGATCCAAGATGGTGGCTCATTTGGTAAAGTGTCTGCTGCGCAAACATGAAGAACAGAGTTGAGATCCCAGCACTCAAGTTAAAAATAAAAAAGAGGGCGTGTTGGCACGTGTCCATAAGCCGCACACTCCTATGGTGGGGAAGGCAAAGACAGAAGAATCCTGGAAGCTCACAAGTCAGCGGGCCTCACATACACAACACTAAGCATCAAGGGGCCCTGACTTAAACAAGGCAGAAGGTGACAACCAACACCCCAAGTTGTCTCCTGACCTTCCCATCCAAGCCGAGGCACATGTGTGCCCACAATCATACCCACATAAAGATGAAGAATAAAGTGAGAGGAACTGAGGAAGACATCCTATGCTGACCTCTGGCCTACATGGGCATACACACACATGCATACTTCATGAGTGTGCATGCACACATACTCACACACACACACATATCACAAACACACAAAAAATAAACATTAGCTTTCTAATGCACAGGAGACACACGCTGGGTTTGGAGAGCTGGAGAGAGGAACCGTAGATGGGAGATGCTGACGGCTATTTCTTTCCAGTCTTGGTCCTGAGAAATGAGAGGCCTCCCTACCTGGACCATATCCTGGAATTTTTAAGAGGAGAATCTTGAGACTCCACAGAGATTCTCTGCCATGCATGGAGAATTCTGCTGCTGGCTGCTGGAGGAGCCTGGCTTCCTAGTGTTGCCACGCAACTGACTTCTCTGCAGCTCAGCTCAGAGAAAGGAGGCGAAAGCACATGCGTCTTAGACCTTCGTTGTTGTGCCCACTCCCTGAGTCTCTGGGGAGGTAAATGGGTGATGAGAGCAAGTGGGGGTGTGGGTCATGACCACAGCTAAAAAGAGACTGCTACAGTGCAAATGTTATAGCCACATGTGCTGGGGGCTCTTCCAAGCTGCCTGCCTGGAGGAAATCCAAGCAGGTGCTGCTATAGCCACTCCGAGGCATAGCCTCCTGGATAACCTATCTGAGCCACATAACCTAGCTCGAGTCCTCCCTGAAAACAGGAGATAAGAGAAATGGATATCACCTCTGTCTTAGGGTTTCTATTGCTGCTTCAAAAACACTAAAACTGAAAAGCAAGTTGGGGAGGGAAGCATTTATTTGACTTACATGTCCATATCACTGTTCATCACTCAAAGAAGTCAGGACAAGAACTCAAACAGGACAGGAACCTGGAGGCAGGAGCTGATGCAGAGGTCATAGAGAGGTGCTGCTTACTGGCTTGCTCAGCCTGCGTTCTTACAGAACCCAGGATCACCAGACGAGGGGTGGCACCATCCACAGTGAGCTGGGCCCTTCCCCATTCATCACCGACTAGGAAAATGCCCTACAGTCAAATCTTATGGAGACATTTTCTCAACTAAGGTTCTGTCCATTCAGATAACTTGAGTTTGTGTATTGAGTTGACAAGACTAGCCAGCACGACCTCTTCTCGAAGAAGGCTTCGAAATAGCCTCACTCATTAAGCAAGACCATCCACAGGGTCCAAAAAAATGGTACCACTTTCAAAAACCATGCTAGTCAGCTGAGTGAACGGAGGGGAGAAAAATCACAAAGCTTCTTGTTAAGGATCAAAAAGAATGTTCCAGACAATAAGCTCTTGAGCCCATTGAAGTTGACAGATCTCTGGAGCCTGCGGTGAGGCAAGGAAACTCTGTGGCAGATGTGAGCACCAAGCAGGCTTGGGAAAGCACGATTTTCTGAAGAGAAAGAAATGGAAAAGGCTTGCTTTCCCAGCACGAGGCCGCTGTGAGCAAAAGCGTGAGGGCAGGAGAGCACAGGGCATGTTGGGAGGCAGAGAAGGGACTGGCAGTTCGAAATGGGCAGGGATCAAAGTGGGGTAGTCGGGGGAGGCAATGTCCAGCAGGCGAGGGCTGCTGGTGATGGCCAACCTTGGTGTGAGGCTTTGGGTTGGACTGCCCAGGCAATGAGTAGCTCTGGCGGGATCTTGAATGTGGAATGGCTAGTTAAAGGTTGGCAGAAGTGTCTTTGGTGGATTACGGGGAGAAGCTGCAGCAACTGATAAAGAGAAGAATGAGGACCTAGACAGACCCACCCCTGTGTGGCCCCTGGAACAGGCAGGAGAGGATTATACTGTTTGTCTGGAAGATCTGAAGGGTGACCAGGCCCAAGGAACAGAGGCAAAGGGCAAAGTCTGAGGGGACTCAGCCCTTCAGTTAAGGCCGCTGAATTAAAGGTGTCAGAGAAACACGACTGTGGATTAGGTCCTCGGGAAAGGGGCTGAGTTCAGGGACAATGTACAGGGTCTGAGGATGCAAACCCTGGTATGTAGAACAAGGAGAATGGAGCCCAGAACATGGGGGTCATAAGACTTCCCCAAGAATGGAGACAGTGCGAACCCTCATCTCAAATATCGCTCAACCTTATAGACCCCTATTGTTCCCCCCTTCAATCACAGCCCAGGGGCGGGGACCCCAGACAAGCTACACAGCCACCCTGCTGCCTTCACCATTTAATTATCCCACTCCCAGACAAGAGCAGTGTGTCATAATGATATGATTGAACACAACAGCAATTGAACAAAAAGGTTAATCGCACTGTTTGTTAAAAGATCAGTAGAGAGGAAAGATGTTCAAAGAGTTGGGCAAACTAAGTGAAAGCAAATGCTGTCACTAAATTGAACTCAGGATGAATTTTATGCCCATAGTTTGTCTTGCTAATTTCATTGAATATCCTGGAATTTGTTGACAGTGACTGATTATTTAAGTGAATAATATCTGTGCACCAGGATCATTTGGTGACAGAAAATCTCGGGCTTAGCCATAACATTATCCAGTGCCACGTGCTTGCAATTTCACTAACTACTTACTTTTTAGGAAGCATTGGGTCAACAGAGTTAGGCTCTCACATGCAGAATGATGAGCGTGGCTGTGCGGGCCCGTGGCCAGTGGGGTCCTTCACTATAGGGGTTGGATGTGTCCTTGTACCTTTAAAACACCAGGCCACAAATCCATTTGGGGGTCATGTGACACTATATGTTCTCTCAAGCACAAAGAAAATACAAAGCCAACACTCCTCTCTCCTTCCCATGAATCTGGATGGGGCTTGGGATGGAGACTCATTTGGAGTGGTTTAGCATTTTGGTGAGTGTCCTGGTTTCATATTTGGTGCTGTGAAAACACCCAACAAGCAATTTAGGAGAGAAAGAATTCGTGCTAGCTTGCAATTCCAAGTCAGACTTTCTTTAGATCACCAGCCCCCAAATAATGACATGGACATTTATTGTTAATTATGAAAACTTGGCCTTAGCTTAGGCTTGTTCCCGTCTAGCTCTTATAACTTAAATTAACCCATTTTTATTCATCTATGTTCTGCCACATGACTCTTTACTTATCCTTCATTCTGTACATCCAATTTGCACCATGTCTTGGTAAAATCTGAGTGCCTAGATTCATCCCAAGTTGTTCTCTCTGACTTGAAATCCTGCCTAACCTCTCCTGCCTAGCTATTGGCCTTTCAGCTTTTTACTAAACCAATCACAGCACCACTTCCTCACACACTGTACAAGTATTTCACAACAGATCACAGTCCATCCCTTCAGGAAATTCCAGTGACAGGAGCTGGTCACATCACGTCCACAGTGAGCAGAGGAGAGAAATGAACGCATGCTTACTCGCTTGCTTGTGCTCAGCTCAGTTTTTCCACTCTCACACAGTTCAGGAGCCATGATTAGGAACTCTTCTTTATCCCCCACCTCCCCAACCGCTTAAAGTCTTCTTTGATTAAGGGGACATTGCATCATAAGATTATCATGGTAAGTTACGCAAAGTGCCCAACAACTAGGTCCCTTGCTCTTGGTTATAATAGTGGAGAGGTAGGAAGAACACAAATAATACAAATATTTTGGTCATCCAGAAGGCTCAGTTTACATGCTGAGTTTAAGTGCTAGGTGACAGAGGAAGCAGATTGTGAACCGAGATCACAGAAGGGGCAGCACAGGAAATGGTGCCCAGCACTGTGTGTGTCCACAGTCCATAGGCTACAAGCCAAGGTCAGGCTGACCCTAGGGGTGTGGCACTTGTATCTACATTCAGAGAGAAACTGAGATGCGGAATAATAGTTCCACCAGACAGTGAGGTAGGAATTCCAGACCAGAGCTGAGGGTTCAGACATTACTGGCACAAAGCCTGAATTTTTAGTGGCAGCCATCAGAGCAGAGCTGCGAGATGAGTTCCTATAGACGGCAGAAAGAGAGAATGAGGAGCCAGACAGGTGTTGAGCATAGGCTGGTCCTCTGACGTGCAAGAGCTGTGAGTATTCACTATTGTGTGTGTGTGTATGTGTGCGCGTGCACGTACATGCCTGGGCACATGTGTGGCATGAATGTGAAGGTCAGAAGACAACTTTTTGGGAGTTGGTTTTCATCTCCTACCTACCAAGTTGAAACTTCTTGTTTCTGCTGTGCTGAACGCTCCAGATTAGCTGGTTTATAAGTTTCTGGGTGATTCTTCCAATTCCACCTCTTGTCTCACTGTGAAAAGCCTGGGATTACAGCTATTTGCCAATACATCCAGCTCGTTTATGGTTTCTGGGGTTGAACTTGGGTTATTAGGTTTCCATGGCAAGTGTTTTTACTCACCAAGCCACCTCTATGGCTCTTTAGAATAAAGACTCATGAAGCCCAGGCTGGCCTTGAGCTCTGTCTGTAACAATGTTGGCCTTAAACTTATGCCTCTGCCCCCCAAGTGCCAAGATTATAGGCCTGTGCCTCCACATCCAGTTTATGTGGTGCTGAGGATCAAACCCAGGGCCTCGCTCACACTAGGCAATCACTCCCCTACTGGGCTACACCCCCAGCCCATGAACCCGTGTTTCTATGAATTCTGGGGGCGAGGGGGGGTGCGCTGTCAGACTTCTCTGGGTTTTGAATCCAGCTGTTGATTTCACAGAAAAGGTGCTGCTCCATGCTGCACACAGAAGCATAGGGCTGACGTGAATGAATGCAAAATTAGGCCATTATACCATTAACAAAATGACTTGAGAGGTCAGGCTAGGCCACACATGAAGACTTGCAGTTTGTCACTGGGCCACCAGCATCATGCCAACTTTGAGTATAATATGATGCAGCTGCTGGAGAAGTTTCTGGCAAGTAAGTCTGCATTCCTAGAAGTGGGACATGCAGGTCAAGTGAGGTGAGGTTTCCCTGCCCTTGGACTTTGTCAGGGTGTCAGGTCCACCTGGTGAGAAAGAGCAGTGAGACCCAAAGGTGCCTGCGGACCCACTCTGTTTGGCTCTGAGAATCCATTTTAACTGCTCTTAAAGTCTTGAAGTTGGTAGGGAAAAAAAAAGACAGAAAAGAAAAAACTCTGATAAAAATCAAAAGTTTTCAAATAAAATCCCAAATTCCAGCAGATTTCAGAAAGTTCAGACAATTCAGCTCAGTCCTTTTGTAAGCAGCACCTGGAGGGATCTGAGGAATGTCTGCTTCGCGCAGATCAAACATTTCCTTGCCAGTTAGCCTCAGTGCCCACCACGCCTTGCTGTCGCCGTGGCAGGGCTGATTGCTAGCTGTCTTTTATCATCGACTTTGCAGAGAGAAAGAGAAAGAGAAAGAAACCCTGCCTGTCCATGTCGCTATGGAAGTGCAAAGATAAAGGCTTGAGAAGCCCACGTGTTCTCACTGCTGCAGGCCTGTTTTTTATTTGCCTGACTAGCCAGGGGTTTGAGTTTGGGAGTTCACAGAGAGAAGCAGCAAAGTCTAAACAAACATGTGTTGTGAAGACTGGGAGAGATGGCTCAGCAGGGAAAGTGCTTGACAAACAAGCATGAAGACCTTAGTCGGATTGGCCAGTATCCACGTCACGACGGCGAGTGTAATCTCAGCTCTGGGGAGGCCGAGACAGGCGGATCCTTAGGACTTGACAGTATTTTAAACTGGATCAGTGAGCTCCAGGTTAAATGAGAGACTTGCCTCAATACAAAACAAAACAAAACAAAACAACAACAACAAAAAAAACCAAGGTGGAGAAAGAATTGAAGAAGACACCAAACACTGACCTCTGACCTTCATGCTCATGTGCACAAACAGTACACATGTACCCACCCCAAACACGTGAACATAGACAGACACATACAAACAACAACAAATACCTGATGAGGGGCTTAGGACCATTGTCGAGGTTCAGTTTGAAGCCGCAAAGGCTCAGGGTGAAGGGCCCATACTAGAGCAGAATTGGCCAATATGTTACTTCAGTGGGCAGCCCAGAGGTCAAGAGTTCTAGGATCTCATCGTAAGATAAAGATGAGCTGTTGAGCGATCTAGTTTTCCAGGTGGAAATGAGCATCCAGGATAGAGGAGAAGAGGCTGCTAGGGGAAGGAGTGAGAAGAACTGAGGAAGAGGGGTACACTTAGCCAGGGGTTCTGGGGCTCCCATTAACGAGCTCCACCCATCTTCAATAGCCAATTAAACAAACAATAGTGGGAATACGAGATTTAGTCAGTGTGGCCATGTTTGAAAGAGGAACAAAGAGGTCCAGGAACCCCCACAGTCCATCCTCAGGGTCCTGCAATAAAGGCTAAGTTTAGCTGAAGATGAGACGGATGCATAACTAAGAAATTCCCATCAGGGCATGGTCCTGCCCATCAACATCTCAGGACACCCTCTTCTGCAGAGGTCAGAGGTGAGAAAGGGCTCCCTGGGAGACAAGTTCCTCTGCTGATTGGTACCAGACTTCATCCCTTGCCCTCTCCAAGTATGAGGATCCTAGGGGGATGCCAGTTCCTTGAGGTCCATTGTTTCAATACTCTGCTAGCCAAAAGGCAGGACGCAGGTGTGTCTTTAGAACATCTTCATTCCTACCAGGACAGTCACACCTCTACTTATCCAGTGTGGCCTTGTGCAACTTACTTACCTAGATTGTCATAAAGTAGGCATTAAAATCACGGTACCTTGAAGGACCGTGATGACGATAAGATTAACGAAAGAATTCAGGCGTGTTTTGCATAATATTTGGCTCATAGTAAATACTCAACAAACGTTAGCCACCGTGACTTACAAGTGGGGAAGGGTGCTCAGCTATCTCTAAAAGCTCTGCTACATCTGTGTTCTGTGATTTTTTTTATGCCTCATTTATCTCCAGTTCTTCCTTCCCAGAAGTTATTGAAAAGAGAGAGAAAGGGGTGAAATTCAAGCTCGTTGTCTTTTACTGCTATCTCATCCCTCACCCCCCAGCAAGGCTTTGTAACTCATGAAATAGCATGTCGGCGCCTTCGTCGCCGCCCTCCCCCGCCCCCCCCAGCCCCCCCTCCAGACTTTATTTTTAGATAATTCCATGGTCTCTCGTACCAGACATCCTAGAAGTCGGCTCAGGCTGGCTGGCAGGTCTGCTCACTTGGAGCTGTCTGCTTGCTTCCATGGCTTCAGACTTAAAGCTGATTGCCCAGGGACCTTTGATCAGCGGTGATGACATCAATGGACTGAATCAAGCTCAAGCTCAATCAACTGCTTATGAAATGAACCTGGAGGAAGCTGAAAAAAAAAAATGAACTCTTGAGCCTTGGAGACCAGACCTCTTCTTTCAAATGCAGGATGCGTGGGTGCTGTGTGGGCTGCCCGGCTTGTGGTTTTAGGGCTAAATTTGATGCAGAAGGCAAAATTCACTAGGCAATCACATTAACCTTTTTCCTGGTAGGAACTGGTCCTGACAGGCATTGCAAAACAGCTAGGTATATTCTTCTTCACTGGTCAAAACTCTGGGGACTGGGGAGATGGTCCAGATGTTAAGTGTTTGATCTTGTAGAGGTCCCGAGTTTGGTTCCCAGCATTCATGTCAGGTGGATGACACCCTCTTTAACTCTAGCTCCAGGGGATCTGACAACTTCTCTAGCCTCTATGGGCATATGAATAATTAAAAACAAAAATAAATCTTAAGAAAAAAGTCCTTTCCTTTGCTCATCATATCAGCACACCCAGCTAATGGCATTTCTTCGGGTGTCAGGGCCCCCACTCCCCATGGGTACAACTGCTTCTGGCCAGCGAAACAAAAGCCAATGGTTATCAGATAGCCTGCTACATCCAACCAGCAGGATTGGGGGGGGGGGGTACTCACTGCTTCCATTGTCGCTGTCTGAGGAATTGCTCCAAAACACTAGTGATTGTACTTTTCTTATTCTCATGAGTCTCTGGATTGACAGAGGCTCATCTTGGCTATTCTTCTGGTCTTCCGTGGTTACAGTTTAAAAGTCCAAGATGGCCACACTAGTCATGCACCCACCCCCCCAGACTAGCCTCAAACTTTGTCCATGCGAAGAGACCTCGGACTTCTGGTCCTTTTGCCTGAACCTCCCCAGTGACAGGATTATAGGCATTATAATCTTATAGGTTTATATGCCACACTCAGTTTATAGGGTGCTGGGATGGGACCCAAGGCTTCCGGCATGCCAGGCAAGTACTCTTCCGACTGAGGACCTCAGGGCCTCATTTCCCCGGCCCCCTTCCTTTCTTTCATGGCTATCCTTGCTACTCAGTGACTGGATCTCAACAACCAGATTTCCACCAGAGCACATTCCAGCGGGCAAACACTTCTCCAGCCTTTTACACTGTGCCTGCTAATGACCCTGAGCCCTGGCCAGGCCAGTCACTGTTGAGAGGGGACGCCACAGAGCCACTAAATTGCAGAGTGATGCATGCTCCAGTAACATATCATTTATACAGAGGGGGGGACTCTATCTGTTCCCAAGCCCCTTCTAAGTCTTTCTCATGCTTTTCCATGATCTCATCTTCATCTGTCTTATTTTCCTTCTCTGTACAACTACCAAACTCCCCTAAAAGACAACAAACAAACAGAAACAGAAAAATACACTACACCATAATCAGCTCTGGTAAAAGCAGCTCCATAATTAAGATTTAGGAATCTTTGCGAACCTTTCGACAAGGAAGTTGTAAACTCATGGTCTGCAGGGCATGTTTTTTTCTGATTGGAGCTGTTTTGTCTTGTTTGTTTTCAAAATAGGGAAATTTCATCTTAAAATTCACATGCCAAACTTCTTTTGAAAGTTTAAAGGGCAGGCAACCCTAGGCCCACATTCTTCCGTGGCTAAAATGAGGATACTTCTCCCTGCCCTTTAAGAGGGTTCAGCTGTTGAGGTCACCACAGTCCCCACCACTCTATTATGGGTTGTCTGGAAACACAGGTTCCAATAGATGTCTGAGTTGAGAGTCTCACTGCCTTCAGTTAGCTGCCTGGCCTCTGAAGTTCTTTGTTTTGCGTTTTAGACAGGTGTAAGTGAAGGTTTCTCTGTCCCACCTCGACACACAGCCACTTTTAAATAATCACTTTGATGTTTAACATTAATTACAAAATGCTTGGCCAAATAGCTCAGACTTATTACTAACTAGCTCTTACATTTAAATCAACCCATTTCTATTCATTGATGTATTGCCACATTATGGGTCTGCTGGCATCTTGTTTCTCAGTGGCTGGCTCACATATTTCTCGACTTTGCCCTTCTTTTTCCCTGTATTCAGTTTGGCTTTCCAGCCTAGCTATATTCTGCTTTGCTATAGACCAAAACAGCTTTTATTATCAACCAATGAGAGCAACATATATTCATAGCATACAGAAGGGTTATCCCACAGCAGACAGGCTGTGCTCAGATTATTTCAACTTCTGATCCTCTTACCTCTACCTGCCAAGGGCTAGGATTACAGGTATGCACCACTATGCCCAATTTATATAGCACTTGCTGAAGGGCTCTAATAGGCCCAAGCATGGCAAACATGGTACTGATAGGTTTTGTCCTTCACCTTTCCCTTTCCCCCTTGCTAAAAATCCTTAGATTATATCCCTAAAGCTGGCCACCAAGGTCTAGTCTCTTATTTGACCACTTCTTCCTCCAGAGGCTGACCACCAAGGTCCAGCTATCAAAATATTGAAGTCTAGCAATCAAAATCCCCCTTTTTACTATCCTAATTAACATGCCAAATTAAAATTAAACACCTTATTCTAACACAGGGTTTCCCCTTTCCCTTTATAAACTTCCATTTGCCCATGGACCACCACTTTCTCCACTTTCCAGAGACAGACATTTGTCCCTCTGGGGCAAATATCCCTTCCTCTCTCCCTTGTCCCTTTTCCCTTCTTCCTCATCCTCTGTCTCTTGTCTTTGTCTCTTCCTCCCTGCCCTTTGCTGAGAACTTGGTCTTGGCGTGGCCTGTGTGGACCCTGGTCACTTATGAGATTGGAGAGATGGAGCCCAAAGCTTCACACATGTGACAAAACACTGTGAGCAAAATCAACTTACAGAGGGAAGAATTTATTGGGCTTATTGTTCTGGAGAAGAGCCACAGGGGAGGCATGGCAGTAGGTAGCCAAAGCAGAAAGCTGAGAGAATTAACTGGGACGGAGTGAGACTATAAACTTTTGAACTCCTCAGTGAAGCCAGTGGCAGACTTCCTCCAGCCAGGCTTCATGTCCTAAAAGTTCCATTAACCTCCCAGACAAGGCCACGAACTGCAGACAGATGTTTGGAATACATGCTTGGGGCAGCGGTGTGTGTGTGAGCATTTCTTATTCAAACTACCTTTCTAGGCAAGCACTCCACCAACTGAGGACCTTTCCCTGCCTCCTGGAGCTTCTGAGTTCCAGCTCCCACTTTAAATAGCCCCCGAAGTTTCTCCCTGCTCCCCCATTCACTGTTTTCCTCCTCTCCACAAAGCACACTTTACTGTGTTTTCATCCACGCCCCACCCTTCAGTCACCAGAGCACAGCTAAAGCCTCTGTTGGCTTGAAGCCAACTCATCCAACAATGCCTTGTTTACCCAGAGTCGAAATCCTATTTCCTTAAAAAAAAAATCCCTGCTTGACAATGGCAGTGTGGAGGTGGGTTCTTCTGCACTTCACTGTGTGGCTCTAGATTCCAGTCCTTCAGAGTGTTGCAGGCCAAAGCTCCATTACAAATACCTCTGGGATGGGATTGCTAGAAGCTGCCTAAGACATAAGCACTGAGTCTTTGGTAAGAGCAACACTCTGTCATGTGAGGATTGCACACAATAGAGTCCTTTTCAAAGGGATACATCTGGTCCAAATCCGGAGATACATCTAGAACAGCATTGTTATTGGAGTTGTCAGGGTCAGAGCATGGGGCCCTGGCAGTCCTCATAAACTAGGCACAGCCTCCAGTCTTAAATAGGTCACTAAAGGAGACGGGTAATAGTGAAATGCATATAAAGGATATTTATTCCATATGGCCACGTCAGGAAGAGGAATAAATAAGGAGATCCAGTGACACTCCCCCATGGCCCTCCAAATCCACGTTTAGGGTCCTGGTCTGAGGTTTAGGGTTACACATACGGCAGGAGGGTAGCAAGATGGCTCAGTAGGTGAGGGGTTTCCCACCAAGCCTGACTACCTGAGTTAAGTTCCCAGAAACCACATAGTGTAAGGAGAGAATAACACTCGTCAGGTGTCCTCTGACCGCCACATTTAGGCCACTGCATGATTCCCATAATAAATAAATGTTCAAAGTTAATTATGTGTGTGTGTATGGGGGGAAGTATGAATGTATGTATGAGTGCTGGTTCCCTTGGAAAGAAAAATCAGAGCCCGTGGAGCTGGAGCTACGGGCTGCAAGCCACCTGATACAGGTACTAGGAAGTAAACTCGGGCCCTCAACAAGGGCTCTATTCACTCTTAACTCTCCAGGCACAATATAAACTTGTTTATTTATCTTACCAGTTCTGGCATGGTGTGTACCCTGCTGTGTGACATTTTTCTTAGGGAGACAAGAGCAAGCACCTATTCACCCTAAATAGGAACCAACAACAGACCGAAGTACAGATACCACCGAAGCCCAACTTGGTTAACCACCAAGTTTCATTGGGGATGCTTATAGGAATATGGGTGAGGGTTTACTTACAGGACTAGAAACAACTCTAAAAAGACAATGGTATCACACACACACACACACACACACACACACACACAAAACACCTCTGCATGAGTGACAGCCAAGAAAAGCTGGAAACCTGGAGCACACTGCACAGCATGCTGGCAGCTCAACAGGTTGCAGAGTGTCTCTTTCCAGCAGCTCAGACCATCCAACCCTCTTCCAGCCAGCTCAGCTAGTCTGAGAGTGTCCTTCAGCAGGCCTTAGAGTTTATATCTGCTCAAGGGAGTGGGGGGCCTAGTATATCGGGTCAGTTTCAGGGACTTCCTGAATCTTTTGAGTGTTTACTTCCTGAGCTTAAGGCGCTTTTTCACAGATTGGGATGCTTCACCTTTTCCTGGAACATTGTGTTGTCTCCCTCCTTGCTAACATCTCAAGGCTTCCCTCCAAGATGGTTTTAACTGCTGCTCCACAATCCCGCACAGGATCACCATCTCCGGCTCTCATCTCTCCTGCAAGGTGGTCTGACAAGTTGTCAGAACCGTGTGAAATCTCTCTCCTGGAGATAAGTTCCTCCTCTGGCTGATACCAGGCTTTTTCTTTTCAACACGAGATTCCTGGGGGAGTTCCAGTTTCTTAGGGACCATGAATGAAATACTCTGATAGTGAAAGGAGAGATAAGTAACTTTAGAGCATCTTCATTCCTGCCAGGACCGTAACAGAAAGCCTCAAAGTATCCTGACGGCAGCATCTCCTGCAGACTACTTAAACAGGCAGTCATGAACCTGGGGGTCAGGAACTCTATAAGGAGGGCTCAGCCATCTGGGGTTTGCCTGGCTGTCCTAGGCCATGTAAGACTATGACCTAAAGCCAAGCCACACCAGCGGGCCCCATGCTTTCAACATGAGCTAAGCAGAGGTAAGTGACTACCTGCCAAAGGGCCAGTTGGTTCTTCTCTTTCTCTCGTTTTCCACGCTGCCTTCCATCTGCGGGTTGGTGGTTCCCAAAGCACTTGATGCCGACCCCACCCATCTGAGCAGTGGTACCCCAGCCTCCCTCCTTGCTCCCAGTCATAGGTCTGGGTGGGGCTTGAAAAAATGCAGCACTCACAAGCTCTGCAGGTGAGCCGACAATCAGACAGATGTGGAGGCATCTGTAGCAAACAGCTGCCAGTAGGCTCACTTCTTCCCAACCCTGGCTGCGCACAGGTTGGGCAATTTGGCACATCTAGTCCTAGAAAACTTTATCAAAAGCCTCCTGATTCTCTGGAGGCTTAGAGGTCCACAGAGAGGCAAGGGCGCTTCCACAGAGTGGCACTACACACCTGTATGCATACGACACCACTTCTACGTTTGGAACATAAAACTCCCTTCCCCCAGCTTTTTCCGCCCAGATGCCCCCATGGCCAGCTCCTTGCTCTGCCTGCCCTTTGAGGCTTTCTGTAATAGCACTTGACCTAGAATCTGCCTTCTGCCTGGCCACAAGGGATTGTTTGCAGACCTGCAGGAGGGCTAATAAATAAATGATGGGCTTCTCTCTGGCCACTGGAAACCATCTCAAGGTCAGTGAGATTGCAGAGCATGGCTTCGTGGGGCTTGCTAAGATTAAAAAATCATCTGCTCCCGCTAACCACATCCTCTCTTCTCAAACTTTGAAGCTTCCCTGATGCAAAAAAAGGAACACAATTAAGACTCGATAAAATTTTAATAGCAGGAATTATGCACTCGGCAACCAGCCTACAATTAGCTGTTGCTATGCTACGGGCAGAACCTAATCACGATAATGAGGCAAACAAAGGGAGGGAATTAATCAGGGCTATAAGGTTAGTGCACAGCCCGTTCCATCTCAAAGCACTGATCTCTGAAACACAGCAGTTGGGCCCCTGGGAAATCTCAGGTCTGTGCAAGGTTAGATTAGCTGATGTGTGTATATGGTGTGTGTGTGTGTTTGTGTGTGTGTGTGTTTGTGTGTGTGTGTGTGTGTGTGTGCCTGAGCCAAGAAGGCCATGTACAATTCATGCCTACCACAGTAATGACTCTGCATTCATAAAAAAAATGATAAATCCACACCCTGTACTGGAAGCCATAGCAACTCTGCAAGACGAAAAAGATTGCTACATAGGTTGCAAACTCTGGGCTCTAAGACAGCCATTCCAAGTGAGGTCATTGACTAGATTGCACCCAAAAACTGTTAGAAATGCAGACACTCGAGACTCCACAGTTAAGAGTGAAAAATGCTCTTGCAGAGGATCAGATTCCGTTCCCAGTACTCACATCGGGCAGCTCACAACTGCCTGTAACTCCTACTCCAAGGAGTTCTGACGCCCTCTTCTGGCCTCCTAGGGTATCACGTGGATACACACACACACACACACACACACACACACACACACACGCCTTTTTTTTTTTAATCATAAAATAACAAAAAGAAGACACAGAATCTCAGGCCGCTCAGACCTTTTGAGTTAGTTTGGATCTTGCACAGATTATTTTGTGGTTTCTGCGTACAGTGAATGTGTGATGGCCTGTTTTGCCACGTAGCAGCCTAGGCATAATAACTGTTTTATTGTAACCATGATCTGCCTGGTTCTGAGCAAGACATTCAACATGTATGATTATCTTATTTGACCCTTACAATAACCAAGTGGTAAACAATCGCCTTCTGTTCAGCAGAAGAGACGTCCTGGTTAGGAACACATACACTTCATCCAGCATGAAGAGCTCCTCCCCACTGTGGACCAGGTGATGCCCAGAGAGGCTCAGAAACATCCAGGTCACCAATGCTTCAGAACCACTGGCATGTCAGGAGGACACAGAGTTGCAATCCCAGTGTTTTCTGATCCCTAGGTTCTTTACTAGTCCATAATGACTCTTGTCACCGAGACTCGGGGTGAATAAAGACAGCTATACTTTAGCCCAGGATATAAAAATCATTAGTAGGTTTTAAGATAATGAATAGTAGAACCTTGGTTGACAAACACCTGTAATCACAGCATGGGAGCATGGGATGGGGCCGGGTAGAAGGTACAGGATCATGAGTTCAAGGTCGTGGGTGGAGGTGATTAGACCTGGAGGAACCAGCATAAATCTGGCATTTGTGTGATCAGTAGGATTCTTTCTAAAGATGTGTGTGTGTGTGTGTGTGTTGCACGTGCATGTGGATGTGTTCAGGCATCACAAGAAAGCATCAATTACCCCCTAATTATTCCTTTGAGCCAGGGTCTCTCTGTGAACTCAGGGCTAGCATTTTCTCAGCTAGGCAGGAAGCCAGGAAACCCCAGTGATCCTCCTGTCTCTACACCCCTCAGAGTTGGGGTTCCAGGCATGCACAGATGCCTCATGCTTCTTGTTATGTGGGTGTTGGGATCTGGACTCCAGCTCTTATAATTGTACAGCAAGCACTCTTAACCGCTGAACCGTCTCTGCAGCCTGATAGAAGGATTTTTTATAGGCTTAATGGTGGAAGGACATTTGGGGTGGCTGGATCAGCTTGAAGAAAGCATAGTGACCCCAGGTCAGAGGGCTAAGGAGAATATGCGCAAGACCCATGCATCCATGTGTCAGGTAGGGCTGGACTAGAGCATCTTAGAATGTCAAGACAGGGGATTGGACTTCACTGGGAGTTGATGAGGCTCACCAGAGGATATCTGAACTGGTAGTATGACATGCTCAGGCCAGTCTCTAGAAAAGTCCACCTTGGCTTTGCTGAGCTTTATAGGCGAGACAAAGAAAATCTGAGAGCCTTGAGCCATCATGGAGGCCATGGGGACCAAAGAGAAAGGAACAATAAGACACAGAATGTCTGTCATCTCTTGTCATTGTCTGGGTTCTTACCGGGAAGATCTGTAAACCCTGATAATCCAAGCACATGAAGTCTCTGCCAGAAACTCGAATCCCAGAGCCACACACCCCCTTTCCTGTATAGGCAGCCATGTGAAGGATGGAAGTCATTTTTGGGTGCTGTTCATTTGGTTTCTTTAAAATATCTTTTCTTGAGCCAGGTGTGGTGGGACACATCTTTAATCCCAGCACTTGGGAAGCAGAGGTAAGCAGATCTCTGTGAGTTCGAGGCCAGCCTGGACTACATAGTGAGTTCTAGGACAGCCATGGCTGTTACACAGAGAAACCCTGTTTAATGTGTGTGTGTGCATGTGTGTGCGTGTGTATTTATGTGTATATATACACATAATTATATATGTATGTATATATAATTTATTTTTCACTTAATACAAGTATACGTTGATAAAATCTACCCCCAATCTCCCCTCCAACTCCCCCTGGACATCCCCTATTACATCCTGTTCTCAACTTCATCCTCACCTCCTCATTTTTTGGTAAGGCACTGAGTCCAGTTAGTGATGCCTGTTAGAATATTGACAGATCTGGTTGCCCTGACTTGTGCTGATAAACTATAGGTGCAGGGAAACCATGAGTATAAAAGCCTTCTGTCTGGTAGAGCAGGCTACCGGCCATCTTGGACCAGGGTTCTAATCCCAGCTCCATCACCTGCTATTTATGTGATCATAGACAAGAAGCTTGAACTCCCCAAATCTCCCTACCATCATCTATCTGTAATAAAGAGGTCTGGGCTCTTGCTGTGGTTGGTGGGATTTGAGCTAAAGACAGCAGACAGGGCAAAGAACAGCACCTGGCCTGGTACATCAGTGAATCCCCAGAATAGACATGGTTCTTCCACTGTCTCCCTGAACAGGATAGGAGCTTGGCTGGCCAGAAACTCCTGGCAACACACTCGGATGCCCTACTTTCTCATCAGAATGGACCATCCAGGAATTTACCTGTATCTAAACTCTCTATGATCATGCCCTTGGCAAAGAGGAAGCGCTTGGCAGGAGGCAATGGCTCGCTTGTTCCAAATATTGCCTCTCTGTCATATAAAGCAGGTCTGCTTAACTTTCCCAAAGATGGTCCATCTGCCTGCAGGTTGGGCCTCAAGTTGGAACAGGCTGGGGCTGATAAAAGGACACCCCTTCCCATGGCAATTCTGTTGACTCTGGTCACCTCTCTGAGCAGACTTCCAGCCTCCTAGGTCTTGCACTTGGAGTGATTCATCTCCCAAGTCACCTCCACGAGCCTTTCGTCTGCTGTCTAATTAGAATCGGAGGTGCCGGATGCCTCGGTGCTTTAATTGCATTTGTTAATGGGTACGTGCGATTACGGCCACCACACTCCTGCACAAGGCCAAACAGGCAAAGATGATTAAGGGGATTTTTAAAACCCCAGCTCTCTGCAGCCTGCTCTGCTAAGTGAGTGGTAGAGGAAGGCATATTGAGCGCCCTTGCTCCTTTTTTAAAAATTAACTCCTGGCTCCCAAGTCCTTCTTGGAGCAGTGCACTGGCAGGACGGCCACATGCAGTTCCAACCCCATCCGTCACCTGTCATTTAGGCATGCTGCCCAGCCAGATCATCGGGCACTCCATCCATCAGCCCCTGACTGGGAGGGACAGGAGGGGAAGAGGTGCTCTCAGGGCCCCAAGGTTCGTTTCCCGCTGCCCAGACCCAAATAATCCCACAGAAACTACATTAATTACAACACTGTTTGACCGATGTCTCAGGTGTATTTCTAGCTAGCTCCCAGATCCTAAATTAAACCATTTCTATCCATCTATGCATCACCACAAGGCTGTGGCCTATTGGTAGGCGTCTTTCTCCTTTGGCAGCTACATGGCGTCTCTTTGACTCTGCCTACTCTCTCTCTATATCTCTGTTTGGATTTCCTGCCTGTCTTTATTCTTCCCTGCCATAGGCTGAAGCATTTTCTTTATTAACCAATGGTAATAAAACATATTCATAACATACAGAGGGGAATCCCACGTCACCAAGGGGATGATATCATTGGCCTGACTGTTGCACCTGACTTAGCTGAGGTGGCCCAGAGGTGGTCCACTGTTTGCCTAAGCGCTGTACCACTGAAGGGTCCCACCCTAGTTCATTGTTTACCTCTTCTATAATCTTGTGGGGGGGGCTTGACATTCTCAAGAAGATGCCTCCCTCTCGCTAACCAGAGAATGTTAATAAGCCTGATTCTGTGAGAACTTCTGTGAGTAACTGAGATTGTTCTAGTTCAATGATTCCAAAGAAAACAGTTATATAAGAAGCACTCGTGCTAAACTGTCCTCGGTGGTTCACCAATTTGCCCATGCCATCCCCTGGTACTTCTCCATCCTCAGCTCCTATCCCTTGCTCACACAGCTCCAGTCATGCCTCTCTTCTTCTGCAGTTGCTCAAATAGACTGAGCTCTTTCCAGCCTCGGGACCTTTGTACTTGCTCTTTCTTCCATTAGGAAGAATTTCCCTTCATCCTCCTGGTCAGCCTCTTCTGAATCCTCAGGTCTCCCTGCTATTGGGTACAGCCTTACCACATTCTCCTCAGGTCTCGCCGCTGTGGGGTGAGGCCTCACCACAGTCTCCTCAGATCTCCCTGCTGTGGGGTGAGGCCTCACACCACAGGCCCAGATCACTGGCCCCAAGGGACTGTGGACTGAAATCTTTGGAGCCCTGAGCCGGGTTCAGCCTTCCCTCCATTTAGCTTGTTTTATCATAACAACAGAAAGCTAGCTAATTTAGGTTCTACCACCCAAGGCAGGCTCTCTGATCCTAGGAACGAGAGAAAGCAAGGCAGAGAGACAGAGACAAGGAGACACAGAGAGAAAGTATGGGAAAGCTAAGGCATGGATGGTCTCAGTGGAAAATATCAACACCCAGCTTCCTTCTCCCGGCATCCATCTTCCAATCACTACTGCCTCCTGCGTGGACCCAGCTCCTCTGGGTGGAATCCCTTCCCGAGCTCCTCACATCTCCGTTTGCATTGGTCATGGACCCCTCCCTGGTAACCCACTGCAGCCTGGTGCCCTTGAGGTTGGGCCTGTCTAATTCATTCCCCTTTGGCGCATCCCTCTTTCGGCTGGGAACTACCTTCTACTTCCGGAAATATAGACTTAGTAGGATGCTCCTGTCTAACAAGTGATACCAGGTTCCACCTCTTGAAGGCTGAACTCTGGCAGATAGAAAAAAAAATCCAGTTTGGAGTCTGATCATTCCAGCGAATTCCTGGCACTCAAAGCTTTGCTCTTTGTGTCTCTTCCCATCATGTGTTTCAGCTTTTTCCTCCTGGCGTACACCGCACTTTTCCATCAATACTTTATGATTTCTGATATAGAGAGCTGGGTTTTTTCTTGCTTGCAACCAGGGCTCTTTGGTGGGTTCTGACGGTCCCAACCGTCAGTACAAGCTGGTTGGGAACATCCCTGTCTTCTTGAACGTACAGCGGGTGAACTCGAGATGCTTCAGGGCCTCTGTTTCATTCCATATGGAGACAACATTGGCACATTCTCAGTTACTGGGAGCCACCCGTTCCGTCCCCTTCTCCTGCTCCTTTCCACCTCTCAGATGAGGCCAAGAGATGTGGTGATGCAGGCACAACAGTGGTTGCTATGGGAACCCCAGCCACATGTATATCATCCCTGGGGATGCTCAGGAGGGGATAGACAGCTGTTGGGGGCCTGACTTGCAAGGACTGCCTTTTGAAGCAGAAAGCCTCAGCTGTTCCGGTCCCCCAGACCACCACTCAGCTCAGCTTCAAGAACTCCAGACAGAGCAGCTGTTCAGCTGAGGAGACCTGAGGAAGGGCTACCCTGAGCAGCTTCTGGCTCAGAGAGGAACAGCATAATTCAGCTCAGAATCCGCAGACTAGAAACAAGCCTAAGAAGCCATTTAGTCGATCAATCCAGCTCCCCTAGAGCGAGCCAGCCCTGGGAGCCAAGCACAGACCTGAGGAGTTCCGTCAGAGATGGCGACGCGGGAGACAGTTGAAGGTCTCCACCGACAATGGGAATGGAAGACACTAGCCATGGTTACTGTTTGCACAGGGCCCGCCATGTGTTAGCCACTCTGCTGAGTTCTTTACAGACATCTGCTAAGTCTTTTCCTGTGGAGACATGAGCAAACATCTCTTCAACCCAAACAGAGCATCAATAGCAGACAAACATCCTACCCATGTCTAGATTAGTGACCCAGTGAGTTAACTGGGCACTTAAGGCCACGTGGATGTTGGGGGTGAGGGGACTTGCTTACGGGAGCTTGAGTGACTCAAGGGCCCACTCAGCACAAGCAACTGATGACAAGTGACAGACAACATAACTTGGGGAAATTGTGTCTCTGGAGCTCCCTGGTGATGTGGGATTTGTAATGGTTTAAGTAAAATGGCATCGTCCCTCAAGGGGTTGCAGCAGGCAGTGGGCCATGAGGGGCAGCCAGTTCCCACCATCCAAGGCCTCTATGAGTCCTAGGCGGGTGGGAGGGAGCAGATGAGAGGGCAACCAGTCCAACAAGGAGCTGCGGTGGGTAAGAGACAGACAGATAATAAGCATGCTATGCAGAGTGAGTTTGGATGTAGTTTATTCAGTAAAAGGGAAGGGTGGGGAGAGAGAAAGAGAGAGAGAGAGAGAGAGAGAAACAGAGAGAGAAACAGAGAGAGAGAGGGAGAGAGAGAAAAACAGAAAGAGAGAGGGTGGGAGGTAGAGGATAAGAGGCCTCAGCGACCTCTTCCAAAGAGAGATAGGGTAGAGAGAGCACAGGCTGGAAGCAGAAGGAAGATCTTGCCTTGGCAGAAGGGGAGGAGTGGGCGGGACTTCTCTCTTAAAGGGACAGAATAGACCATTACAGGATTCCCCTCCATATGCGCAAATATGTTTTATTACCATTAGTTTAATAAAGAAGCTATTTCAGCCAAAGGCTTAGCAGAGTAAAGTCAGGTGGGAAATCCAAACAGAGATATGGAGAAAAAGTAGATAAAGTCAAGGAGACACCATGTAGCTGAGGAAGAAGGAGGACTCAGAACCTTTCTAGTAAGCCACAACCCCATAGCAATATACAGAGTAATAGAAACAGGTTAATTTAAGATGTAAGAGCTAGCTAGAAAGATGGCCTGCGTCATTGGCAGAACAATGTTGTAATTGAAACTGTTTCTGTGTGATTTTTTCAGGTCTGGGTGGCCGGGAAACAAATGAGAAGTCTGTTTACACCCTGGACTACTTACACTAAGTTCAGATGCTCTGAGAGTCTCCTCTGCCTGACAGTTATAGTCTTGGACATGGGCTTGTGGATTTTGTAAGTTTCGGAACTTTCTGAGCTTTGTATATTTTGCTTACTTCCTGAGGCTTATGACCCTCTAAAATATTTCAGTTTGGAGAAAAAAAATCTGCATAACAACTTCCTTCCGTGTGTGCTAAAACTACCCAGAGTTGCTAGTGGAACCTCTTTGCCAGTGTGGGCGCTGAGCACAGAGAAATTGGACCACGATGTCCAAGAGTTCCCTGACTAGGAGGGACCATCAACTGGTACAGTCCTATCTTCTATGCTAACCAATTACACACCCACAATGCTTGGAGTTGAGTGGGAGCGGCTCATCAGCACACAGGGGACACAGGCACCTGGTACCTGTGAAAGCCCAGCAAAGGCAGTAAAAGCAATGGGCAGTCATTGGGAAGCCTTGAATGTCAGGGTGAAGTGGAGAGATACTGGCTCCAGGGAGCCATAGAGGATAGATGAACAGAGACCCAGGAAGGTGAGAAGGACAGAAGGAATTTTCAGTGTGACTCCATCAAGAGTAGATGCATTCGGCTTCGTATGGGCACCCTCATCCTAGGGACTCTCGACTCTGCAGGGACTGGGCCTGGTCAGGATCAGAAGCCCTTACTTGAAAGAGCAGGCGCTTTGAGCTTGGTCTTTTGGGAAAGAGAGACCAAGTTTTTAGAGCAGGGGAGGGATGTCAGATTTGCCCGATACCCATGTGTCACCACTGCAGCATGTAGGAGAGACTCGAGGGTGGGTCGGGACAGGGAGGAATTCACCCAGAGACCAATGTCAGGTGCTCCAGGTAAGGGGTTAGAAAGACTGGGGCTGGGGCTGGGGTGGAAACAAGGGGCCATCAATCAGGAGGGATGTTCCAGAAATGGGTTCAGTAGATTGTCACTGGTAGGAAGCTGAGGACAAATTGTGCTCCTTCCAGGAGCCACTGCCTCTTCAGTATGTGTGAACGCATGCGTGCATGAATACCTCTGAGCTCACATTGGCCTTCATGTATGTGTCTGTTCATGTGAAGCTCTGTGCTGTCCTCTTGGAGTCTTGTTCACCCACAAACTGCATTTCCATGTCTGCCCACAGCCTGGGTGTGTCTCCTGCTCCCACTGCAGCTGCGAACACAGCCCCACCCTTCCGTGCTCTCTGTTTTGTGCAGAAGCCTGTGCGCCAGGCACCCTCAGGGGCTTAAGCTGTTCTAGAGGCTCTGCTACTAAAGTGAGAAGCCTCTTCCATCCATTTGAAGCTGCAGCATGAACCCCGAGGCAGTTCTTCAAAGGGAGCCACGAGAGGGGGAGAGGGTGTGGAAGGAAGAAAGTAAACATTGGATTAAACTGAGAACTACCCCTGCCTCTGGTGCAGACCTCATGTGCAGCTCCTCCAGGCAGACTCTGAATGACAGCTGTGTTTCCTCCCAGCCAGGACCCCAGCTCGGGAGGGACACCCATTATTGCTTCACAAGGCTAGGTGAGTCCTTTTTCCTGGGTGGAGCAGGCTGCCAATGGGCCTCTTCTCAGACATGGAGAAGGAGGCCATCTCTAGTTTCCTTCCTCCCTTTGTCCCTTACTTCCTTCCCTTCCTCTGCCCTTCCCCTTCTTGTTCTTCCTTCCCTTATTCCCCAGTCACCGTTTCAGGAGGGCACTGGGGCTTCACACTGACTCCATTCTCCACCGACTCTGGCTCTGAGACTGTGGGCAAGCGGGTTTGCACTAAAGGAAGGTGCTGTCTCCTCACAGGGTTGATTTATATTAAGAAAACCCAGGGCTCAATGGGTAGCACTGACCAGCAAGCACCGCCTGAGTTTGATCCCCTGCACCATATAAACAGCTCTGGCAGCACAGCCTTGCCATCTCAGTGCTTGGGAACGGCAGGCAGGAGGACCAGAAGTTTAAGATCATCCTCAGCTATGTGGTGAGTCTGAAGTCAGCCTGGGTGATATGCAATCATGTCTCAAAGAAAAACTATCCAGGCAGGCAAGTGTTAACAGCACAGTAGGCCCACTAAAGGAACTGAATAAATCTAGCCAGGCTTTGTCAACTTTCCCTCGCTGTGGCAAAATACACAAGATAATCAGTTTACAAACAGAAATGGTTTATTTCACCTCATGGTTTTGGGACTTTCAGCCCATAGCTGCTTGGTGCTGTCACTTTGGGGTCATAGCCCCACAGAACATCATGGCCTCTTCATCTCATTATGAAGTCAAGAAGCAAAGAGAGAGGCAGAGAGAGCTGGTTCCCTTCAGGGGCATGCCCCCTGTGATTTCACTTCTACCTCTTACAAGATCACCTCTCAATAGTACCACAGGCTGGAAACCAAAGCCCCCAGCACACGGTCTCAGGAGAACTTTCTATATTGAAACTATACCACTAGAGAAACGGCTTAGCATTTAAGAGCATTTGCTACACAATCAAGAAGACTGGATTTTGGATCCCAGCACCATTTGTAACAAGCTGGTACATACACCTATATCCCCAGCCCTGGTGTGGGCAGCTACAGGAAGATTCCTGGGGCTTGCTAGCTTCCAGTCTAGCTAAGAAAATACAATTCCAAGTTTCAGGGAGAGTTCCTGCCTCAAAGGAATAGATAGAGACTGATAGAGAACACCAGATGCCCTCTTCTGGCCTCTGGGTGCATGTACACTCATATATAGCTACACACACACACACACACACACACACACACACACACACACGATGCAAGAAGTCCTTCGTATATGTGTTGCTTTTATTGGTTGATGAATAAAGAAGCTTGCATGGTCTGTGATAGGGCAGAATAGAGCTAGGTGGGGAAAACTAAATTGAATGTTAGGAGAAAGAAGGCGAAGACAGAGAGACGCCATGTAGCCACCAGAGGGGAAATACTGCCAGGGGGAACCCTGCCTGTAGACCATGAGCCTCGTGGTAAAATATAAAATAATGGAAATGGGTTAATTCTAGATGTAAGCTACCTAGAAATATGCTTAAGGATTGGTCAAGCAGGGACTTAAATAATATAGTCTTCTGTGTGATTATTTCATGAGTCTGGGTGTCTGGGAAACAAACAAGCAACCTCACACAACACACATACACACACACACACAAACACACACGCACCATGCACTCACACACAAATAAATATAAATAAATACTTAAAGGAAAGTATACATTCTCAAATTGTCATTGTTGTTACGCAATGACCATATGTATCTCCCAAGCGCAGTCTGATTTCGTCAACAGAAAGTAAGAGTTCTATGTCTACTGCCTGGAAGGGGCTTAGCAGAGCTAAGGCTCAGACTCCTCGGGAGTCAAGAATTGAGGATAGCTTCCTGAAGGAAATGGCTCTTAAGGACAGTGGGGTTTTTTTTTTTACCAACTGAGCCCTTTGGGGTAGTGTTGACTTTCCAAACCTTACACCCTGCCTTTAAAAAATTAGCCCTGTTGTTGTTGTTGTTAAAATAGAAAGAAGACTCCGCCAACCTCATACAACGCAAATCTCATCAGAGTGAACAAACCTGGGGTGAGGGTGGCCCATGTCAGGAGCAGAATGTTCCAGCGCTCCAGAGTCCCTCCTTACCAAGGGTTACAACCAGCCTGACTTCTAATCTCAAAGGCTCAAGGCCTGCCTATACAGCAGTAGAATCCTCAAGCTGGCACCCAGCGTCTAACAGCTTAGACTCAACGTCTGTTAAGATGCTCTCATGTTGCTTTATTCCTACTCCTTGCTGTACACGGTTGTGCCACCTAAATTACACACTTCATTTAGCATTCATCACTGGTGGGTATTTGGATGACTTCCAGTTTGTAACTTCCACAAGGAGCCTGGCTGTGAGCATCCCTGCAAGTGACTTTTGGCAGATGCATAAACAAGCTTGTTAGTTATATACCCAGAGTCCAGTCTGTGAATATGGCTGTATTCAGGTTTCATGACACTTAGATGTTTACAGAGGGATTTTACCCATTTACCATCTTACTGGCAGTATAGGAGAGTTTCAGTTGCTCCCTCTCCTCATCAGCCCTTGGTAGTGTCAGGCTATGATTTTAGCCATTCTGTGTAGCACATCTGTGTAGTATATAATCTGATGATTATGGGATCAAGCATTTTTTTCATGTGTTCATTTGCCAGTTGAACCCTATCCTCCATAGAGTGGCTGTTCTGAATATTTTGCTTATGGGTTTATTGGGTTTGTCTTGTTAATTTATAGAAGCATATATAAATTCTTTTATGGCTTAGATATGAAATATCTCCCAGAAGTTCATGTGCCGACAGAAAATGCAAACTCCCAGGGAAGCCACTGAATTGAGGAAGTGAATCATTCCATAACAGCGGAAGGACGGTCAACAGATGCTTTCAAATAAGTAAATAAACAGATCTTGTTTTGAGCTAAAGAAATCACTGACATGGACAAGAAATAATTGCCACTCATTGAAAGCTATTTTAGTTTGAATAAAAGCACAGTTAACTTGACAATACACCCCTCAGCATTGTGAGATATACCACAGAGTAATCTTCTTTTTGTCGGGGAAAGAGATTTTTCAAGACAGGGTTTCTCTGTTTAACAGCCCTAGCTATCCTGGAACTCGCTCTTTAGACCAGGCTGGCCTCGAACTCAATCTGCCTGCCTCTCCCTCCTGAATGCTAGAATTAAAGGTGAGCACCATCCACATCTGGTTCAGAATAATGTTTTTAATGTTGCCCTGTTTTTTAAATATTGTATTGTGGAATTAATATTGTTTGGTTTGAAGAATCAACCCAGCCCCCTGGCACCCCTATATCCAAAGAGTCTGGAATGTTTGGGTCCAGGCTTTACCCCAGCCCCCTGGCATCCATGTGTCCGGGGAGTCTGAAATGTTTGGGAGGAACTTTCCATTCCAGGCCCCCTTCCCTGGGAGTTGCTGCCTCCGAGAAAGCCCACCAAACGGTGACCCCTCCCCAGAGAGGGTCAAGACCATTCCCACAGGCTATTTAAACTGCCCCCCAAAGAATAAACACTTGGTCTTCTCGGTCTTCCTTTCCCCTTTCTGTGGTTTCTGATCTTCCTTGGGGGAGGGGAGAGGGAGCTGGAAAGCATTTGGTCTGATTTGAATTATTGCATTGGCAGAGAGGCTTGTTGGGCCATAAAAACTTTACAAATATCTTTTATAAAATGTCTTTTGAAAGCACTGTTACAGTTATAAGAACATAATATAAAAATATTAAAAGTGGTCTATAATTTATTTTCACTAGGATGGTTAAATTTTTAAAAAAATTAAACATTTGCACTTTGCTTAAAAATGTTATACATTTATACACACACACTCAAAGTTCATGTGCTGAAAGCTTGGTTTCCAAAGCTTGGTTTGGGGGGAAGGAGTGAGCTCATAGTCTCTGATCTAAGTAGTGAGCTCATAGACTCTGATCTAATCCCTGGACCAGTCCCTTCATGGAGTCATGAGATGATAGATTACTGGGAAGCAGTAGAAAGGAGAAAGCAGGGCCTCAGGGAGAAAGGGGTATGTACTGTTCTAGTTGGGGTTTCTATTGCAGCGATGAAGCACCATGACTAAAGCATCTTGGAGAAGAAAGGGTTGATCTGGCTTACACTTCCACATCATTGCTCATCAGCAAAGGAAGTCAGGCCAGGAACTTAGTTACAGCAGGAGCCTGGAGGCAGGAGCTGATGTGGAGGCCATGGAGGATGCTGCTCACTGACTTGCTCCCCATGGCTCGATCAGCCCACTTCCTTATAGCATTCAGGACCACCAGCCCAGAGTGGGGGCCCCACTCACAATGGGCTAGGCCCTCCCCCATCAATCACTAATTCAAAAAATGCTCTACAGGCTTGCCTACATCTTCTCAATTAAGACTCCCTCCTCTCCAGTGTCTCCAGCTTGTGACTGTTTGGTCAAAAGTGAGACCCTAGCCCCCTAACACCCCTATATCCAAGAAGTCTGGGATATTTGGGTGAAACATCACCCCATCACTTGGCACCCATCTTTGGAGCATCAATGGAGCAGAAATGGAGCAGGAAGCTCCATTTCAAGCCTCCTCCCCCTGGGAGTTGCCTTGGTCTGGACTCCACCTCTGGACCACACTTTCCCATGAGGCTTTGTTGCTATTTTTCAAGAACTACAACTCCCAGAATCCAAGGAAGTTGCCTGCTCCTTGAGCAGGTGGGATTTACAGGTTAATTTAGGGTATAGCAATAGTAGAACAAAACCGCTCACCATGGTGACAAGAAGCAAAGAGACATGAGGGGCTGAAGGCAAGGTACATATGCTGGCAACAAAGCCTCATGGGAAAGTGTGGTGGCCTATAAGTTTTCTCTTTTATAGCCCCAACAACATGTATCTCAGGGCCACTCAGCTAGAAAGTTCCAGGAAGTAGTCCTGATCAAATTCCTTCTTGGTCAGTATTTAATGTTTTAATAAAGCTTGCTTTAATTTGTCCCAAAATGGTAGAACTGGTTTTTCTCCAGTGAATCTAAGAATTAACACCATGCCTGGTAACTGTAATATTCTGCCTTACTCCAGCCCCAACACTACAGGGCCTGTGTCCAAGTACTGAAGCCCCAGAACCGTGACCCAAGATGAATTCTCGCTTTTTCCAGTTGTTTTCTCTGGTGTGTTGTCTTAGCTCCCCAAGGAAAGGCAAGGCTTGTCATCAGCAATGTTCAGTGGTTACTGGGGCTTTCTCCTCTCTCTGGCCTAGGAAGCCCTTCCGGAAAGAAGGCTGCACCGAATTCCTCTCACCCTCTTCCTACAAGATGGAAGAAGCCGAAAGACGAAATGGGAAGTAGGAAAACAAACCTTCCTGCCTCCTCCCTCTATCTTCCCTTCTTCTTTAAACGCTTGCTGGGTACCTACTGTATGTGCAAGGCCCCAGCCTAAAGTCAAAGAGAACAGAATGAATACATTCTGCCTTCCCGGAGTTGGAGTTCCATTGTGTGAGCTGAAGGCTGTTGATGACCAAATGTGAGGTGACAGGGCTGTAGGGCTGACTGGGGTGAGGATTCTGCCCCTGCAGTCCTGCTGCTGCAGACACTGGGTCCCTGGCTAGGCAGCTAGCTATGGAACTCTGTCGTCCAAGAGAGACTCAGCCTGCAGGCTGCTGTTGCCAAGCACCCCAGAGATGCTTCCTCCCCTTCCTGGCTTTTGTTTTTGTGCAAACTCATTATGTTGGATTGTCTGAGAGGGAGGCAGGGATGGAGGAGTAATGGAAATCTCTGGAGAGAAGATGAAGAGATGAAGCTTCTCTCAACCACAGAAGAAGCCCACTTAAGGCAAGGACTGTGCCCTCAGGGGACCTAGGAGAGAACTGACCATCATTCTTAGCATGCAAGACAAGGCTCCAGATATTTGTAAACTGCAAAAAGACACACGCACACAAACACACACTCTCATGCGCACACATAAAGTTGGTGGGGATAAGTGTGGCCTGTGTCACATAGGGAGGAGGAGGACCTGCCCTGAATGACACAGCTTCTTAGAAACACTGGGGAGAAGCCTGGGCTCAACTGAGGTAGAATTCTAGACCCCTTCCTAAGCTGATCCTGCTCATGTACTTTCTGTCCACACTTCATCAAAGGGATTATTAAAATGCTCTGGGATCCCGGGCGGTGGCAGGCAGCAGAAATGCTGCAGGTCCCCAAGCGGTGGCAGCAGGCCCTGAGAGCAGCCAGTCCCAGGCAGAGATGGCTGCTGGTCCAGGGCAGGGAGACACGCAGCGTCAGGCAAGAGACAGAGACATAAATAGACACGCCATGCACAGTGAGGTTGATATTTGTTTAGTGGTTATGGAAGGGAGGGGAGAAGAGGAGAGAGAGAGAGAGAGAGAGAGAGAGAGAGAGAGAGAGAGAGAGAGAGAGAGAGAGAGGAGAAGGGAGAGAAGGAAGCTGCCTCTGAAGCTGAAGACAAGCCTGTCTCAGCAGGGGGGTGGGCGTGGCTTGTCTCTTAAAGAGAGAACAGATCATTACACTTCGTTTCTGAAACTTCTGTTTGACCCTCTGAGCCCTGACTCCAGCAGCAAACCTCAACCTAAAACCTGCACGTGCCTCCAGAATGTCCCCTCACCCCAGTTTGAGCAGGTTAGACTGGAGAAGGTGTAACAGTACAGCCTAGAAGCTGTAAGTGAAAAGCCTACAACATGGGGAAAAGCCAACATATTGACTGAAGGCTTCACTACACACAGGACTGGTTCCTGGTAAAGATACCCGGCAGAAATGAGAAGAGGACACGAGATGCAAACGAACCCACATAGGAGTTTATTAAAAGGAGTTGTGCTCAAAGGGCAGAGGAAACGGTGTGGAAAGAATGAGAGCATAAAAATGGTGTGTCCAGCTTTAAAAGACTTCCTAGCATATGTGCACGGGGGGGGGGGGGGGGGGGGGGGGGAGACGTGCCTACATCAGACGCTGATGACGGGCAACACCATGCCTTGCACCTGCCTACAGGAGCTTTTGCGTGGGCACGTCAGACGCTGATGGCGGGCGACCCATGCTTGCGCACACAGGGGGTACATGCACCTGCTTTAGAACCCTGAAGTGCAGCCTTACAGGTGGCTAAAAGAATTACACCTGGGAAGGTAGCTGAAGCAGGAAGGTGACCCAGAATCTGGAACACCAGCACTGACAATGATGTCCTCCTACAGGCCTGTTTTTTGTTTGTGTTTTTTTAAACTTCTTTAATGAATCTTTGGGGGTTTCACATCATGCACTCCAATTCTGTTCACCTCCCGATTCCCCCATACCACCCCATTCATCTTGCATCCCCCCCCCCATGAAAACAAAACAAAGTAAGCAAGCCAAAACAGAACAAAAACCACAGCAGAAACAAACAAACAAAAAAGTCTCTGCTTCTCCTTTCCTGACTATCACCCCTTCATCCATCCTGGGGCACTGGGGGCTTCCATGTATCTTATAGTATTCCCCTTTGTCCTATTGCTTGACAGCCCTTGGTCTGGTTCAAGGCCTCTGGGTTTTTGGTATACCATCCTCACTGGATCCTCACCAGAGCTCTTCTGGGATATTCTGCGCCTTCGAGATCTTGCAGGTATTGCTCCTCAGGACCAGTTCCTTCATGAGCTCCAACAGGACCTAGACAGGGTAGAAGCTGGCCTGGGTGTTAACAGCACCCAGATGGAGCCAGTGGGACTACCTGCCTCTGGTGCAGTGGCAGAGTCAGCTCCTCAACAAGCATTCCCTCAGGGTAGGTTCATCCTCCCCCTACCCGCTATGGTGAAGGGTGGGAGCCCTTTCTTCTAAGTACAGGGGCCAGTTCTCTTGCTGTACTGGCCAGTGAGAGGTAAGACCAGCGTTCCCAGAGCAATAAGTGTGGGACTGGCTCAACATGGCCCTCTGATTTCATCTCTCATGATTCCTAAGGTTTCCTGAGGTGACACTGGCCACAGACATCGACACAGACCCCAGCTGCGGCTGGATCATGGACCCAGACATGGCCCTAAGCAGCAGCTTAAGCCCAGACAACACCCTGGCTCTGGGTGGAAGGAGCGGCCACCCAGGTGGGAATGGCTCCAGCAGTCATGTGGTCACCAGACACCACCAAGGCCTCTGATTGTGGCTCCAACCTTAGGCCTCTATGTGACCATTAGTGGCAATGTAGGATCTTAGGTCAGACTTAGGACCCTCCCCCAGCTGCTGTAGGACAATGGACCCCAATATGGTCCTTAGCAGCATCTGGGTCTGGACATCACCACTGCCCCCAGCGGCGGTATGGCCCTAAGACACTAACTTGGCCCTTGATCTTTGGGAGAGCATCGGACATCTATAGCTCGGGCCCATGGCAGCATCAGGGCCCGAGCTGCAGCTGAGTCACTGTTTTTAAGTGGGAGGAACTGTGTGGCTTTTAGAGCTTGGGCATGAGCAGGTGGACATGGCTCTGCCTAGTTCCTGGCTCCAGAGGACGGCACTCTAGCATCTAGACAGCAAGAAGCAGGGAAGGCTAACCTATTTTCCAGCTGCATCTCCCTTGGTGAGTGAGCAGCTTTAATAGCGTGTTAATTGTCCTGCCCTGGAGGACACGGGAGAAAAACTGAAGAGATTGAAAATAGAAAATAGCAACTCCACTAATAGAGCTCTGTAGACACAAGGGATTCAGGGTGGCCAGGGACTGAGACTCTGGTACGAGTCCTGGCAGTTGACCCAGCATAGTGCTTCCTCAGCCTGAGAGTTAACTGGGGCCTTCCTCTTGCCTGAAGTGAAACCAGCGGTGCCGAAGCTCAGACTGGCTTGAACAACGTAGGGACCTGATAAGATTGTATTTATATCCAAAAAGCTTGGCAGTGGGGTCGCTTTCTGATGGAATCTGACCCAGAGACTTGGAGTGTGTCACTAGGGACCTGTGAAGAGAAGGGCCCGTCTACCAGAAAGTAGGGGGTGGGGAAAAGGGTAACCCTGAGAGCCCCATCTCTTCCCGCACCACCCCCTCACATTTTCAGGCCCCTCTAGGTGTTCAAATACAGCCTGCTCCCATCCTGCCCTGCTCTTTCCTCTCTTCACCCCAGTCTGCTTTCTTCCACCACCCACGTGTTGGTGTTTCCTTAATCCACAGCCCCAATTGGATGGCATTTCTATGTCACAAAGCCAAGCATATGACAGCTGGTGGGACCTGCCAATTAATATGTCCCCTGGGACCTGGCATTCAACATACCTAAAGCCCTTGCCCAGCAACCTAGTGCCCACGCTGCTTCTCTTCGTTAGCTGTCACCATCACCACGGAGTTGGAAGCCAGGCCCTCTGCCACTCCCGCATCCCCTCTCCCTCTCCACCCCCATAGCCTAGGCCTGCTAGGCTCCCTGTGGGGTCCACCCTGCCCCCACAGTCCTCCGGCTCTTCCTGGGTGCCCTGGGACACATTGATGGTGATGCTTTCCACTTCCTCCAGCCCTGTTCCTGGATTGTAGAGCCTCCTTACAGCCTCTGGCCCCCACAATGGCCTCACCTTGGTGATAGGGCCTGTATCCTGGTTATTACCGTCCTGACCACAGCCTAGGTGTAGGCTGACCTCAGGGTACAGCCTGGAACTCGTGTGTTTCCACTGAAATAAGCGGAATGAGGCACACTTGGAAACTGGAAAGAGGAGGGGGCCCTCCTGGGGAAACTGGAAAGAGGAGGGGGTCCTCCTGGGAAGAAGCCAACCTCGCTGAAGGCCCAGGAGGACTAAGGTGTCACATCCCCAGGTGCATATTCAGCCAGGGCTACCCACTCCCTGGCATTGTGCTATGGAGGATGGTATGAGAGGAAGGAATTCTGTGTATGGATGTATATGTGTGTGTAGGGAGGTACACTTGTATGAGTATGCGCACATATGTGTTCATATGTATGGAGGCCAAAGGTCAGCCTCAGATGCCGTTCCTTAAGAACTACCTACCTTGTTTTGTTTTCTTGTTTTTTGTTGTTGTTGGTTTTTTGTGTGTGTGTAAGAGTATGTATGTGAGTGTGTCATGTGTATGTGGTGTGTGTGTGTGTGTGCACTCTGCTCTATCACTCTCTACTCTATTCCCTTGAGACAGGGTCTCAGACTGAACCCAGAGCTCACCTTTGTTTGACTAGACTGCCAGTCAGCAAGCCCCAGCGACCTTTCTGTTCCCAAGCCCTCCAGTGCTGGAATTACAAGCATGCAAGACATTCCCAGACTTGTTTTCTTAACTGATATTATCTGTATGAATATTTGCATGCATGCCTGTCTGTGCACGGTGTGCATGCAGTGCTCACAAAGGCCTGAAAGGGGGCATCAGATCTCCTGGAACTAGAGTTACAGAGTTTCATAAGGCACCATGTGAAGGCTGGGAATTGAATCCAGATCCTCTGCAAAAGCAGAAAGGGCTCTAAACCAAACCACTGAGCTGTCTCTCCAGCTCCTACCTTTTTTTTTTTTTAGACAGAATCTCACTGGAGCTTGCCAATTCAGCCAAACCAGCTGATCAAGAAGCCCCAGGAATTCACCTGCTTCTGCCTTGAAATTACTAGTGCACAACAGCATGCCTGGCTTTTAGAATTCAAGGTTCTGGGAATTAAATTCAGACCATCATGCTTGGTGACAAGCCTTTTGCCAACAGAGCTATCTCCATAGCCCCAAGGAAAGGATGCACACTGGGAGTCTCCTGGGTCTGGACCTGAGCGTCCAGCTTCTCAACCACATTCACCATGGCATCTGCTCCCATTACCACAAAGGGCAGCAATATGGGTTCGGTTTCTCCTTGTCTTGTTTCGTGATCAGAAACTGCAGCAGAGGCTTTGGGAGCAAACATGTGTGTGTTCTCCATCTCCTGTCACAGCCGGTGGCCGTGCGCATTAAGACACCTGGGCTCTCAGCTTGTGTTTCAGGGAGAGGGGAGATATGTTTGACTAAAATGAGGTCTTAAGAGCTCACACACTCATGGACCTTCTGCGTTGGCAGAGATGGAAACAGGAGGCAGGTGGACAGCTGTGGGACTGGGTACATGGCTGTGAAGCCCTGGAACTCCTTTCTGTTCTTTAAGAAGGTCCTCTTTATCCCAGGCTGATCTGGACTCACTGTGTAGCTGAGGATGACCTGGAACTTCTGATCTTCCTGCTCCCCCCGAGTTTATAGAGCATTTTAGATTGAACCCACGGCTTCACAAATAAGGCAGGCAATCTGGCAACATAGCGCTATCCCCATCCCCAGGTTTCTGAACAATTACAGGCAAAAACCTGCTCTGACCTCAGCTCTGTGGAACAAGCGACTTCTTCATCCTCCACAAGCTGAGGAAGAAGCAGAATTAAGGAGAACTCAGTTTGGTTGTGTTCCTGCTTGCCTCTTAACTGTACTACCTTACGTAAGCCTCACAGTCACTCTGAAAACAGATTGTCACTGTCTCCATGTTTACAGAAGAGACAGAGACCCAAGAACCCCCCCCCAACTTGTCCAAGGTCAAATGAATAAATGCTGGCGAAAGTGAGACCTGAGTTCAAATCTGTTCTCCCCGGTAGCCTCGAAGTTTCAGGCTGGTGCTGTGGGCTTAGATCCTCAAGCCTTCATGACTCTAGGAAGGAGGTATAGAGTACGGGGGGTGAATTCTCTCACTTCTCTGAGCTCTGGCCCCATAGGAGAAGCCTAGCAAAGCATCCTTGCCTTTCCATGTGAGACAACTGAAGTTTGTAAGTGCTAGAGAGACCTTGCCAGGTTGTACCCATGTGGCCTTCCTATTGTATTGTGTTACACTGAATGAGTGTGCGTAAGTGTGTGAGCATATGCGTAAGTGTGCGAGCACGTGTGTAAGTGTGTGAGCATGTGTGTAAGTGTGTAAGCACATGCACTTCTGTTCTTATTCCACCACACAGGATGCAGCTGTCAGACTTGGCAGTGAGCGCTTTTAACCACCAAGCCATCTCACTGACTCCCCACCCCCCACACCTCTTTCTGTGATCGGAACCTTGAGACATACACTCATACACACACATTAATAAAGTAAATATTTTAAAATATCTAAATGATAGGGTGCCTGCACCGCATGCACAGGCCCTGGGTCCCATCCCTAGGACCACAGAAACCATGGTGGCGCTCACCTGTAATCCCAGCACTCAGCTGGAAGCAGAAAGATCAGAAATTCAGTTACCTTTGGCAAGGCCAACCTATCACTAAAAGTAAGTTTAGAAAATTCAATCCCCAAGAAAGCAGTGTGTGTGTGTGTGTGTGTGTGTGTGTGTGTGTGTGTGTGTGTGTGTGATACCTTCCCTCTCGATAGGTGATAGCACCTAAAGGGATGTTGCCCGCCCACAAGCTGGGTGTTCCAGCGAAGACTTGGAGGGACCATCTGCTCCAGTTTCCATAAACCTAAGAGTGTCCTACTTTCTGGAGCCTGGAGAGTGGGAAAGTCAAACTCCTTTTGAATTCTGTTCTGGGGGCAGCTCTGACACGGTGGGATCAGATTTTGTGTCTTGTTCAGATATGCCTCTCGGATATGCAGGGGGATGGACCCGATGACCTCTCCAGGTTCCCTGCAGTCGATGTTCATTACTATTGTGTTCCCAGCCCTGTCAATTGGCCTCCAGCAGCATACTCTGAAATCCCTAGCCTTACACTCCCTAAGTAGCTGGCCACGGGGTGTTTTCCTCTTTTGAGTGTAAAAAACTGGCTTTTAGGATATTCCTAAAAATATTGGCCATTCAGAAAGCATAAATCCACGCTAAATTATGACGCTCCTGAGACAGGAACATGGAAAGACTGCAGTTAACATGGTAGCTTCTGCTCTCTCTCTCTCTCTCTCTCTTTCTTGTTTGTTTTTGGAGACAGAGTTCCACTATTTGCCTTAGATATCCTGAAGCCATCTTCTTCCTTTCCTTCCACTGCACTATGCTGTGCACCAACCAGCAGGCTTATCCAGGAAGGAGCACGGGGGGGGGGGGGGGGGGGGGGGGGGGGGGGGGGGGGGGGGCTGGCGAGCTGTCAGGGTGTAGAGTGGAATTTTCTCCCTAAACTACAGGGGTTTTTTGGCCAACAGTGTATCTAGAATAAACTATGGACCATCATCCAAAGATTAACTTGCTCCAGCAAAAAAAAAAATACAATCTCACAAATAATATTTTACCACACAAGGAATTAATATTCTCCCTCTAGCCACACCCATAGCTCAACTTCCTGTGACTGGACACTCTGACCTTATGACTTCAAGGGAACATTGACCTCCTCAGTCAAGGGTTAGAAGCCAAAAGAGCATTCATTTGCTTGATTACAAAACCATGCGGCTCTGGAGTTGTTTGGAAGGGAAACAGGAGTTGATATGGGAGGATTTGGGGGGCAGGGCTACCCCTTGCCCTCATTGTTTTGTTTTTTAACATGCTTGAAGTTATATAATTTTGTCTTCTCTTTTTTTGTTGTTCTACAAGAGCATAAGCATCCACCCAAGATTTTGTTGGTGTTGGTAATATTATTATTATTTAAGACAGGGTCTCAGACAGTAGTCCTGGCTGGCCTCACACTCACTAAGTAGCTGAGGATGACCTTGAACTCTGATCCTCCAGCCTCCATCCCTACCCCCCCACCAGGTGCTGGGATTACTGTGTGTAACACCAACGTCAATTTCTGCGATGCTGGGATTTAACCCAGGGCTTTGCGCATGCTAGGCAAACCCTCTACCCATTGAGCTATATCCTCAGCTCCCTCCCAAGTGTTTAAAGTTCTCTAAATGTCTAGACTTATAGGAACATCATTTTAGGTTTTTAGTTGTTTGTTTTTGGAGGTGATAGAATTCAAACCCAGGGCCTTTTGCAAGCTTGATAAGTATTCTAACACTGAGCCACCCCCCAGCCTAAGAAGCACCATTTTAAATGAAAACAGAACATTTCATCACAGGGTAGAGCCACCGTTCTGGTATTTATTTTTGAACTTAAAATTACATTCGTGTATTTTATTTATTTACTTTGTGTAAGTGAGTATGCATGCACGATGATGTGTGTGCGCGCGCATGCACGTGTGTGCACGTGGGGGTGGTGGCGAGGGTCAGAGTACAACTTTTGGGAGTCAGTTCTCTCTTTCCATCATGTGGGTTCAAGGGATCAAACCCAAGTTGTCTGCTGTAGGAATTCCTATAGCCAGTAGCCTTCAAGTTACCTAAACACTTGGGCGTGGTCTCTCTTTTTTTTTGTTTGTTTTTTTGGCGTGGTCTCTTATACTATTTATATGCTGATATAAAGCACTTGTCCGGCCTCTTTGGCTGCAGGATTTGGTTGCTGTTTCCCTTTTGAGCAAAGGACTGTAATCTGTGAGTCTACCCCTAAATAAATAACCCTCTATTATACTCAATTCTGAGAGCTAGTGTGGGATTTCTTTTAAGCGTCGGTCTTCAGCAATCACCTTTCCTTGCTAAGCTATCTTGCTGGCCTGGTAGTTCTGGAGCTTTTGAGCAGAAGGTCCTAAGAACTGGAGGATTTAATAATATTCTTATTAAAGTAGAATCCTAAGAGCTTCGATAGCTAGCTTAGCCACACAGCACGTTCCAGTGTTGTTGACAGGGAGCAGCTTGCGCTAAGTGACTGTAAACGTTGCTGTAGTTGTCGGAGCTGTGTGTGGGAGGTTCTGGGAGGTGAGGCTGGAGCTGTTGAGTGAATCTAGAAACAGAGCCTAGGAGGAAACAAGGTGAAAGGAGAAAGCCTGGCTGGTAAGACACAGCGTCTGGCTGCTGTTCCTATCAGTCAGAACTGGGGACTAGAACCAAAGACATCATCACATCCAGCATACACACGGCCACTGTATCTGAGGACGTGAGTGGAAAGGCCTTCGGTAGCCAATTCCCAACTTCGAAGGGTGGGAAGAGCATCATTCCTTTGACCTTCCTAGAGCACCTCGGGTGTGGCTTTGAAGTTGACAGGAAGCTACACACTGGAACAGGAAGCCCAGCTCTGTGTGAAGTCACAAGCCATATCAGCAGCTAGCCCTGGAATATTCCAGTCCTCCCATCCCAGTCCAGCCCATCCCATAGCACATTAAACCAGCTGTATGCCTCAAGTACATCAATGCCATCCTTATACATGTCCAGGAGCCTCCCTGTCCTTTTCTGCCCCAACACCAACCTCCCGGTGCAGAAGCAACATCCCCGTCCCCACAGGCCTAGCTGCTCTTCCTGCCTCGTTTCTCTTTCACCCCCTCCCTAGGCCAATAACCATCTTTCTAATGTGACAGCTGATTTGTAAATGGTAGAAGATTATCAATTCCCTCTACCCCTTTATTTATTTATTTTTTCTGGAAACAACCTCAAAGCAAAAAGGAACTGAAGAATTAAAACAGAAATTCCATTTTCACGAATATAAAATAGACCTAAAATATGTCAGAGGTACAAATAGCAGAGTCATCAACACAAACTTGAACCCACTGGACACAACGAGGAAAGAAGAGGAGCAAAAACACCGTGAAGGCATTAGGGACAGCCTGTGAGATGCTCACCAAAAGTGGTGGGCATATCTGAATGTGCAATGTTTGCAGCAGGTCATGTACTGGCAGTGTGAGTGCCACTGAGGACTAAATAAGATCCGTTTCTATGACAACAGGAGTTCCCAGGGACCAGAGAGAATCCAAGCCCATCAGCTCTGACTCACAAGAGAGCCTCCGCCTCTCTCACACCAGAGGTCCATGAGAAAGGAAGAGAAAAACTTGCTTTGGGTCAGTGAAATGGCTCAGTGGATAAAGGCACCTGCCAACATGAGTGAGTTCGATTCCCAGGACCCACATGACAGAGGGAAAGACCAGTCTTGCAGGTTTCTTCAGCATCCACTCAAGTACCATGGTATCTATGAGTGCGGGTGTGCACGAGCGCATGCACAAGCACATGCTAGCACGCATGCACACGTGAGCACCCCTCCCACACACACACACAAATGCATATTTTTTAAAAGAAATATTTGCCTGCATCGCTTTCTTTCTTTAAAATGCTTTCTTGGGATAAAGAATGCACATCTCAAACTGACTTTTTAAGGGTGATCACCGAGTCCATTGACCAACAGGACATGCGAGACTGAAAAGAGGGGCTGTAGGTGAAAAACAGTTAAGGCTGCCTTCTGAGATGACTTCTGATGACAAGCGTGGCTTCCTGCTCCAACCTCATCTCTCAAGTTGTCGCCCATGGCACACCCCAGGAACCCTGAGTTCTAAGCAGGAGCTTCCCTGTAGAATCTTAGCACCAGCTGCTCCCTCCTACATCCTCCTCTCTGGTTTATACTGGGTCCCACTTTCCTTTCCCACTGCTGTCGTAGAATGCTGTTGACTAAGGTTTCGGTCCTGCCTGGTCCTGCAGCCTTTCAGTTCCAAAGAAATACACAGAGGTCTATATTAATCATAAACTGATTGGCCTATTAGCTCAGACTTCTTATTAACTCTTATAACTTATATTAGCCTATAGTTCTTGTCTATGTTAGCCATGTGGCTTGGTACATTTTTCAGCGAGGCAGTCACATATCTAGCTATCTTGCTTCCTCTGTGGCTGGTTCTTTCTCTTCCCAGAATTCTCCTGTTCTCATTGCCCTGCCTCTACTTCTTGCCTGGCTACTGGCCAGTCAGCATTTATTTAAAATACAAGTGACAGGGTGCAGACCATTGTCCCACAGCAGAATACCCTTACACAGAACAACTAGGTGACTTGGGGTTTATTTTAGCTCACAGTCTCAGGTTACCACCCATTATCCATGTGGGGCAGTCATAGCAGTCGCTTAAGACAGCTGTCATCACACCCACAGTCAAAAGCAGAGAGAAAATGAATACACGCAGGTTGTGGAATAGAATATTTGTTTAACTATGTAGAGATGTGTTGCATTTGTTTGTGTTGCAGAATAATTGTTTAACTATGTAAAGGCGTGTTGCTGTTTCCCTTCGCTTGCCTAAGGCACCTGATTGGTCTAATAAAAAGCTAAATGGCCAGTAGGTAGCCAGAGGAGGGATAGGCAGGGCTTGTGGGCAGAGAGAAAGGGGGAGCCAGCCAGCCAGCTGGGGGCCAGACAGACAGATGTGGAGGAAGCAGGAAAGCAGGATAGACAGTATGTAAATGAGGTAAACGAGCCTTGGGGCAGCACATAGATGAATAGAAATGGGCTTGTTTAAGTTTTTTTTTTTTTTTAAAGGTAGCTAGAAATAGGCCTAAGCTAAGTCTGGGCATTCATAACTGATAATAAGTCTCCATGTCATGATTTGGGAGCTGGGTGTCCAAGAAAGCTGGCTACACATGCATGCTTCTAGAACTCACTTTCTCCATTCTTCCACAGAGCACAATTCAGACCCAAAGAATAGTACTTCCCATGGTAGACTGGGTCTTTCTGTTTGTCTGGAACCTCCAGCTCTCTCCTGCACAGTCTGAGAAGCCCCATTCCTCTCACTAAACCCTGCCCTCTCAGAGAATCTCCAACAAAGAAAAAACTCCAATAAGTCCAGTTCTGCATTCTTGGTGGCTGTGGCAGCTCCTCCCTTCAAGCCGCCAGTGGTCCAAGTCCCTGCCTACAGCATTCAGTTTTGGACCACACTTGTCACAAACCCAGCTTGGGGCAGACATGTCATCGCTCCCTTACCTGCAGGCTATATAACCTCCCTGCTTTAGTTGGAGGCACATGACTTCTCTGCTTTCAATCTCTGGGACTGGAGAACACACCCTGGAGTTGCTTTGCTCAAATAAATCTCTTCTTTTACTCTTTCACCTTGTCTTGATCTGACTTCCTGCATTGGTAGAAAAGCCTATTATCATGATACAGAACACCTATTGCTGTCCATGTCCAATTCATGTAACCAAGATCATTCCCAACAGGCAGGCCTACAGGCCAATCTGATCTAGACAGTACCTCACCGAGGATCTTCCCAGATGATTCTAGATTGGGTCAAGTGGACAATTAAAAGTAACCGTCACAATCTACATGTGCTTCCAGCCTGAAATTCCCTCAGCCTTACATATTCATCCATTCTAAAATGCACACACCTTAGGCAGGCAAGTACAGGCAATAGTTTAGTACCTTGGGACCCCATTTGACTTTAGGTTATGCCCATATTCCTTTTGTAATAATGCACTCGGCAGCCTAGTTCCTTTTTCTATACATACTAAGCACATGGAACCCTCTCCTAACAATACACCTAGCAATATTAGAACCCACCTGCATCAGACTACACATGCTTCCATCCCTGAACAAAATATGTTTTCCTATCCTTAGTAACAATCAAACTCAGACACTCCTGTAAGAGTTTAACAGAGGAAAGCAACTTTGACGGGTTAGAGCCAAAGGGCACCACAGAGTCACACCATGCAACAGAGCTCGGGTGGCAGGCTTTTTGGTGGTGGTAGAGAGGTGCTGAGGCAGCCTTTGAGAGAGAGCAGAAGGAAAGGAACTGGAGGGGGAGAAGGAGGTGTGCATTGAGGTCGGTAAAGTTGAGGCTTGTTAGCAGGTTGTAGAAGGTTCCTCTAGCTCAGGCTTTATAACTAGCAGGAGCTGAGTGGGGAAACAGGAAAAACAGAGGGAGGGCTTAGAGCAAAAATAAGAGAAAGCTGAGGCATAGGGTACCTATTGCTGGCAGAAGTTACAAAGGTTCCATATAATATCAGGATCTAGGATGCTGGTAGGCAGCCATTTGGATTGATTTTCTAAGGGGTGTTGGGGCCAGAGTTGACTGCAAAGGTGGATGAGTTTAGAAGCCCTTAAGTCAGGTACTAGCTGTAGAGGTCTGAGGTTTTCCAAAAGGCATCCCTGGGGGTATCTTGGCTGTATGGGAAGGACGTGGTTCCCATGAGCAAGGTAGAGGAAGAAGATCAAGTCTGAATGTCCTGATGTCCCAGGGATTCAGGGAGGATGGGATTGAGTGGGCACAAGCTGTCTAGTGAATCATCACACACTAAGCAGGGGCCAAGGGTTAAGAGCCAGAGTGAGATGTGGTAGCCTGATACCAGGGCTTGCGAATGAGGCCAAAGGGTGAGAAACCATGCTTGAGAGATTAAACCCCGCGCAGGAGAAATGGCCAGAGATGAGTGCTTTGCAAAAGGGTTAACTGTAGCCATAAATACCAGCAAGGTGCCAGATGCTCAACGGTCACGCCCACGGATCCAGGGAAGCATTTACACTGACCAGGAGAACCGGGACTTACCAAATGTTGCTGGTGTGGGTGAAGTGCCCAGCAATTGATCAGTTAGTTGGAAAGTGAGCCTGTTGCAGGTAGACTGTGCACAGGGTCCCAGTGTGCCTCAGAGTGCCAATGGACACGACGGACCCGGACCACCAGGAGGGCCTGCTGAGTCACGGAACCAATACAATAGTTTGACAGAGGAAGGCAACTTTGACGGGTTGGCGCCAAGAGGCACCACAAAGACACCATGCAACAGAGCTCACATGGGAGGTTTATTGGAGGGCGGGGTGTGCTGAGGCGGCCTCTGAGAGAAGAAGGAAAGAGAGAGAGGGAGGGTAAGAAGGGCTTGCCTTTTCCAAAGGGATATAGCGCATGCGCGTAGGGTGAATGCCCTGCTTAATAGTGGCTGCAGGAGCTAGAGTCACATCTTGGCTGTTGCCGCTGCTGTGCCCTACTAGGTCCATGAGAGCAGGCTGGTGTAAATGCCTCAATGCTAATGCTTCCTACTCAAGTGTTTTCCCAATGTATCCTGGTACGAAGAATAGAAGAACTGATCTGACCTGAATTGGTTTGGGGTACATGTACAGTAAGACACAACTGTGACCTCTAAATGGCCTTTTAGGGAGAATCCCCTACTTACCATCTTATGCTTATGCATGATTGGTTGTGTATATGATTAAAGTCAGATGCAGCATGGGAAGCGACATGTGCAGAAGAGGAATAATTATAATTCAAAATGGAGAGCCATCCGAACTATGCCCCTTAGCAACCAATGCTCCCTTCTCCTGAGCAGCATACAAGGAAGCCCCAAATAATAATCAAGGCCCCTGAGTACCTTCACTTGTGGCCTGCAGTCAGCCTTGATACTGTATCCTTCTTTAATTCATAGTGCCCCTGAGCTGCAAATGAGATATTCTTGCTTTTATGTTTTTTTTTTTTTTCAAATCTGTGTGAGCCTGAGCCTTTATTATCAATTCTTTGGCTATGAGGCCAAGAACCTCCGAATAGTCAGCTGAACCCACTGGTAACACATCCCCTCTGTGTGTGTGTGTGTGTGTGTGTGTGTGTGTGTGTGTGTGCTCGAGTGAGTGTGTGTTTTAAGACAAGGTCTCAGGCTACCCTGGAACTTTCTGTGTAGCTGAGAATAAAACTGAATTATTAATCCCCCTGCTTCTATCTCCCTAGTGCTAGGATTACAGGTGTGTAGCCCACATCTCATATATGCGAGGCCAGCACTCCATCAACTGAGCTACCTCTCCACCCTGCAGCCACCCCCACACCACTCCATTTTTGTAACACTGAAACTAGAATGTATCTTATAACCCTCGGCCCATCACAGCTCAGCTGGCAGCGTGTCTCCCCCCCCCCCGCAGAACATAAATTAATGGCGAGTCTTTCAGCAGAGGCATCTTAGAGCCTGTGGCCTTGTTATCACACTGTCCTGGAACTGCCCACACTCACAGCCAGCATTCACTAACTAGAAATACCTCCAAGGGAAGAACTGTTTTGCCATCGCTCTCGCTGAATTCCCCGAGGCACTTGCTGGAAGCTGGTGGCCTCACAGTAAATGTTTTCTGAATGTGCACAAATAAAAGCAGCCGATACCATCAACTTCTGTGGAAGCGCATTGTTGCTGGATTCCATCCAGGCCCAAGGCTGTTAGCGGTGTAAGACTTGCAGTGGGGTAGGGGACTTTCTCCAGGTTGTTTGTGGGCACTCTTTTCCTGAGCGATACATATTATCTGTGTTTTGAGTCTCCACAAATAACTTGATGAATGAATGAAGAAACTCAAGTCCTGTACACAATAAACATTTGTTTCTGACAATAAATAGCATTCATGTGTAAGGTGAACAAAGTGTGAGAACAAGTGTGTGTGTGTATGTGCGTGTGTGCATGTGTGTGTGTGTGCGTGTGTGTGTGTGTGCATGTGTGTGTGGGTGTGCATTGGCAAAGTATGTGAAATCCTATATGTATATATGTGTTTTTATTGTGTTATGGGGGTGCATGCTAGGACACTCATGTGAAGGTCAGATAATAACTTGTGGAGCCTGTCTTCATCATCCATCATGTGGCACCTGCCTGCCCGGGATCAAACTCGGGTCATCAGGCTTGGCAGCGAGCATCTTTACTTACTCCATGAGCTTTCTTGCCAGCCCCTAAAGTTTTATCTCACCCTTAACTGGCTTTACAGGGTAGAAGTGGGAAAATCGAAGAAACACATTTATTTGTTCATATATCAAATACTCGTTGTTGGCTCACATCTTCTCGATGCTGGGATTACCGCAGAAGACAGATCAAGGCCCCTTTCCCTTTAAATTTACAACCTAATGATGGTCCCAAAAGCATACACATAAACAAGGTCACAGTATGACAGAGGCCTGATTGTCATCGTGATAACGTGAAAATACGACGTTTTATTCTAGTTGTGGGTGTTCAAACATACCTGGCCAGAACAACCACCAAGGACCGCTTTAAAACCAGATTTTCAGAGCACTGAGGAGGGGTTTGGAGGTAAAAATCTTGTGGAATAAGGATAAGGGCTAGAATTCAGATCCCTAGGAAACATGTTATGGTGGTCACATGCCCGTAATTCCAGCCCTGTAAGGTAGACAGAGGATCCCAGAACAAGCTGGCTGAGGAGACTATCCTTAAGCTAGTTCTGCCAAGGAGCTCTGGATTTGACTGAGAGACCTATAAGTTTTCTGTATTGTGATTATAGGTTTCTCCACTGATCAAGCCAAACTGAAAAAGTCAAAGAACAGGTTTCTTTGAGCAGAAGCATCTCCCAAGTGAACCCTCCAGTCCCAGAGATGGAGCCTGAAGAAGTTGTATGCCTGAATTAAAGCAGGGAGCTTATATACCCCATAGGTGAGGGGTGATGATGTGTTCTCCACAAGCTGGGTTTGTGCCCGTCAAAAGCTGACTGCTTTAGGCGTGATCTTGGGCTGCTGGCAACTTCAGGGGAGGAGCTGCTCAGTCGCCAAGATTGCAGAACTGGTCTTTTTGGCACCTTTGTTGGAGATTCTCTGAGAGGGTGGGTTTTGGAGAGAAGAATGGGGCTTTCTGATCAAGCAGGAGCGAGCTGGAGGCTCCAGTCAAACAAGACCCTCTTCTCAATCAACAGAATAAAGAGTGATTAAGGGTGATTCCTGATATCAACATGGATCTTCCACATGTGTGTGTACCCCCACACATGTAAAACCATAAGAAAAACATAAACATACACCAAGAAACAGAAAAAAATTCTTCAAACAAAAACCCACCAGATTTTCAGGCTGGGCATCATAGAGTATGTCTATAATCTCAGTACGTGGGAGGCAAAGGCAGGAGGATTTCGGTAATTTCAGGACCAGCCTGGTCTTCATAAGTACCAGACTGAGCAGTACTATACATCCAAGCTCTGTCTCAAAATGGCAACAATAAAAATATTCTAGGGCCCAGGAGTCCAGACTCAGGGTGCAACCTAGGTAAAATGACCAGATACAATGTTTTATATGATGGCTGGACTGGGTGGGAGGTTTGGAAACCTGGAGCATGGCAGAATCACAAAGAGAGCTTTGACAGGATCCCTGTCCACCCTGCTGGATCATGTTACATCTGGGAGGATGTACATTTGTTGAGTGAAGCCGGGCAGTGGTGGCACACACCTTTAATTCCAGCACTTGGGAGGCAGAGGCAGGTGGATCTTTGTGAGTTCTAGGCCAGCCTAACCTACAGAGCAAATTCCAGGACAGGCTCCAAAGCTACAGAGAAACCCTGTCTCAAAAAAAAAAAAAAAAAA
>NW_026067955.1:5244583-5263091 GCF_014885135.2 Alexandromys fortis
TGAATCTCAAAGGATTGCCCTTTACTACATAGGGATGTCAAGATTAGACAAGAGAAATCATCTTTTTTTAAAAAAAAAAAAAAAGGTGCAAAAAGTACATAAATAAAATTCATCAGATGATGGCGGTGTGCTTAGTCTTGGATCCCAGGGATGGTTGGGGGCCATGATCTAAAACTCTGCAGCTGGCTTCTGCCAGGAACCAGGCATGACGTGCCTATAGACAGCAGCTTGCGTATGTCCAAGGTTAGATGTCTTCGGAGTCTATGGGAGCTTGGTGGCCCTGTACTGTCTTAACATGTGAACGGCCTGGAAGCTGATCCTCCAGACTGGGAAAAAAAAAAAGCCAAGTGTCCAGGTCTTTAGATCTGTGCCCGAGAGACTGGCTCTCCTAGAGACCATGTCCCTTAGTGTGCCATTTTATGCCTTCCCCTTGATGGCTCCTAGGATCTGTTTTCTGTGCAGATCCAAGGCTGAGAGCTGACCCCTAGTCTCACGTTCCATCTAGACCTGGCCTCTGCCTGTCTACTCACAGCTGTGGGAACCTGCTGTAACACTGGGAGCACCACACACTGGCCATTCTCTCCCAGAAGTTTCTTTGGAAAGTCCCCAGTGTATCAATCCATTAGTAACTTTGGTTGGAAATCCCAACAGGTCTGCCAGCTGCTGTGCCAGGAACTCGATAGACAGGCACCCCAACAGCTCCACCAGTGTTTTCTCCCTTTAACTAAGAAACCTCCAGAGTTGTGTATTATATCGTTACACTGGCCATCAAGACAAGAGCAGAGCTGCAGGTCATGGGACAGAATGAACTGCATTCTTTTTTCCTGTAACCAACCCCCTCATGATCAGATACTGAACCCCAGTGGGGTACAAGGCTAGTTACCTGGTAAGGAAATAGAGTATCACGGTGGTTCTTCTTGATTATCAACATGAAGAAATTTAGAATTAGTATGGCTGTGTTTGTGAGGTTAGGTAAACTGAGGTAGAGAGACCTGTTGTGAATGCATTTCTATCTATCTATCTATCTATCTATCTATCTATCTATCTATCTATCTATCCTGACTGTAGATATAATGTGATTAGCTGACTCCTATATTAAGTCCTGGAACTGGACAAATAACAGGCAACAGATCACCAGTCTTTTAAACAGAAGCAACTTTATTAAAAAAAAAAAAAAACACTGTGGGAAACAAACAAAACAAAACAAAAACAAAACCTTCTAACTAGTTAGGGCCACAGAGAGTCATTCAGCTTTGTGACCCTGATGAGAGGTTACAAGCATTTTGTTTTGTTTTGTTTTTTTAAGCAGACTGGATGTAAGATTTATTACTGAACACGATTTGGTAGAGTACAGGAGAGTACCCTGGAAGCTCTCAGGAGTACAGGGCTCACCACTTGTCCAGGGGACCATGACTGGGGATATATTTGACCCCACGGCCACAAACATCTTTTTATAGCCAAAGGTTATGCACAGGGCAGAGAGTACACACTGGGATTTTTTTTTAAGGCCCCTCAGGAATGCATTCCTAAGGTTAGGATCCACAACCCCTCTGCAGTGCACCCTTGATGTCATGATTCACAACCTGATTATAGGGTGTTAGTTAAGATGTCTATGTAGCCGGGGTCTGTTCTAACTGCTTCACCTCCCCACCTAGCTAGGGGAATATAAGATAAAGGGTCAGGTAGCTTGCTTTAAAACCATTATCAGGCTATATGCATACGAATTTTCATATTCCTGGCCTCTTCATCATGATCTTGCTGCCATGCCTTCGCCGTCATTATGGATTATACTCTTGAACTTTAAGCCAGAGTTAAATTTCCCCACCTTTCCTTCTATTCTTCCTTCGACCCCTCCCCCTTCCTTAGGTTACTGTCAGGCCACAGCGTCAAGTGCTGGGGACTGTGTCTCCAGGCCAGGTCTCTAGTGAAGCCCGTGACTCCCCGAGAGCCTAAGTCTCTCCATCTGGGTGTGCAGCCTGGAAGCAGCGCAGAGCCCGGAGACTGTGCAGAGCCCGGAGGCTGTACAGAGCCTGGAGGCAGCGCAGAGCCCGGAGGCAGCGCAGAGCCGGGAGGCAGCAAGCACCACCGGCTCTGTGCAGTTGGAAGCCGTGTTTGCTGTTGCCTTTCCTCTCTGCCTTTTGGTATTTTTCTCCCAGAGAAGCGATTATGTGGGGGCTTTTTTAAAATGTCAGTGCTCCCTGAGCTGGAAAAGGCAGTCCTGCTGATTGGAACACTGGTTTGCAGGAGACGGAGTGGTGCTGCTGACATTTTCCGAGGCTTTCCGGCTCAACTTTAAAACACTTTGCAAAGCGAATCCTGCTGGCACTGGCCACTGGTGATATTTCTATGGTGATCACAGACACGCAGAGAAAGGGCTCGGTAATTGGTTTCCTTTAGGGGGCCAGCAAAATTAAGTGGGGGCCACATTCATTTTAACACAGAAGTTGGCATGGATGGAGGATGGGGCTTTAACTATACGGAGCACAGGACAAGCACTGCTAGCTTGCGGTACTGGACCCTGTGACAGAATGGATTCCCTGCCTTTTTCTTCCGTGCTCTGTGATTTGCTGAGGATAATGGCTAATATAAAATACTGGTACATCATCTTTGAGCACAGTTGGTCCCGGGGCCAGGTTCTGAGGACAAAATAGTGAGCAAAGCAGACTCTGCCTCTTGAGATCTCAGCACAAAGAAAAGAACAGAGCAATGTTGCAATGTTGAAACCAAGGCCTAGAGTAACTGACAGACCATTTTCAGAGGCAAGAAATTTTTCAAAACAGCCTTACCCTGTCTTGGCAAGACTTAACAGTCTTTTTTTCTTGTATTCTGCTTGTCCAGTCCGGACATTGTGCATTTTGTCAGGGGTCAAAGCATGGACAGTTGTACCAAGAAGAATACAAACTCTAAGTGAAGTATTTTTGGTGTGCAACACTCTCTCAGGAATAGATCAGTGCTGCCAGGAGCAATCATATCTCACATCAACAGAATCCTAAGTTATTTAAATGCCATGTTCTACAGATCTTTGAAGTGGTTAAAGATTACCTATCTATGCAAAATACAATCTCTATGTATCGAAAGAACCTAATTGGTCTGACTAAAAGTAAAACAAACATGAATGACTATTGACTTATAATACTTAATACCTATATAACTTAAAGAGTAAGACTTCATATCAGAATATTAGACAATCTTTAAACAACTGTGCAGTAAAGGAAGACAATGACATCAAAATGTAAGGAATGTAAAAATATCTTAATCAGAGGTAGAAATATATAATGCAATGTGATAAATATATCCTAAAATTGTATCAATAGGCAAAATGTCTTAAACAGAGGTAGAAACATGCTTGCATACAATATGGCAAAATAACTTTGCATAGGTATACAAATATTGTAAAGAGAAATAACAAATATAATCTGAACTTGTATAAATATACAAGAAACTATACCAGTGTAAATTGTCCATAAATAATAGCTCACAAGTATTCACTCTATTACTCACTATTATTATTATTTGTGTGGTATGAGTTAACATTAAATTATCTATTATCCCATTCAGTCTTCCCTTTTTTTGAGATCTCTAGGCCTACATAATTTCCACCTCAACCCCCAACCCTATCCAATAATAATTAACCTCTAAGTGGTGTCTTTAACCATGAGGACAAACTTTGTTGGGAGAGGGGACATTGCTTTCTAGAATTGCTTCCTGCTGTCATGGGGGCAATGTTTTTTTCTATGAAATCCTGTTAAAGTAAAATGATGGTTAAGTTTCAAGATTGCTGTTTTGTATAATTCCAAATGGTCTCTGAGCAGTCGATGGGGTCTTTTTGTTTGTTTGTTTGTTTGTTTTGAAGTTCTTATTTGGAGTTTTGGCCAGAATGTTGTAAGAAGGTGCACCATTTCTACAGCTGGTACCCAAAAACTGGTCTTATAGTAGCGCTATCAGCAACATGACATCATATCAACCAGGTGGAGTTGTTGTTGTGGGGGCCCCATATTCTTCCTGGAATCATCAAAAATTACTGTAGGGAAAATCTACTGTTCATTGTGGAAAACTTAAGCATTATTAATGTAGACATATAGTCAACGACAGATACAATATAAACAAAATGGGCGTGGAGAAAAGTAAAATATTTCCTTAAAATCTATCTTCTTTCTGTTCCATACCATATGGCTCCTGATATTAAACAGAAATTTTGAATTTTTCTTTTAACAACATGCTTACATTTCTTAAGAGTCCACACCCAAGTGGGCTAGTGTCTTAAAGGCTATTGGCTGAAGGAGTGGAAGGAACTCCCACAGTACTCCTGCCTGAGGCAGTTGGCAAGGGGTGGGACCAGTTCTCTTCCTCATTCCATCGGGGCCAGAGGTTCATGAGTTTCCTAGACTGCTGTGGGGAACAGTGGGGAGAAGGGAGTGGAATATTTAGGAACTGATTACAACAAACAGCATCTAGTGAGACCATCTACACTCATGTCCCCTCCTGGCCATTCCACTCCGTCAACTGGTATTTACTGTGTGTCAGGCACTGTTCTTAGGGCAGTGGATCTGTGAAAGACTTGACTGTAATAGTGTTGAAAGAACACATGGCTGGACATCCACCCCCTCTCCTGTAGAATGAAGATTCCATGCCTCTGTGTCCACAGTGATGTCCCTATGGCCTGTGACACACACCTAGATGCTGGTGGTACTCAGTAAAAGTAACTGTCACAACAGGAAGAAAAAATTGGGAAGAAGAGTGGAGAAAAGAAAAATCTACATTTCTTCTCTCTGCCCTTTTGCAACCTCTGTGTGTGTGTGTGTGTGCGTGCACGCGCGTGTGTGCCCAAGTCTTGTTCGTGTGTGAGATATTTTTCTCAAGAGTCATCCATTTGTTTTTTTGTTTTCTTTTTCTTTTTGCTCATTTGCTAGAGGCAGAGTCTCTTCAAGTAGGCTAGGCTGGCTTGTCAGCCAGCCCCAGAGATCTGCCTGGCTCTGCTTCTCACTGCTGGCATCACAAGCATGTGCCACCATGGCTGGCCTTTTCACCTCATTGCTGGGTCCTAAACTAAACTAAACTAAACTCAGGTCTTCATGCTTGCAAAGCAAGGCCTTTAGCAAATAAGCTAGCTCCACAGCCCCTATGCCCTCTCCCCCTTCTAGTGGCTCTCATAAACTCTGTTTCTATGCTTCCATGCCCAGAAAGGAGGGAGGGAGGGAGGGAGGGAGGGAGGGAGGGAGGGAGGGAGGGAGAGAGACAATTTCATAAACTATTTCCTAGCTCCTTTCTTGCTGAGGGGAAGGGACTGAGGAAGTCTAGGATCTCATCCCTCTGCTTTGGCTCTGTGAGGGTGGGGCATGCCGCATATGGTAAAGTCACGGGAGGAGCAGTCTAAGTATGTGATTTTAAGTAGCAGAAAGGCTAAACAAGGGACATGCGAACCAGTTGTCCATCTGCTTGATAGATCCTACCAAAACCCTCAAGTGTTAGGATGTTAGGGAACAGCCTTGGCTGTACCTTCTCTCTCCTCTCCCTCCTCCTCTCCTCTCTCCTCTCCTATGTTCTCTTCTTTTCTGCTCTCCCCATCCCTCTCCTTTCTTTACCCCTTTCTTTTCTGCCCCCTCTGTCTTTTCTTTGCCTGAGTGGCCATCTGAGTTCCCAATGCATCAACGTGACTGCGTTTGCAAAGGCAGGTGTGTGTCTTGTTTAGTCACATTAAAAATAAATCGCTTGGCCACACACAGGCGATGCGTCAATCTGTTCCTTCCCTTTGCTTTCCAGGAACAGATTGCTCAAAACCAGATGACTGTTGTGTGAGATACCAGCAAGGAGAAGCAAGCGACAGAGGGAACAAGCCCTCCCAAGCAGCCCTCTGGGCCTCACATCCTTGTGGAAAGTGAATCAGTCATGCCCACCAAACAGCTGCAGCAGCTGCATTCTTTAAGCCAAGATTAACAAGCTGTGGGAAGTTTGGAGGTTCACACTCAGTGCACACCTACTGTGTGTCATGTCCTGCACTTTGTTTTCTGCTTTTCTTCTCTGGTGGAATTGGGGTCATGGCTAAGAAACCGCGCCAGGAATTTTACCTTTGGGTGTCGCTGTTTTTGTTGTTGTTGTTCATTTTTGAAGCAGGTTCTCCTGTAGTCCAGGCTGGCCTCAAACTGGCTATGTAGTTGGGAATGATCTTGAACTTCTGATCCTCCTGCATCTAGTGCCACCACACTAGGTCAGCTTATGCAGTGCTGTGCTGGACCCCAGGACCTTCAGCCATTTTCTTATCATTCTTCTGGCTTAGATGAACTCTACAGCTTTGGGCCATTACTACACACTGGGCTCTCTTCCTCTGCAAATGGAGTAGAAGTTGAAATCAAGAGAGATGACACCTGTGGTGGCTTGAAAGGAAATGGCTCCCCCAAAGGGAGTGGCACTATTAGGAGGTGTGGCCTTGTTGGAGGAAATGTGTCACTGTGCAGGGAGGCTTTGAGGTCTGTTTCTTTCAAGTTTCCCTCAATGTGAGAGCCAGTCAACTTCCTGTTGCCTGCAAGATGTAGCATTCTCAGCTCCAACACCATGGCTCTCTGCACACCTCCATGCTCCCCATCATGATGATAATGAGCTGAACCTCTGAAACTGTAAGGGAGCCACCCCAATTAAATGTTTTCTTTGTAAGAGTTTCCACGGTCATGGAGTTTCTTCACAGCAATAGCAAACCCTAACTAAGACCTGTAAGCTAGACACCTTTTTAGTGAGCAACTGAAAACAGTGGTGTGTGTGCTCTGTATCTCAACACATAAACCACCTTCCTTCTCTTGAAGTGTGTGTGTGTGTGTGTATGTGTGTGTGTGTGTGGTATATGCATGTGTACATTCTCCATGGAGTTGCTTCTCCATATTATTTATTTATAATTTGCCATTAATTATTTTTGTGTGTATGTGTGCATGCACACATGCTGTGGTATATGTGTATGTGTGCGTGCGTGCGTGCGTGTGTGTGTGTGTGCGTGTGTGTGTGTAATTCAGAGGACAACTTGTGGGAGTGGTTCTCTCCTTTAATTGTGTGGGTTCCGGGAACTGAACTAAGGTTGTCGGGTGTGGTTACAAGTACCCTTACCTGCTAAGCCATCTTACTGGTTCCTCCACCTTATTGTTTGAGACAGGGTTTCTCACTGAACCTGCAGTTCATAATTCAGCAGGACTGGTTGGCCAAGGAGCCTCCAGGATTTGCCTGTCACTGCCCCCAACACTGGAGTTATAGGTCCACACTTGTACTCCCAGAGTTTTCTGTGGGTGCTGGGGACCTGAACTCAGGTTCTCATGCTTACATAGTGAGCACAGCCTTCCCTATGAGCCATTTCCTTGGTCTTAAATTTAAAAAGTCTTACAGGCGAGGGTGGCAGTATTCCAATGGGGTGTGTGTGTGTGTGTGTGTGTGTGTGTTCTTACTCTCGATAAAAATAGTCTAAGAGACAGCTTGGCTTTTGTAAAAATCTTGGCATTCTAGCAAGCCCGCAGCCTCCAAAGAAAGTGACTAAGCAATTGTCAAGGGAAAGTAAGGGTTCTATCTCTCTCCTGGTTAGCCCCCCACCCCTGCCCAGTCAAAGCCTTATCTGCTCCCCCCACTGTCAAATCTGAGCAGTCTTGTGTCCTGATTTTGCTAGTAAGAACTAATAGAAAAAAACTGTGGGTCAATTCTGAGTCTGCCCTCTGATGTTCTGCAAGTTTCTGTGTGCACATTGGGGAGCCAAGAGCCAATCTAGAAGTTAGGTCTCTGGCCTGGATGCCACACAGAAAAAAAAAAACTCATGAAAAACAGAGGTCTGGAGAATGTATGAAGAGGAGAGGGTAGATCAGTCACCCTAGAGTCCCAGCTAAGCCGGCTGCCAAGCCCCCTCTAAGTAACCTGTCATGCCACTGGTCCATCCTGGACACTCAATGCAGTCCTGCCTCACATGACCTAGGCACCAGCTAAACTCACATGAAAGAGCTGCCCCTCTGAAACACGCAAGCACATAGGCAAGACATGGGGAGCCTGTGTTTGGTCATTCCCCTCTCGAGGGGTATGTCACAACAGTGGATTTGTAAAACAGTGCCACACTAGAGCTGCCGTTAGGGTACATACCCCTATGGACCAAACCATGAACTCGTGGTGGATAGACAGAGAAGCTGCCCCCAGGAACTTGGTTTGGCAAGAAGATTGTGCATAGCTCAGTATATAGATTTTAGACACTGACTAGTTCATATGGGTACAGAGAGAGAGAGAGAGAGAGAGAGAGAGAGAGAGAGAGAGAGAGAGAGAGGAGGGAAGCAGGGCAGGGCACACTCTCTAGGGCTGGGTTTTGAAGCACAGTTTAGATTCTGATTCAGAGAATAGCTAGTAGGGAGGAGTGCACACAGGAGCCTGGCAGAAAACAGAGCAGATAAAGAGAAACCTGAGACACTTGCTGCAAGACAATGGTGCTCAGGCTGGGGTGGAGTCAGCTGGCAGAGCAGTTGCCTAGCATGCATGAAACCCTGGGTTTGACCATCAGTGCTCCATAAACTGAGGATAGTGGCACACACTTGCGAGCCTTGAGAGGTGAAGGCAGGAGGAAGAGAAGGTCAGGTCATCCTTGGCTACATGCAAAGCCAGCCTGAGCTTGAGAGGTGACTCAGCGGTCAAGGGCACTTGTTGCTCTTCCTGAGGCCCTGAGTTCAGTTTTCATCCTTCATATCAGGCACCTTACAGCCTTCTGTAACTCCAGATCCAGGGGCTCTGCTACCTCCTCAGACAACATATACAGAATTAAAAATAAGAAAATAAAATCATTTAAAAACATGCAATGTACTTACTGAGATTTTTGCTTGTTTCTTTTATTTTTTTTTAAATGGAGTGATGTGGGAGAATTGTCTGTATTCTGTCAATTATGTTTTAAATAAATGCTGATTGGCCAGGCAGGAAGTATAGGTGGTCAACCAGACAGGAAGTAGAGGAGGGGCAATTAGAAGAGGAGAATTCTAGGAAGGAGGAAGCCCATTCCTCCCAGTCCTGCCCAGACCACCAAAGAAGCAGGATGTGACCTGCCCTGCTGAAAAAGGTACCAAGCCATGTGGCTAACATAGATAAGAATAATGGGTTAATATAAGTGATAAGTGCTAATAAGAAGCCTGAGCTAATGGGCCAGTCAGTTTATATTTAATGTATATTCTCTTTGTGATTTTCTTTGGGGCTAACCAGCTGTGGGAACTGGGCAGGACAGAAACTCCAACAGCAGGCCCTCATGTTACTTACAATGGAGCAAATGTGGTTCTACACCTGTAGTGTAACCTCAGAAAAGCTGGTTTCTTCCATCAGCCCACCTGGTAAAAATATAACTTGCTAGATGCTGCATAATCCCTTTATGACCAAGTGTTAGGTGACCATGAAAGTAGAGCCTCTTGGGGGTGAGTGTCCTCTTAGCACCCACTAGTGGCAGGGCTGGTGTAAAGATGCCTGGCCTGTTTGCAGAGAGCCCTTTTATGCCTCCCCTTGGACTGTTTGGGATTGAGGAGCCCCATCTGGGCCCTCCAGGGCTGACGAGAAGATAGAATCGGCAGCCAAAACCAGAGTCAATTGGCTGGTATTAGATGGTTAATGGCTCAGTCTTGGAGAACTGAGAGGCTTTAGCTATAGCATGGAATGTCTTTCAAGTTTCCCTCTCTTTCCTCCTGTGATCGGTGGAGCGTTGAAACTCTCTGACCTGGGAGGATCTGGGTAACTGTGGATGCCTCAACCCAGGACTACAAGCAAGGTCCTAGCCAATGGCTGGATCGAAGAACCATGACTGCAGAAGGGGAACAATTCAGACATTCCTGAGTGGTAGCAAGACCAGTGAAAAAACCAAAGGCGAGAGCTAGGTACCTCAGCACTGGGCAGAGAAAGGCTTGTGACAGCACCGCTCTTAAAATCTTAAGTGAGTGCCTTAGTCTGTGTTTCTACCCAAATTGTCCCACGTATAATCTCAGCAAGCATGGTCTCCTTGTCTCCCATAATAATGATGGAACCTAGGGCGCTGCACATACTAACCAGGTGATCCATTACTGCATCCTCAGCCCCAGGACCCTGCACATACTAACCAGGTGATCCATTACTGCATCCTCAGCCCCCGGGAACTGCACATACTAACCAGGTGATCCATTACTGCATCCTCAGCCCCAGGACCCTGCACATACTAACCAGGTGATCCATTACTGGATCCTCAGCCCCAGGGTGTTACACATACTAACCAGGTGATCCATTACTGTATCCTCAACCCTCTTCCATTTTTTTTTTTAAAAAAAAATTTATTTTATGTGCAATGGTGTGAAGGTGTCAGATCACCCAGGGACTGGATTTACATACACTTATAGGCTGCCATGTGGGTGCTGAGAGCTGAACCCTGGTCCTCTGGAAGAACAGTCAGTGCTCATAACCACGGAGCCATCTCTCCATCCCCCTCTTTTTACTTTTTATTTGGAGACAGGGTCTCACTAAATTTCCCAGGCTATCCTTGAACTCTTTCTGTAGTGCAGGCTGGCCTTGAACTTAAAATGATTCTCCTTCCATGGCCTCCTGAATGCCAGGACTGTGGCTGTACACCACCACCATGCCTGGGTCCTCTATATTCTTTCTCTCTTTCTCATGGACAGAGGTTGTTTGCAGTATGTATTGTCTCTGGCCAGTCTGCCAGTCTCCCGAGGCCAGCTCACCTCTTCTCCCTTCACACCCTACCTTCCCAGGGCTTTGAAAAGACCTCGGTAAACAGGCAACGCTGACTTAGTGGCTTTGCCTGGTCTTGAGTGTCATCTACTGCCACCTTGAAAACGTTACTGTTGTTTGGACAGTCCTACTAGGATTCACCCACAGGCTGCTGGCTGGTGTCTGTCTTACCCCCACAACAAGGGAGGCAGAAGCCCACCCTCAACCTGCATGGCCTCTGTCTTTGTTACTGCTCTATTGCTGTGAGGATTTACCATGACCAAGGTAACTTATAAAAGGAAGCATTTAATTGAGGACTTGCTTATAGCTTCAAAGGGTTCATCCATGACTACCACATTGGGGGGGCATAGTGGTGGGCAGACAAGCAGGGCACCAGAGCAGTAGCTGAGAGCACACATCTTATCTATAAGCTGCAGGCAGAGAGAGAGAGAGAGAGAGAGAGAGAGAGAGAGAGAGAGAGAGAGAGAGAGAGACTGGAGACTGACTGGTGTGGGCTTGATGTGGGCTTTTGAAACCTCAAAGCCCACCTCCACTGACACACCTTCAACAAGTCCTCCTAATCCTTACCAAACAGTTCTCCTCACTAGGAACCAAGCATTCAAACATGTGAGCCTGTGGGGGAACATTCTCATTCAAACCAGCATGGGTCCATCTCCCTCCTCTCTTGCCAACCTAACCCCGATATAAGCTGTGTGGCCCCAGGTGATAAACAGTGACCCAACTAACCATGGAAACTCTAGTGCAGGTCTGTTCTGCCAGAGACAGGATGTTATGGAGGATCTGAAGGTACAGGAAGGAACAGATAAGACTTTGCCACCTGCTTCCTATTTCAGCCAAGTTCGCCAGTATCTGTAACTATCCTATGGCAGGGAGGCAGCCTTCTGGGGCACTGCACATAGGACAAGGCTTCCCCTGTGATGTGGGGTTCACCTCTGTATACTATGATTATGTTTTATTATCATTGGTTAATAAAAAAAAGCTGCTTTCGCCTGTGGCAGGGCAGAATAGAGCTAGGTGAGAAAACTAAACTGAATGCTGGGAGAAAAGAAGGCAGAGTCAAAGGAAACACCATGTAGCTCTCAAAGGAGAAAGATACCCATTGGTAGGCCACAGCCTTGTGGTGACACATAGATTAATAGAAATGGGTTAATTTAAGATTTAAGAGTTATCCAGGAATATGTCTAAGTCATTGGCCAAGCAGTGTTGTAATTAATATAGTTTCTGTGTGATTATTTCGGGTCTGGGTAGCCAGAAAACAAATGAGAAGTTTCTGCTTGCACTCTTGGCCTAGGTCATCTTCCTGTCCTCTGAGAGCAGGGAGGGACACTTTATTTACTGTAGTACCCACAGCTTCTAGAACAGTCCCTGCTATTCTACCACCACTCAAGCATCCTTCACAGATTAAGTAAATTCTGCATTGTTCAGGCCACAGTTAGTTGGGAGTCTAGTTGCTTACAAGTAAACTTGCTCTTAGCAGTGTTTGTGGGGCCCGGGCTACATGGCAAGACATTGTCAGTCAAAAACAAAGAGGGAACCAAGACTAAACCCCCTTACAAAGACTTGGTCAATAATAGCACAAGTTCAAGGCATTGCAATGGGCATGTTCCCACCTGCCCAGAGCCATCCAGAGCCATTCAGGTCCCAGCTATGTCTGATGGGATCAAATATACTCAGCAATGCAAAGTTCAGCTCCAGCTCCCAAAGGAATAAGACATAGTCTATTCTGAGCCAAATATGAGTGCCACAGGCAGGGAACATGGTTCAGCTTGTCCAGAGTAACATGCTCCAGTGTGGAAAGGTTACATGTTTTTAATGGTCACAGAGCAACAGAAAATCATAAATTGGAGCATTTACCAAGCATTTTGATGGGGACATCAAGTCGATGGGTTACAGCAGCAAAGAAGAGAAATCTCTACCTTTGGTTCTAGATGCTGTTTTATGACATTCTTTGATTTTAGGTTGCTGGAAGGCAATAGTCTATTACGTGAATATAGTTCAAAGTTTTTAATGGTCATAAAAACACTAGTTAGAAATAGAGGTCAGCTGAGCTGACGGGGGCTCATGGATGCTGAACCAACAGTCAGGGAGCCTGCGTGGGACCGACATAGGTCCTCTTAATGTTTGACAATCCTGTAGCTTATTCTCTTAGTAAGGCTTCTAACAGTGAGGAGGACCTCTCCTTGGAGCTTAACTGACTCTTGGTAACCTGCTCCCTTTGCTGGATTACCTGGTCTCACCTCGACAATGTAAGGGGAGGAGCTTGGTCCTGCCTCAACTTGATGTGCTAATGCTTTGTGCAAGCCCATGGGAGGCCTGCCCCTTTCTGAATGGAGGTGAAGGAGGAGAGGTGAGGAGGGGAGTAGATGGGAGAGGGGAGGGTACAGGAGGAGAGGAGGGAGGGGAAACTGGTTGGTATGTAAAATAGATGAAAAATGTTATTTAAGTAAAGAAAGAAAGAAAACATACATAGCAATTTCAAAGAAAGAAGTAAAAATAGATTGGTTTTTAAAAAATTAAGAAAGAGAGGTCAGTGGTGAATGACTATTGAGAAGACCGATGAGAGCCTGAGATAATTGTGGCTCTCAATCTGCAGCATTCTGACTCCCCACAATCAGGAAGCTCTAATCGGTCAATCAGATGTGGACACACCCATCTCAACCCTACCCATAGCGCGTCCTTATTTTAAAGGCTTTCAGTGGTTTCTTACAAATTTAGGGGAAAGTCAGAACACCTCAGCTTGGCCTTCAACCCTATCATCACATTGACATCCCTTTGCTTATGGTCTCCTGACTTGGCCTTAGCCACCCCAAAATAGATAGACCCTGCACATACAGGCTTATTGGCTGTAGCCTTGCCGAGACCCATGTTCTTACATAGAGCCCCTTGCCATTACCAATCTGGTGACAGTTCATTCCTCCTCTAAGGCCATCATCAGGGGACAGTTGGCCCTGTCCTGCTCTGCTCTGATGAGCACTGTTCTGGTGCTGGCATCCGTTCCATGGGCTGGCATTGGCACTGTATTATGATGCCAATACCGGAGCCTTACATTTCTCCCACTGTGGGCCTGGGGCTGTGGTTTCCTGTGGTCCTCCATGCCTGGACCAATGCTCATGGCTACATGGCTGTCTCTCTAATGTGAACATGTGGGCTTCAGACGATGCCATAGGGGTTCATGAGAGGAAGGGGGCAAGACTTGGGTTAGAGGAAAAGGCACTGTATGAAGCCTTTTGCATCCTGCCCCTGAAGTCATAGCATCTTCCTCCTTTGAGTCACACCCTGCTCCACATCCTCAGAGCTGAGCTCTCCCTTGAGGCATTTTCTTGTTCTCTTCTTCTGGAGGCGAGGAGCAGAGCCAGAGGAGCACAGGCTGTGAAGTGCAGCTCAGATTTGATAAACAGGCAGGAGATTGCCACAGCAATCAGGAGAGAAAAGAGCATGCAACTGCCCTGGAATTCGCAATGCAGGCTGCAGGCTGGACAGGCTCTGCCTTCCACAGCTGGATTGAGAAAGCCATCAGGGAGGACCACTACCTGGTCCTGATGTTTTCCACACCCCTGGAGGCTGCCTTGGCTGGTGCTCCCGCCCTCCACAGTCAGGGGTACCCCCAGGGTAAAGGAGGTATTGGTGTGACCTCCAAATGTGGTTGGGTTACTGTTGGATGGAGGAGGGGACATGGGATCCATTTGGACCTCCCTGCTGAAGAGCTCTGGCAACTGAAAACTCCTGAATCACCATTGTCATTGAGTTAACATCAGTCAAGTTCAGAGCAAACAGGATCTGGGGAGATGATTGACAGCTCCTGAGCACACAGGGCTCAGAAATGCTCCCTCCCAGGCATTGCACTTCCACGTTTAGACCTTTAGCCATGAAGAACTCAAGGGAAGACTCCAGAGCCGGGGAGGTAGCTCAGCTGGTAAAGGGCTTGTCTAGTGTGTATGACATGACCCTGGGTTTGCTCCCCAGCACCATAGAAAACCAGATTCTTGGGATCTGTCATCCCAGCACTCAGGAGGCAGACAGGAGGATCGGGAATTTAAGGTCATCCTCAACTCCACGTGGAGTTCAGGCCAGCCTTGACCACATGAGACCCTATCTCACAAAAAAAAAAAAATAGATAACTAAACACATTGACGTATAAATACACACTGCAAATATTCTCCGCCCTTCCTTGGTTTTTCAGGTCTCAAACTCACAATCCTCCTGCTTCTGCCTCCCAGGTTTTGGTGTTTGATGGCTATGTGCCACCAAGGCCTAAACCCCCCAACGGTCTCCCAGCTTCCCAAGATGACTCTTTCTTAAGAGGTAGGCTTGTTTTTGTCCCCAAGGAGATTAAAATTACAACTTAATATGCAAGGACAACCTATACATCAAAATTATGATAAGGTAAGGTTTAAAGTCTCCGTAATAAAAATACAAGGAGGAAAAACCCCTCACACGCTCTACTAACTTGTATTCACCATTTAGGATGGTGCTGGGGCTGGGGTGCAGGGTGAGGGCATTTTAGGGCTCCATCCAGTCAGATGAGGTCATGTTTGCCTCCCACCTTCAGTGTAACAAAGAGGTAAAGGTTCCAGATTGACCTCCTACCGGCTTCATCTCTTATTTTGAGCCTGGCCCTGAGTAGGACTTGCAGGGACTCAAACCTGTGCAAGAAGCAGGTCCGTAAACGTCTTCTGGGACCTCTGGACCAACTGTCCCATTTTGTGTCCATGCGGTCTCCTTCCTCTGCAGTGCCTAGCAGGTAGCCCCAGGCTCCTGGCCTACTTGCTCATGCAATGGCTGTCTGCTGACACCATAGATCGCCTGCCCAAGAGCTCCGCTGTGTGATTGATGGGGTCGCTCCTGTTCCCGGTCCCGGAGAACACCTCTGAATAATAACTTGGCAAAATCACTCTCTTTTTCCGCTTCCCTATTTCTGACTCATTTGCTCTTTGTAAGTCATCCATCTCGTTTGCGTTAGAAGGAGGAGGGAGACGCACAAGGAAGGGAGGAGGCTGTCACAGAGGAACAGGGACCATGAGGGCCACCTTCTCATTTTTCAGAGAGAGAATTAGAGTGGCTGTCACCAGTATTTCTAGTCTGGGGACATTAAGGTGGAGTGGACCTCTACAGGCCGGTCAGATTTGCAAATGGCCGCTGATGGAACAGATCCTGAAGATGGAACCTTGACATGTGAACTTGAGTCAGACTGCCAGACGCTCCTCTGCACTGAAGGCTGGTGACCGGGGCGATGGAGAGGATGTCCCGGGTAGGGCCTGGACTGGGACTCCTGTGCGTGAGAGAATCAGGAAGGAGTGGAAAAGAGGGGAAGAGAAAGAGAAATGGAGGGGGACAGAAGGGAAAGGAAGGAGAAGGGAGAGGAGGGGAAGGGAGGGGAGTAGAGGGGAAGGGAGGGGAGAGGAGTGGGGGGCAGGGAGGGGAGAGGAGAAGAGAAAAGGGGAGGAGAAGGGAGGAAGGGAGGGGAGAAGAGAGGAGGGGATGGGAGGAGAGAAGAGGAGAGGAGGAGAGAGAAAGGAAGGGGAGAGAAAGGGAAGGAAAGGGAGGGGAGGGGTGGGGAGGGAAGGGGAATGCAAGACAAAGGAAAGGAAGGGAAGGGAAGGGAAGAGAAGGGGAGGAGTGGAAGGGAAGGGAGGGGTGGGGAGGGAAAGGGTACCTGGAGGTCAGAGAACAACTCAGGATTCAGTTCTCTCATTCCACCATCTGGGTCCTGAGGATGGCCTCAGATTGTCAGAGCTGATGGCAAGTGCCTTACCTCCTGAGCCATCTTGCTGGCCTCTCATTTATCTTTCTGTCTTATGAATAGGTGTGTCGGATAGTCTTTTTTTTTAACATAATGTTCTATTTGAGTTTCTTTTAAAAATATGCCTTTATCACACACACACACAACATCAAACTTTTTCTTGAGACAGGTCCTTATGTAGCCCATTCTGGTCTTGAACTCACTACATCGCTGAGGCTGGCCTTGAACACACTCTGTACCTGAGGTTGGCCTTGAACTCACTATGTAGCTGAGGCTGGCCTTAAATTCCTGATCCTTCTGCCTCCAAATCCAAGTGCTGGATTACAGACATGTGCCACCTATATCCAACCAAAAAAGCCCTCAAACAAATGTCCCCTCAAAGGATAGACAGTCAAACAGATAACAAGCCAAAAGCCTTCCCTACCTCCTCTCTTGCCATGCACCCTCCCCGAAAAGCAAGCAGATATAATTACCATATTTCTGTGAATTCTTTTAAAAATGGCACCCCCATTTCAACATATGCATTAATTTGTTTACTTCGTAGATCATAAAATGACTGCTCAGAGAGGTCAGGTCACATATCCAGGGTCCCTGTCCCGCAGCAGACTAGAGGCTACATCAATCTAGTGCAGTGGCCGGACTGCCAGAGAGCAGAGGCTTTCCGGCTGATGAGGTGTCCCTGCAGGCCAATCTCTGCTGCCTTCTCCACCCTCTCCCGTTCTCAGTCCTGTCTACCAGGCCAGTGACACTCCTCAGTAAAGCTTGTGTCACCTCTCCTCCCACGAATGTCCCCTGGCTCCCGGTGCATTAACAAACCGTACTTGTGCAGTTTCAGGGACTGACTCTACCTAATCATTTGCTTTTGCTAATGCCTGCTGTCTGTCAGAGCAGAATGGCGTTGGCGCAGTCGCTCGGCCCCCCCGTGTTCACACTCCTGTTCTCCGAATCCCAGCTGACGATTTGATGCACAGCATCCTTTCCCAGAGCGCTTACATTTCAGTACTCCCTTGCTCCAGCAGAGGCAGACACCCAGTTTGGGCCTGTTCCACCTCACTTGTGCTAGATCTCAGGGCCACAAGACAGATCCTGAGTAGCTCGCAGCTTGATGGGGGAAGGACAGGTACAGACAGATAATCCACCAAGAACCCACCTGTTACCTGCAGTTGGCTGTGGTTCCCCCTGTCTTGGTGTGAGGCAAACTCATCTGTCTTGGGCCCAGATGTATCTACAGCCTTGCCAACATCTGGACGGAAAAAAAAAATAAAGTGAACAAACCACACACAACCAGCCGCAAGGATGTATTTGTCTCGTGTTGCAGCAGAATGGCATACGTCTGGCTGCCTGGGAAGTATCCGATGGGCACACCCAGCATGCTGGACACTGAGAGTGGATCTTGTATTCTGCCACCTGAGAGTCTATGTCCATTGAGGGGAGAACCTGGCCTATGAACTCTCTTGAGCTGTGCTTTTCTGTGCCAGCTCTAGTTGGCAGGTGGTTTTTCTCTTGGAAGGAAAAGAAGGGAGCCTGGGTCTAGAAGTTGGTACAAGGAATAGGAGCAGGAAGGGGCTGGCAATTTGAGAAAGTCTGATCTTGAAAACGAGTCCTCTTGGCTGCACAGAGCTGCGGAGACTGAGCTCGAAGGTGCTGCCTGAGGCAGGGAATCTGCAACAGGGTGTGATCCTCCCCGCCCCTCGGAATCCCTTAAGAACCATCTCATTTAGCTTCTTTAGGAGATCAAATTATAGACTCACTGACCTTTATTTATCTCTAGAAACCGATTATGAGTGAGTACATACCATGTTCATCTTTTTGGGTCTGGGTTACCTCACTCAGGATAGTGTTTTCTATTTCCATCCATTTGCACGCAAAATTCGAGAAGTCATTGTTTTTTACCGCTGAGTAGTATTCTAATGTATATATATTCCACACTTTCTTCATCCATTCTTCCATTGAAGGACATCTAGGTTGTTTCCAGGTTCTGGCTATTACAAATAATGCTGCTATGAACATAGTTGAACAAATGCCCCTGTCATATGATCGGGCATCTCTTGGGTATATTCCCAAGAGTGGCATTGC
>NW_026067955.1:5264353-5276797 GCF_014885135.2 Alexandromys fortis
GGAGGGAGGGAGGAGGCGGAATTTTTTTTTTCAATAAAAAATTATATTTAAAAAAAAAAAAAGAACCATCTCATTTCCCTGCTCACCAAGCACAGCCTCCTGAGATCACTGGTTCTACAGCCCCCTCTGGTGGACAGTTGGAGTCTGCCTGCAGAAAGCTGGACTGGGCAGAAGCAGACTCAAATTTTCTGATCAAGTTCTTTCCCCTAATGTAAAATTCCTCATGACCAGTGTCTTAGTTCCTCCCCTGGTTGGTTTTATGTCAACTCGACGCAGACTACAGTCATCTGAGAAGAGGGACTCGCAGTTGCAAAATGCCTCCCTGATATTAGCCTATATGCAAATCTTTGGGGGCATTTTCTTGATGAATTTCTTCTGTGGAAAGACCTAGCCCTCTGTGGGCTACGCCCTGACTTCCTTTGGTGACACACTGTGATGTAAAACTGTAAGATGAGACAAACCCTTTCCTTCCACGGTTGCTTTTGGCCATGGTGTCTTATCACAGCAACGGAAACACACCTGAGATGGCTGCTTTCCCTGTTGCAGTGATGAAAATACCCAGACAGAAGCGACTTGAAGAAGGAAGGGCTTGTGCTGGCTCACAGTTTGAGGTCCAGTCCATCACAGCAGGTGAGAAAACTCACAGCAGGGAGGACCTGTAGCAGCTGGTCAAACTGCATATCCAGTCAAGAAGCGGAGCGTGCCTACCGCTGTCGAGGTTCCTTCTGACTAGCTCTCATCTCGCCCTAAGATCACTCAGATTACAGACATGTGCTATCATGTCTGGTTCTGTTTGGGCTCCAGAGGTTCGGATTTAAGTCCTTACACTTGTGTGGCGAGTGCTTTTACTCACTGATCCACCTCCAATGACTGGGAATTGAGAATGACCCGGAGGAAGGTCCTACCCAGGGCTGAAGCCACTGGCTCCCAGCCCCAGCAGATCGGGGCTTCCTGTGGGTGAGCCCACCTCTCTACCCACCTCCCTGGCACCTGTGACCAGGGGGTGTGGTTAGCTCAGTTCCCAGGGGAAAAGACTGATGAGGGAAGGTTGCCGGAAGTGGATGAGCTGAAATCTGTCCCGGCTGGCTGCCCACTTAGGTGTGTAAGCTGACTAGCATAGACACGGAAAGGTTCTGCCTTCAACTCTCTTCTCAAAGGACCAATGATAGGGTGAAGGGAGGCAGGGGTGTAGGGAGGGAAAGGGACCAAGACACACACACACACACACACACACACACACACACACACGGAGGATATAGTGTGATTTATAATTGGTTTTAATAATAAAAACCCAGACTCAGGTATTAGGGGGTGAAAGATCAGAAAAACATAACAGCCAGCCACTAGTTCTTATGTCTACGAAATCCTCAGTCTTGATATCCTGTCTCTCCAAGTCCTCAGACTGAATACTTGAACCTCTCTCCTCATGCCTCATTTTCCTCTCTCCGCCCAGTCATATCCCTTCCTGTCTCCACCTCCCTAGTGCTGGTATTAAAGACTTGTGACTCCCATGTACTGGAATTAAAGGCTTGAGCCACCACCTCCTGGCTTTGTTTCTCTTTTAGACTGGACCAATTTCATGTCACCCAGGGCAGCCTTAAACTCACAGAAATCCCCCTGCCTCTGTTTCCCGAATTCTGGGATTAAAGGTGTGTGCCCCCACTGCCTGACCTCTGTGGCTAACTAGTGTGACCAGCTCCACACTCTGATCTTCAGGCAAGCTTTGTTTGCTGCTGCACAAATAAAATACCACCACAGGAAGAGGAGAACATCACAGATGAACGTCACAAATCTGTCTGGACTTCGGCTATAAAATTAATAGCAACACTGGCCACTTGGCCCTTATTGCTTGTTGCAAACTTGGGCTCTCAGCCTCACTGCGGGTTGCAGGGCTCCAGCTGCCTTTACCTTGTCCCAGTAAGACTTCCCCTGCTTGGTGTACTCCAGAGCCCCATTAGAGAGTCCTCCCAGAGAGTGCTGGGATCAGAGTGCACTCAAAGCGAGCACTCTACCGCATCCCCAGCCTCAACATCTCACTCAGTCCTCGTGAGCATCCTACAGGTAGACAATAGAAACAGTCATATTTTCCAAGGGTGGAAACTGAGGAAGAGCAGGAAGTACATGCCCTACACCTACAGCCTTTAAGGACGGAATACAGATTCAGTCTCCGTGTGAATGAAGCTCAAACTGGAGAAATTGAAAGTTAAGAGCCACCAGTTCTTTCGTTGGTGTATAATTAAAGTTAAGATCAGGGGCCATGCTTTTTGGCTGCAATTAATGAAAAACCTTGGAAGAAATTTCAGCGTAATAAAGCTGTTGGCTCAAGAGGCCTGGGGAGCCCGAGATGAGGCCCTGTGTCTACTCTTACACTTTGTTTATTCAGATCAGGGAGCAGCAAGCCACAAGTATCCATACGCTGGCAGCTAGGCACTTTAAATTACATCAAGCTTTTGCGTCTGCCTTGCTGTTTCAAAATGGGGCTTCTAATGGATTCATATACGTAGAAGCATGCAGAGCAAAGCCAGTGCCCTGCAAATATTTGCCATGGTTGTTATTTACCAGAAAGGGCTGAGCTTCCCTGCAATATCCTAAGGTTTATCTCCCAAAGACTCTGGCTAGAGCTTTAAGCCTTTGGATGTTTGTTATTGAAAATGACATCTGTTAGACTGTTTCTCGTAGGAAACTGTGTTTACTTGAACTTCTAAGCTGTGTTTATCAAAGGAATTGGAAGCCACTCATGACAATCTTGCGATTAATTAAAAAGCCACAGTGTCTGTTCCCAATGAACCCCACTAGTCTAGACAGCCATGCCAACTCTTCCAAATGCTCTTAAGAATAGCAAAGCAGGGGTCAGTGACATGGCTCATCAGGTGTAGGTGCTCGCCACCAAGCCTGACGACCTGAGTTCAATTTTTGGGACCCATGTGGTGGAAGGACTAGATCAGCTCCTGCAAGTTGTCCTCTGCCCTTCATATGTACACCCTGGCCCGTGTGTACACAAAGAAGTAATAATAAAATTCAGTAAACCAATTTTTTTAAAAGGATACTGTAGAAAACAAAAGAGACTGGTAAACTTGGACACATTCAAATGAAGACATTGTCTCTCCTAACTAGGGTTACTATTTGTGCTGGCTGGTTTTGTGTCAACTTGACACAGCCTAGAGCTATATGAAAGAAAGGAATCTCACTTGAGAAAATGACTCCATAAGATCAGGCTGTAGGGTGATTGATGGAGGAGGGCCCAGCCCATTGTGGGTGGTCCTGGGTTCAACAAGAAAGCAGACTAAACCCGGCAGTGGTGGTGCATGCCTTTAGTTCCAGCATTTGGGGAGGCAAAGGCAGAGGCAGAGACAGAGGCAGGTGGATCTCTATCTTGGAAAGAGAGGGGGAAGGGGAAGAGGGGGAGAAGGGGGAGAGAAGAAAAGAAAACAGGCTGAGCAAGCCATGAGAAACAAGCCAATAAGCAGCCCCCCCCCCTCGATGTCCTCTGCATCAGCTCCTGCCTCCAGGTTCCTGACCTGCATCAGTTCCTGTCCTGACTTCCTGTGATGATGAACTGTGATGTGGAAGTGTAAGTTGAATAAATTTTTCTTCCCAATTTGCTTTTGGTCATGGTGTTTCGTCACAGCAATAGTGTCTACTTCTACATCACTGAAGGAAGTCAGACAGGAGCTCAAACAGGGCAGGAACCTGGAGGCAGGAGCTGATACAGAGGCCATGGAAGGGAGCTGCTTAATGACTTGTTCTCATGGCTTGCTCAACCTGCTTTCTTATAGAACCCAGGACCACCAACCCACAATGGGCTGGACCTTCCCACATCAATCACTAAGAAAATGTTCTCAGGCTAGGCAATGGTGGTACATGCCTTCAATCCCAGCACTCAGAAGGCAGAGGCAGAAACAAAACCAAAATGGACTTCATAAGGGTATTATGACTTCAAAATTTGGGTCTAAGGATATGCTGCTTTGGAAAAGTCCTTCTTTTGTTTTCACAGAGGATGAGACCCTGTGGATTGCTTCTATCCCAATATGGTATGATAGGCCACGCCCTCCTGAGAGTTTGCTGTAAACACCCTCAAAAAATTGATTCACTCAATTGCCAACTGAGATAAAACTAGCACACAGGTTATACCATGAAAGACCTAATTAACAACACCCCCTGCTTCAACAGGAAGCAGTTTGGAGAGTTAACTACATCCATATTCCCAAATATTGCTTATAAATGTTCTTTTACATTTAAAGGGGGATATGATACAGATATAAATAATTTGCATTGGTATGCATTTTAAGGTCAATTTTGTTATATGTATATACATATTTCTAATCTTGATTAAGGTATTGTGATTGTGTAGTTCATTTAAAAATGTAATGTATAATTAGGAAATATAGGTTAATAGATAATCACCGATAATAGTCAAGCTTGTAGTCATGTTAGTTAGATTTTTCTAGATATATAAAGAGAGATATTTCAATTAGATAGGCATTCTTCATATCTTTCAAAGACTACAGAACATGGCATTTAATGTTTTAATAACTTAGGGCTTTTCATAACAATGAGACACGTCTGCTCCTGGCAGCACCAATCTACTTCGAGAGGAAGATGGGCATCGAAGAGGCTCCTTATGGAGTTTGATAGCCATTTGGGCAAGAAACTGCTCTTGCCTGGACTGACGTATAAACTGGACAAAGAACCCGCAGAGAGAGGACTGCTGAACTTGCCTAAAGGTGAGATGGTCTTTCGGGGTTCCTGGTTCATGAAAGAGTCTACGAGACATTCTACTGGACACAGCAGATAGTGACTGAACTGTCTTTGAAATTTCATGCTTCATGGAAATGTCTGTTGGATACTATGGCCTGTAGGCTGAAGATGGATGCCCCAACGGTACAGAGGAACTTTGGGTGACTGTCCAGGCAGCGAGTTGTCTCTGTCATTTCTAGAGTTTTGGATTTCTTGTTTGCTTAGGTAGTATTATATCCTTCTGGAGCCTTTGATGGAGTTGAAGAATAGATAGTTATAGTTTTTCTTAGTTATGATAAAAGATAAAATAGATATAAATATTGTAACTGTAATTCTTACTTGATAACTGTTTTGTTTTATGTAATTTTACTATGTTAAAGTTAAAGCCTTTCTTTTTTGTTTAAACAGAAAAAGGGGAAATGATGGAGGTGGGTCTTGTATTTATCTGTTGCTTTCATTGGTTAATTAATAAAGAAAACTGCTTGGCCCTGATAAGACAGAAAATTAGGTAGGCGGCGTAGACAGAACAGGATGCTGGGAGAAAGAAGCCAAGTCAGGCAGTTGCCATGATTCTCCCACCCGACACAGACGCAGGTTAGAATCTTACCGGTAAGCTACCACCTTGTGGTGGTACACAGATTATTAGAAATGGGTTAATCTAGATGTGAGAGCTAGCCAGTAAGAAGCTAGAGTTAATGGGCCAAACAATGTTTAAAAGAAAAAAAGAAGGCAGAGGCAGGAGGATCTCTATGAGTTTGCGGCCATCCTGGTCTACAAGAGCTAGTTCCAGGACAGGCTCCAAAGCTACAGAGAAACCCTGTCTCAACAAACAAACAAACAAAGCATTAAGAGTGGTGTCAGTATCGTTTAGAAATCTAGGGGAGGTGAAGACCTGCACCAACAATCAGAAGCTCAAAGAACTTAGCAGCTGCCACATGTTAGGCCTGAAATGAGAAATGAGGGAAGTTGTGAGCATGCCCGAACTGGGATGTAGAGCAAGCACGAAAACAACAGAACCTCCAGAAGTGGAGAGTATGTACGAAAAGAGAAGGGCTGGTTTGTTGTTGCTGTTGTTGTTGTTGTTTTCTGACTTCTGGCTCAGTGGTTAAGAAGATACTCTTGCAGAGTACCAGGATTCAGGCCCCACAATGAGATCAAAACCGCCTGTTCTGGGGAATCTGATGCCCTCTTCTGGCCTCTGTCGGCATCTGCACTCAAGTACACAGCCCCCCCCCCATCCATCCCCCATATATATGCATATTTAGAAATAAAATCTTTTTTTGAGGATAATTGTTTGGTAACAATGTATCGTGGGGTTTGTAACACCTGTGGAAGTGGAATGTCTGACAACCAAACACAGAGGTCAAGAGGAGAAAAGGAAAGCAGAGCATAGCAAAGGCTGCTCTCAGGAAGCAGGCTTGATAACAGGTCACAGGCAGTTCAAGGTGTGTGCTCGACACAAGAGCAACCACTAGGCTCATGAAATGAAGCGATCGAGTTTATAACGCTGTGATGGAGACATATGGTGTCATAAAAACATACCGCTAACTCTGAGTAAACAGGAAAGGAGAGAAAAGGCAAGAAAGAGACTAGACAGATGGAAAGTAAAACCAGGGGAGGGGGCGGGGGCGGGGGCGGGCTGACGAGGTGGCTCAGCAGTCGAGAGGACTCACTGCTCCTGCAGAGAACCTGGATTGGTCCCCAGCACCTGCCCCTAAGTACAGCTCCAGGGACTGTGATGCCCTCTTCTGACCTCCTCGGGCTCCTGCACACATTTGGTGCACATAAACTCATGCAGGTGCACACACGCATACATATAAATGTGTTGAAATAGTAAGAGGAAGATGGGCATCTGGAGAGCTGGCTTCCCAGGTGAGAGTACCTGCCGTGTAAGCATGAGGACCCGAGTTAAAACCCCCAGATCCCATGTAAAAACCTGGGTATGGCTGCACATAAGCCCAGGACACCAGCACTGTGGTAGGGGTGGATGCAAGATGATTGCTGGGGGCTGCTGGCCACTCCTCCTAGCTCCAGGCTCCCTAAGATAGCCTTTCTCAAGGGAATTGGGTGGAGAGAAACAGAGCAGGAACCTGTCATCCTCCTCTGATTCCTGTGTGTGTGTGTGTGTGTGTGTGCGCGCGCGCGCGCGCGTGTGTGTACATATATTCACATAAACTGTGATCATAGATTTCAGTGCAATCATATCAATGATTATCTTGAACATAAATGGACTCAGAACACAAAAGGCATATATTATATGTTATTTGTCTATAATTTGAATTGGAAATCAGCAACAGAAAGACATCTGGATGATTTCAAGCGTTTGTAAGTCAAGCACACTTCTAATCAGCCTTTGATAAAAGACATAAAGCGAGAAATTAGAGCCAGGTGCGATAGATCACCCCTAGTACTCGGAGTTTGGGGCCAGCCTGGGCTACATAGTGAGTTCCCAGACAGACTAGACTTAAAAAAAAAAAAAACCTGATAAACCAAATAAAGAAGAAAGAGCTGGGCAGTGGTGGCGCAAACCTGTAATCCCAGCACTTAGGAGGCAGAGGCAGGCCAATCCCTGTGTGTTCAAGGCCAGCCTAGTCTACAAGATGTGTTCCAGGACACAGAAAAACCTGTTCCCCCCCCCAAAAAAAAAAGAAATTAGGAAATATATTGAGCTGAATGATACTGCAATGCCTCATAATAAAAATTTGTATTAGATCACTACAGTATTGCTTAGGAAAAAAGTATATTAAAGGTATTTATTATTTAAAAAGTTTTACTTTATTTTAAAGATTATTTTTAGTTTTAATTATGGAGGGGCACCGTGTGGTGGTATGTGCATACAAGTGCTGGTGCCCCAGGAGGCCAGAGGAGGGTATTGGATCCATCTATGTGAAGCCCCAGGCTGCATAGGCCTCTCTCAGAATCCTAAGGACTGCCAGCCTCAATGAGCGCTTGTCCTGAGCAGCAGCTCCCCCCTCTGCTGAGATCCTGATACAATGTGAGTGCAGAGAGCATTCCTCTGATGCCCATGGCAACTCCAGAAATCCTTTGGACCTCTCTCCACATTGTAGACAAGAAACTAGACTCTAAAAGGTGTTCAATGACTTAGCAAGGCCAGCAGGTGGCGTCGGAGTCTGACTGAGATGTGTGGCCTCTGCATGTCTACAAGATAAATTCTTTAGTATGTAATATACTGTATATGTGACCGCAAGCATCCAGATCATATATACCTTAATGTGTGTGCATATATACACACACTTTAACACATGGATGTATATGTATGTTTTGGTGTGTTTGCGTGGCTATTATATATGTGCTTTAGAGGATGTAACACATGTTTTTAGGGTGATATGTGTACACATATGGAATAGATACTAGAGTGTGTCTCGCTGCTTCCACTCCCTTCTCTATTGAAGGAGGTGCTGGTGTATCTTGCAAAGCGAACCTAGAGGTCATCTAGCTCACAGCAGGGAGGTGGGTGGATGCTCCCCTTTCAAAAACCAAGATTATGACCCCACACACACACACACCTTGTTCTACCCAGTCAACAAGTCTGTGTTGGATTCCAGTTAGGAAACTGAGGTAGGGCTTGAGGCAGGCCTAAGTCCCAGACTCTGGACTACTCAGTCTGACAGATGTTTTCTCCTTGCCTGTTGACACACACCTGAGCAGCTAGGGAGGTCACTCCAGGCAACCCCCTCCTCTACCACACAGAAGCTGGTTCAAAGCCTGCCTGGCTCTGAAAGAGAGAGGGGGAAATGAGGGAGAAAGGAGGCAGTGTGGAGAGTGTGGAAAGGCTGCATCTGCATTTGGCAGTGGTGGGGGCAATGTCCTGCCTGGAGCCTGTGGCCATGCCCAAGAGGAGCCCCTCACTAGGGACTTGCTGAAAATGCTCTCTCTCTGTCTCTGTCTCTGTCTCTGTCTCTGTCTCTGTCTCTCTGTCTCTGTCTCTCTCTCTGTCTCTCTCTGTCTCTCTCTCTGTCTCTGTCTCTCTCTCTCTCTCTCTCTCTCACACACACACACACACACACACCTTTTCTGTTCCTCTGCTAATGTAGCTACCTAATTCTAATGAGACGTAGCGTGGCCTGCCCCAACCACACTACACTGCAGTTGAAATTAACTTCTTGTCTGTCCAACTCAGCAGTCAACTGTCATTTGTACACAGTCACCTTTAAAAAGAAAGTCTCAACTGAGTAATTGTCCTTATCAGGTTGTTTTGTGGGCATGTCTGTAAGGGATTGTTTTATTTATTGATGTACGAGGGTCAAGACCACTGTGGACAGCACCATGCACTGGGCAGGTGGTCCTGGGCTTTATAAGGAAGCTAGCTAAGCACAAGCCTGTGCAAGCTAGAGAGCAAGCCAGCAAGCAGCATTCTTCTGTGGTTTCTGCTGCAAGTTCCTGCTTGAGTTCCTGCCTTACTTCCGTCTGACAGACCTGAAAATGAACTAGCCCCTTTCCTTTCCCATGTTGCCTTTGGCCAGAGTGTTTTCATCACAGCAGCAGGAAGGAAACTAGAGCACTGTGGAAACCAGAGTAGACAAGGCCCTCCAATATCTTTCCAGGTATCTTAGGCAGCGCTCTGTGGCTGTGAAGAGACACTGTGACCTTGGCAACTCTTACAAAGGAAAGCATTTAATTGGGGCTTGCTCACTGTTTCAGAGATTTAGTCTGTTGTCAGCCTGGTGGGGAGCATGGTGGCATGCAGGCAGACATGTTGCTGGAGAGGTAGCTGAGTGTACTACATCCAGTTCCACAGGTAGCAGGAAGAAAGAGACACTGGGCCTGGTTTGAGTTTTTAAAACCCCAAATCCCACCCCCAGTGACACACTTCCTCCAACAAGGCCGCACCTTTTAATTCTTTTAAAATGTGACACTCCCTGTTAAGCATTCAAATATATGAGCCTATGGGGACATTCTTATTCAAACAACCACACGAGATAAGCCCAATGCTGCCTTGAAACATCAAATTCAGCCCTGTTTCCTAGCCATCTTCTATCTAGGCCCAGGCTAGCTAGGGATGCCTTCCTTCTGTTGAGCCCCAGTGTGGCCCAGAGTTGCGGCTTTGCTTCTGATGTGTTGTAGGGTTAAGCCCCGCCTTCTGGGAGCGGGTTCGCCTGGGGCTAATGTTTACCTATAAATCTGCTGGGCCTGTGCCCAACCTGCCCTTCTGCTTCCTGTTCTCCACAGGAACTGTGGTACTGTAAGTCTTTTTCTCCATTAAAGCTGTATATATTTTTTACAATCTGTCTGCATTCATTTACACCGCTACAATGTGTGAACAGACCAAAGAAACGATTCCACACCAGTCAGTCATGGTGTACCGCGAGTTTATTGGAGTGAGTTATGGAAGTAGGGGTGACTCAAAGGCAGCTGCATCAGTGAAAAATCCCCTTGCCCACCCCCAATGGGTGACGAAAAGCCCACCCCACCCCAACCCCCACCCGAATGCTACATCCCCAGAGCTGTCTGGTTTGCAGGCACCTGGGCAGGTCAGAGTCCCTTTTCAGCAATTGCTGCTGTCTGTATGCTCTCAGGAGCTTCCTGAGTTCTGTTTACTTCTTGCATCTTAATGAGTTTTCTGTCAGGAATGTTTTCATTTAGAGGCAATCGCTACCAAATAGCTTCTTGTCAGCTTCTCAGGCACTGTGATGAAGTCCCTCAGTTTAGGACAAGCATCTTGACTATCTCAGGAAATCTGCTGGTCACTTTCATTTCTAGGTGAGGAAACTGAGACCTGTGGGGTACCCCAGGGAGTGGTGGGCCTGGGAAGCTACAAAGAGCCCTTTCTATTACCACCACCATCCCTTCTGGGGGGGGTTAGAAACCATGACGCTTGGCCTGGTTCAGGATGGGAGGAGGAGGGAGAAGGTAGGGCCTGAGGCCTCTTTGGCAGCTTGGGCTGACCCAAGGGACTCTGGAACCCTGTCTGATTTGAGCTTTCTAAGAGTTGGTTCTTGGAGAAATATTAGAGCTGGAAAGCTAAGCCTTTTGCTGGAAGAAATAAAAGAATAAGGTAAGAGCACCAAGACCTATCATGCCCTGAGAATCTCAGAGGGAGGGACTTAGCCTTTGAAGAACTTGACCCAAGATTTCTGCTGGTTACTATCCCTTCACTCTCCCGCCTCTCCGCTCCTCTCCTCCTCTGTTCTTTTCCCATCCCCTCTTTTCTCACCTTCCCTCCTTCCTTCTCCCTTCCTCTTCTCCCCTCCCCTCCTTCTGCCTTTCTCCTTTCCTAACTCCAAGTGATCTGATGTCCTCTTCTAGCCTCTACAAGTGCCTACACATGTGTGTGGCCACACACACACACACACACACACACACACACACACACACACACGATCTGGACGTTCTGGAGATGCAGCATTTCAGAGCCATGGCACCAGGGAGTTTGGGAAGCCCCGAGATGGGGTGTTTCATTTAGCACCAAGCTCACTCCTCATCTGCTCACCTGGCGAGCCCCTACTGGAACTTTAGGGGCCGCCCGTTACTCCCTACGAGAGTGGCTTCCATTTTTCTCCAGTAGCTCCAGCTGTGCACCGTTTCCACCGTCAGCGCAGACCCTGTTTGAAGAGCGCTGACTAATTTACCTGGTGAGCATCTGCGCCCTCACTCCTGCTCTTGACGCACAGGAAAACAATGAGTTGTGGGGGCTCTGCTCCGTGGAGGGCAGGCAGCCCCATTTTCTTTCTATAGTCATGAAGGGTTCTCCAGCCCAGAAAGGAGCAATGAACACTGTCCTGCTTCTGAACCCAGGAGAATAAGCTGAGAGAGCAGGGAGGAGGTGGCTTCCAAACAGAGATTTGTGTTTAGAGACAGACAGACGGGGCACGGTAGACAGGGGTGGGGCTGGGGCGATGAGGATCTGGATCTGATACCCATAGGTGGGAGGATGAAGATGATTCAAAGGGCATCCATGGTTCATGAGGGTGAAATGCCACCCTGATGGCCCTCAGCAGCATCGCTCAGCATCTTCTTACCCACACTAGGGTGGGGATACTCCCTATGGGGCTGGGGAAGCCAGGCCTGCATCTTGTGGTCACCAGGAGCAACAGTTGCTGTAGAAACTAGAAGGCGCCGGACCCCTTTTCTAGATTGCCAAGCCCCTGGGGGGAGGAGGGCTCTGGCAAACCCAGTCTCCCGAAGGAGACCTGAGCAGCATTTGACCATGAGAACAAGATAAGTCGCTCAGGCAGCGAGACCAGAGCCCCACAGGAGGGTGGGGAGGATGGCTTCTCTTCTGCCTCAGCCCTCCTCTCGTGTGTCAGCATTGACCCATCCACAGGGCTCTGTCCTTGTACAGATGTGTGGTGAAAGCACAGCTGCCTCTCCACATCATACATGTACTTCTAGACACACATCCAGACAGAAACAGAGACGCATGGACAGACAGGCAGGCGCGTGTGCATGCATGCACACACACACAGAGACATAGACAGAGACACACGTAGATACATAGTGACAGACTCATAGACACACACACACATAAACACAGGCACACAGGACACTGGTGAAGTGTGAATGACGTCTGTAAGGTCAGACAAGGTCATTTCCTAGAATTCATAGTATGAATATAGTTTATTTGGATGTTACTGGGGAAACAGATATGGGAACTTTCTGTACATTGTTTGAAATCTCCTACACAACGCTGGGAAGCAGCTGAACTGGTAGAATGCTTACCCAACATGCACAAATCCCCAGCTGGGG
>NW_026067955.1:5277231-5329946 GCF_014885135.2 Alexandromys fortis
CAAAAAAAAAAAAAAAAAAAAAAAAAAAAAACCAAAAACAACCAAGAAATAAAGGTAGGGTTGATGGGAGACAGAAAGGAAGGTAAAATTGAAATGCCGCAAGGCTGGTGGTTCCTCTGTTCTCTGGTGTAGGGCCTGGCTCAGAGATGCATGAGCTAAGAAAGCAGAGCGTCTCCTCCCTGGACCCCAGTTTCCCCACATGTACAGTGAAGCCTCTGAGCTAAGTGACATCTGTGAGCTCTTCCAGGGTGAGGTGTGGCTACACCTGCACTCGCCTGTGAAGTCACCCAGTGACACCTTCTATCCTGGATCTACTTGTAGACACTCCCTGCTCCCCTCCGACCACACAGACCCCCTGGCTGACACCCTAGTTCCCAGCCGATTGTCATGGTACCACCCCCAAATCAGCAGCCTCGTTAAAACACGAGGCGGGGCATTTTAGTTGCGTGGGTGCCAGCTTGGTTTGTCCCTCAGGGCGAGGTTCAGCTGGGGTTCAAATCCCCAGCCCTGAATAAACCGGCATGGTAGCACATGCCTGTAATCACAATACTAACAAAGCTAAGTGGCAGAAGAATGCAGGTGTCAATCAGCTCTCCAGGGACGCCTCTTCCTTGTTCCTATCTACTGAGGGTCGCTGTTCTCATGCTTTCAGACTGCCACTGGCTTGAGGCAGACATCACTGGAACTGTCTTGATCTCCTGCCCTCACTTCTCCATCGCCTGCAACCAGTACCCTCAGCTTTTCTGGGAACGGTCGCCAAGGGTGCTGGGGTATCTTCACCCTGCTAGAATGCTGCTGGGGCCCGGGAGTCTGTGATGGATGGTAGAAGCACAAGGGTCCAGCTCTTGGTCCTCAGTTGGGTCAGCTGGTGCATAGCTCATATTCCCCCTGTAGGGTGGGACTGAAGCCACCCTTGGGGTCTCAGCTCCTCTTTGCACATGTGCAAAGTAGACAAGGGATGTGGTCTGGGACAGGGTGCAAGGTTAGGAGCCCAAAGGGTGCACAAGACAGGAGAGGAGTGTGTGTGTGTGTGTGTGTGTGTGTGTGTGTGTGTGTGTACATGGAAGGTGGCAGAGGGTGGCCTGCCAGGGTCCACACAGTAGATGGCGCTATAGTGTCTAGGGTACATTTCTAAGTCATTCCCCAACTGTATCCACCTAAAGGAAAGGTTGGTTCTGTACCTTTATAGGGCCCCATTTATGGGTGCCCTTGGCCATTAGCAAACCCGTCTAACAGCAAGTCTGTGCTGGCTTATTTAAACTGACAGTTTGACACATCCTAGAAGCGTATGGACAGAGAGCCTTAATGAGGAATTGTCTTGACTAGGTTGGGGCTGTGGGCATGTCTGTGGGAGTTTGTCGAGATTGTTAATTGGTGTAGGAAGATCCAGTCTACTGTGGGCAGCACCATTCCCTATGTGTGTGGGGTCTGGAACTATATAAGACAGGTGATCACCACTGCCTGAGTTCTGGTCTTGTCTTCCTGGAAATGATGGGCTGTAACTTGGAACTTTAAGTCAAACCCTTTCCTCCCGTGTTGTTTTCTATCATGATATTTTACCACAGCAACAGAACACAGTCATGTCATCGCCTCCTAGAGCTCCTCTGCTTGCTTCTGTGCTAAAGCAGAAATGGCTGTTTCTATAGTCCCCTTCTGTCTGAATGTGCTTCATCACTAGGCTCACTCACCAGGACAGAAAATGAGCATTTGGGCTAAGGGAAACCCCTGCTCTTACCTCAACTATGGAGCAAAGACCACGTGCAGGCCCTTGAAGACAAATGGTGAGAGAAGGGTTCCCTCGTGACCTCTCAAGATGATGTGACACAGGGTGACCAACTCATCATTTCTCAGCTCAGTGCTGCGAGTCCTCAGTCCTGAGAGACCTGGTCCCAGGCCTGTTCCTTTTAGAGATGCTGAGGAATAAGTGACAGGAACCAGAGCATCTCCTGCCACCTGCCGGTGACCATACCCAGTGTTCCACAGGAAGATTCTTGGGTAGTCTCCCAGAACCAACATCTGTGCCCTCTTAGAAATTTGGGTTAGAGTCGCCATCAACCTGAGACATACAGAGGATCACCAAGGGACCAGAAAAATCATTCCAATAGAATGGTACGAGGTCAGAGACAGAATTGTGAGCTTCTCTTGAAGGGTGGGAGCATGCCCTGAGACAGGAAATGGGATAGAATGCTGCAGGAGAAACATGCATAGTTTTTTGGGAGGCGGGGGTCACGTAGGTGCATGCACATGTGAGTCTGTGCTCATGCATAGACTTCAGTGTGGAGACCAGAGGTTGATGCTGATTATCTTCCTTGATTGCTCTCCGCCATTAAAATTTTTTTAAATTATCTTTATGTTTTAGTTATGCGTTTGTGTGTGCCTGTGTGTGGGTGTGTGAACATGAGTGCAATGTCCAAGGAGTTCAAAAGAGGCTGTCAGGTCATCTGGATCTGGAATTAAAGGCAGTTGTGGGGGGTCCGATGTGGCTTCAGGGAATCTAGCTGGGGATGAAAATTGGCTTCTGCCTTCATTCATTAAAAACATGAACACCAGGCTGGAGAGATGGCCCAGCTGATAAAGGGCCTGTTCTGCAAGCCTGAGGACCTGAGTCTGGGTCCCCAGCACTGTGTAAGAGCCTGAAGGTGGTGGTGGAGACAGAGCTCCCTAGAGCTTATGTGGTCAGCCAGCTTAATCAGGGAGTGACCCTATCTCACAAAAACCTGGTGGGGGGCCTGGAGAGAGGACTCAGAAGTTTGGAGTACTCCCTGCTCTTGCAGTGGACAGGAGCTAGACTCCCAAAACGGCAAGCTCCAGGTTCAGTAAGAGATCTTGTCTCAAAAACTAATGGGAAGGCATATATCATGGTGAGGGTTACTGTTGCTCTGATGAAATATCAAATTACCACAGAGCAAGTGGGGGAGAAAAACGTTTACTGTGCTTACACTTCCACATTGTAGTCCATGGAAGGAAGCCAGGACAGGAACTCAATCAGGGCAGGAACCTGGAAGCAGGAACTGATGTAGAGGCCATGGAGGGCTGCTGCTTATTGGCTTGCTCCAAAAGCTCAGCCTTCTTTCTTATAGAACCCTGCACCCCTGGCCCAGTGGCAGCACCACCCACCCTGGGCTGGACTCCCTCACATCAATCACTAATTAAGAAAGGCCCTACAAGCTTGCCTACAGCCCGATCTTATGGAGGCTTTTTCTCAACTGAGGCGCCTCCTCCCTGATGACTCCAACTTGTGTCAGCTTGACGTAGAATTAGCCAGCACAGCCTCCCAACGTCAACTTCACCTTTACCAGAAGGGGTGAGTCCACACACACACATGCATTCTCACATGTACCTCCCCACACACATGCATTCTCACATGTACCTCCCCACACATGTGCATTCTCACATGCACCTCTCCACACACATGCATTCTCACATGCTCTTCCTACACATGCATTCTCACATGCACCTCCCCACACACATGCATTCTCACACGCACCTCTCCACACACATGCATTCTCACATGCACCTCTCCCCACACAATGCATTCTCATATGCACCTCTCCCCACACATGCATTCTCACGTGCTCTTCCCACACATGCATTCTCACATGCACCTCTGCCCACACATGCATTCTCACATGCACCTCTGCCCACACATGCATTCTCACATGCACCTCCCACACACATACGCATCTTCCCACACATGCATTCTCACATGCACCTCTGCCCACACACAAATACTGTAGACTAATCCCTTCAGGATCTTGCAGCCCTTGGTTCTTGACACAGGGAGAAAACACAACACAAACATTGACTAACAGAGTCAGGAAGGAGGGCGCTCTGGAGCACTCAGCATGGGTGGAAACAACCTCTGCTCCTTCCAGTGGCGGAGTCGGCTCTGCAAGGCCCTGAAGGCTGCTATTCTGAAGATCTGAGGCAAGGTTCCCACCTTCCTTTTCCCAGCAGCTTGACCAAAATAGGAGGATTCAACATACATAAGAGGAAAATGTCTTTAAAACGCTAAAATAAAAGAAACATATTTAAGTCAAAAACTTAAGTTTTCTGGAAGACTGTGGAACAGTCCTCAAAGCCTGTGAAATGAGGCATCATTTTTAACAGGTTTGCTGTGAATTTTCAAATAAATTCATCTATGCAAATTGCAAACTGCAGGGAAAGTGAAGGACTCACATTTCCTCCTATTTCTATGTTGCTTTGAATTCTTGCTATTCCTATTTTGAAATTGCTGTCTTTTGAGAGATTGTTTTTTCAAGACAGGGTTTCTCTGTGTAGCCCTGGCTGTCCTGCAACTAGCTCTGTAGACCAGACTGACCTCAAACTCATAGAGATCCACCTGCCTCTGCCTCCGCCTCCCAAGTGCTGGGATTAAAGGCGTGTGCCACCACTGTCTGGCTTGAAATTGCCATCTTAACTGAGAATTTTTACTTTGAAATATATAAGAATGCTAGATGCGCTAGCACACGCCTCTAACCCCAGCACTTGGGAGGCGGACACATCACTGGTCTCAGGGCAGCCTGGGCTGTAGAGAGCCTGAAGAAAGAGTAGAGGAGGAGAAAGGAAGATAGGTAAGGTAGGAAGGAAGGAAGGAAGGAAGGAAGGAAGGAAGGAAGGAAGGAAGGAAGGAAGGAAGGACAAGAACGCTTAGTTACTAATGCTCTAATAAAACACCATGACCAAGGCATTACAAAGAAAGTGTTTAATTTTGGGCATATAGTTTCAGAGGGTTAGAGTTCATGACTGAATGAAAAAAAGTTTCAATACCAGATGAATGGGGGTGGGGGGAAGAAACGGGAAGGAAAGGGCACGACTTCTCCTAGGTATTGTGGAGGAAAGTTCACTATAGAGATGTGGGTGAGCATAGCCCGAAGCAGGGACATCTGGGAGAGTCTGGAGTGGATATGGTAGGACTGTGCTCTGCCATGTGAGGAAAGGGGGCAGGGGAGAGGGGAGAGAGAGGCCCAAAGGAGAACAGGGTGGCCAAAATGTTTGGATTATGTAGGGTAGAGAAGCCTAGCCCCCTGGGATGGAGAAGTTTAGGATAAGGGGTGGGATATGTCAACCAGGAGGTCCCTGTAACAGGTAGAGACTGGGAGATGCAGGAAGAACCTGGCAGCCAGGTGTCAAGTAGGCACCTCGGCTATTTGTCCTGGGTTTGAAACCTAACAATGACGATCACGGCAAAGAGCATGGCAGGAGGCAGGCAGGCATGGTACTGGAACTGCTGAGTGCTCGCATCTTGAGACACAAACACAAGGCAGAGAGAGAAGAGCAGAAACGAATCCTCAAAGCCCAGCCCCAGTGACACACCTCCTCCAACAAGACCACACCTCCTAATCCTTCCCAGATGGTTCCACCAACTGGGAAGCAAGAACACAAACATGAGCCTCTGGGGCTGTGCTTATTGAAAACACCACAGATACTATTAAAGGGGCTGTCAAAACAGCTAAAGAGGCAAAAGTGCCTGCCATACAAGCCTGGTCGCCTGATCCCTGGAGTCTACATAACAGGTGGAAGGAGAGAATTGAATCCACAGAATTGTCATCTGACTGCCACATGCGCATCATGGCATGTGTCACCCCCCCCCCGACACACACACACACTCTAATATACACACACAAATAATAGGTTGTGTGTTTTTTTTTAAGAATGCTACTATTTTAAATTTTTAAAATTCTCTTCTGGGTAAGTTTTGATGTTATACCTACAAGCAATTGTAGTCATTCCATCTAAAAGAATTTCTCACGTCTCAGGAAACACACCTTGTCCCACCCTTGTCAGCATGTGTGCTCTTCAGTGACTTCTACTTTCCGAGCACGTTCACTGTTTGATGCATCAGTAAGACACTGTGAAGCCTGTTTGCCTCAGTTGCTAATTCTGCCTGACATGGGTTTAATTTCCCCCACAAGAAAAGGCACACATCACATCTGTAGCTGGCATGTTTCTCCTTTAAGATTTGTTTATGTATTTTTAGCTATGTCTATGTGTGTGAGCCTGCTTGAGTTTTTGTGCACCATGTGCATAAATGCAGGAGCCCTTGGTGGCCTGGAGAGGGCACCAGATCCTCTGGAGCTGGAGTTACAGGGAGTCATGAGTTGCTATGTAGGTCTTAGGAGCTGAACTCAAGTCCTTTGCAAGAGCAGCAAGGGCTCTTAACTGTTGAGCCATCTCTCCAGCCTCCCATAGCCAATATTTTAATAGCTGCTCTGTGGTCAGTCATCTTTCCAATTATCTCTCTTCTTCCTTCCTTTTTTCTCTTTTTCATATGACTGATGCACATGTTTCTGGGTAAGGAAGTATAAGATTACTTTGTTCTGATTTATCTGTGGATGAGAGTTGGAAAAAATAAAAGAAGATATATGTAGGAATTAGCACGATTCACTACAAGAAACCAACTAAACATAAGAGGAGAGACTGGGATGAAGGACAGAAAAAGGTATGACATACAGAAACATAAGTAATCCCCCCTTTTAAAAAAAATTTTGAAACAAGTTCTCAATCTGTATCCCTAGCTGGCCTGGAACCCACTCTGAATACAAGGCTAGGCTCAAACTCACATAGATCCCCTGCTTCTGCCTCCTGAGTGTTGCCAAGCAAGCCCTTTTAAATCGCTCCTTATTTTAGACATAAAACAATTGGTTGGATTAAACTTCCCAACCAAAGGGCACAATTTGCAAAACCAGTAGTTACAAACACAAGCCAATCATATGTCCTGCAAAAGAGATTCAGCTTGGATCCAAGACACAAAAAGACTGAGAGTAGAAGAGTTTAGAAAGATATCCCATGAAAAGAAAAACCAAGAAAGCTGGCGGCTACACAAACATCAGGCAAAATAGACTCTGAGTCTAAAACTCTTAGGCTGGGGAGCAGAAGAGATGGTTCGACAGTAAAGAATTCTCCTTCTCTACCAGAGGACCAGAGCTGGGCTCCCGGCATCCATACTGGTTCATTCACAACCACTTGTACTTCTAGCACCAGGATCCAACACCCTTTTCTGGTCTCAACAGGGACCGCATTGTTGAAATATGAGCGGCGGGGCTGCGTCCCCAACATCCCAGCCGCTTGGCTAGCTTATGCCCGAAATAACAACACACAAACTGTATTCATTTAAAGAACTGCTTGGCCCATGAACTCTAACCCTTACAGGCTAATTCTCGCACCTGGACTAGCCCATTTCTAATAATGTATGTAAGCACCCCAAGGTGCGCTTACCGGGAAGAATCTAGCCTAAATCCATCCGGGATTGGAGGAACTTCATTGCGTGCATCTGCCTGGGAGAGCTGAGCATGGCGTCTCTGCTCCAGCAGAGCTGTCGGGTCTCTCCGGGAGCAGAGCAGAGTCTGACCTCACTTCCTCTTCCTCCCAGAATTCTATTCTGTCTACTCCTCCCATCTATGTTCTAAGCTATGAGGCCAAGCAGTTGGTTTATTATAACTTAACCAATGAAATCAACAGATTGATATATGACACTCCCACATCACCGCATTCATGTGCACAAATGTGAAAACAGAATATTTTTTTCAAATATTATGAGAATCAGCAAGGAGAGAACCTATGCCTGCAAGTTGTCCTCTGACCCCCACATATGTACATATATGCAGTAAATAAATCTAATCTAAAAATGCAACATTCTGACTCCACGTATGCCTGCAAACCAGAAGAGGGCACAGGATCTCATTACAGATGGCTGTGAGTCACCATGTGGTTACTGGGAATTGAACTCAGGACCTCTGAAAGAGCAGTCAGTGCTCTTAACCTCTGAGCCGTCTCTCCGGTAATCTAAAATTTTTGGAATATATTACGAGAGACAAAGAGGAAGACTGCATATTCATAGATGTCCACATAGATGTCCACCTCATCGAGAGGGTCTAAGAATTGCAAACATGTGCACTTCAAACACCAGAGCCCCGCATAGAGGAAGCTGACTAAAGAGAAGAGAAAATCTGGCCATTCCACAATAATACTGGGCCTTTGATACCCTACCTCTTTATTTCTGTGTGTATGTCCACATGTGTGAGGGCTGCGTGCTTGTGTGCATCTGTGAAGCCACACAGGAGGATGTGGGTATCTCCCTCTGCCCCTTCCGTCTGTTCCTTTGAGGCAGGGTCTCTCCTTGAAACAGGGATTCCCATTTTCTCTTTTATGCTGGAAGCCAGCAAGACCCAGCCATCCTCCTGTCTCCATCCCTTCTTGGAGTAGGGGTGGCAGGTGTGCACAGGATTCTCCTGGTGCTGTAATGTGGATGCTGAGCTCTGAACTGCAGTCCCAGAAGTGTGTGGCAACAGGCTCTGGGAGAGAGCATCCTTTTTTTCCCCCAAACAGCTCAGCACATTTAAAAATACTGAAATCAGAGACTGGCAAAGGGCCTGCTGCAACACAAGCGTGAGGACCTGAGTTTGGGTCCTTAGCGCCCACATAAAAGCTGGGCTTCGTGGCATGTGTCTGTAATTCCAGTGCGGTGGATAGAGGCCTGCAGATCCCCGGAGCTCATTGGCTGGCCCGGGAAGCTCCAGCTTCAGTGAGACCCTAAACACAAGGTGGTTCTGCAGATAAAGAGCACTTACCTGAATTCCAGATACAGCTGTAACCCGGCACTTCGGTGTGAGACAGCAGACACAGACAGAACTGTCTAATAGCTCTTGGGCCAGGTAGCCTGGAGTACACAGTGCAGCAACAGAAACAAGAGAGACAGAGACACCACCTCAACAGGATGGAAGAAGAGAACGGACTTCCCAAGGTTGTCTTCTGACCTCCAGACGTGTGCCTATCCCCTCACCCCAACTCCTTTTCTCTCTCTCTCTCTCTCTCTCTCTCACTCACACACACACACACAACACTGAAATCAAGATAGCCTCTATGAACATAATGGAATTAAATTAGAAATCAATACAAAGAGATCTGGAAAATTCACAAATAGGTGGAATTTAACTCATTTTTAAACAAATAATGGGCCAAGGAAATGATCACAGTAGAAATCTGAAATGCTTGGAAATGAATAGAAACAGTTCTGGGGAGGTGGCTCAGCAGTTAAAACGCACCGGCCGCTCTTCCAGAGGTCCCAAGTTCTATTCCCAGCAACCACATAGGTGGCTCCTGTAGTGGGAGCTGATGCCCTCTTCTGACCTAAAATTATACATGCAGGTAGAGTACTCATATACATAAAATAAATAAATCTTTACAAAAAAATAAGAAAAAGAACAGGGCAGTGGTGGCACACACCTTTAGTCCCAGTACTCAGGAGGCAGAGGCAGGTGGATCTCTGTGAGTTCTAGGCCAACCTGGTCTACAAGAGCTAGTTCCAGGACAAGAACCAAAGCTACAGCAAAGCCCTGTCTGGGGAAAAAAAGAAAAAAGAAAGAAAGAAATGAATGGAAACAAAACATAATGTCCCAAAATGTATGGGAGAGAGGCAAGGTGCGTCTCAGAAAGATTTCCAGCCCCAACCAGGTTTAACCCCCTTAAGGGACCAGAAAGAGAAAAAGAAACGTATCACAAAACTGGAAGAAAGAATAAAATTACAAAGATTAATGTGGAGATAAGTGATGGGGGCTTAATTCTTCTGATTCTCCTTAAAGACTAAAATTGCAAGCTAGCATGCACATATGCTATTAACTCAACAGTCAATGTGCTTATTTAAAAACTATCCTTTAAAAAAATAAAATAAAAATAAAAAAAAATAAAAACTATCCTTTAGCTGGGCGGGGTGGTGCACACCTTTAATCCCAGCACTCGGGAGGCAGAGGCGGGCAGATCTCTGTGAGTTTGAGGCCAGCCTGGTCTACAAGAGCTAGTTCCAGGACAGGAACCAAAAAGCTACGGAGAAACCCTGCCTCAAAAAAAACAAAAAAAAAAAAAACTATTCTTTAAGCCAGGTCTGGTGGTACACACCTTAAATCCTTTGGAGGCAGAGGCAGGCAGATCTCTATGACATATCTGTGAGTCTGAGGCCAGCCTGGTCTGCACAGCTAGTTCCAGGCCAGCCAGGGCTACATAGTGAGATCATATCTCAAGAAAAATAAGAAAACAAACACACAAGTGAATACTTATTATTTAGCCTGGCTATGATGGCCAGTGCCTGTAGTACCAGCTACTCAGGAGACTGGTGAGGAAGATGATCAGAGCCTGGGAGCTCTGGGACAGCCTGGGGCAACATAGCAAGGTTCTGAATCAGCAACCCAGGGACTTTTGCTCTACCCAGATTGAGAGATGCTCTTGCGGTGCTGGCAGTGAGTAGCGGTAGACAGCTAGAAGCAGCAGCAGCTGGTGGGGCCCTGCTGCAGCCCAGAGCACTGGGTCTTACAGTCACAAGCACTAGAGCCTGCCTAGGCTCAGGAAGTCAGACAACCTCAGTCCTTGACCATGGCCATCCTTGCCGTTCTGAGGCCTCGTGTGTAAAGGTATTCCTGGCCCTCCATGGTAGCCGGTGTCTCAGCTCTTAGGCCTACAGTGCCCAGGACCCTTAAGACTTGGAAAGCTCTCAGAATGCTTCTAGTCATCAGAGTCTGCAGTTTCTCTTCTCTGGGTCTTCAAAGCCTTCTATTCTGCTCTAGATCCGGCTCTGTGTCCACTCTTTACCCTGTCTTTTTTTTTTTTAATGCATGTGTGTGTGATTATGTAGAATGTGCGTGTGTGTGTTTGTATGTATGCAGGTGCACATGTGTGCAGGTGAAGGCCCGAGGACAACTTGGACCATCATCCTCAGAAATGCCAGCGAAGGAGTGTTCCAGAGTGCAAGGGAGATAACTGGGGAACTGGGGATGGATTTGATCAAGATACATTATACACGGTATGACAGTGAAGAGAATGGCTTTTTAAATATTTTAAAATCAGATCCTTGTGCTTATGAGACAAGCACTTTACCAGCCAAGCCATCTCCCGGTCCTCTCACTCATTCCCTACTCCCAACATCCCTTACAAGTTTTCTCTGTGTAGCCTTGGCTGTTCCGAAACTCACTCTGTAGACCAGGCTGGCCTCGAACTCACAGAGATCCGCCTGGCTCTGCCTCCCGAGTGCTGGGATTGAAGGCGTGCGCCACCACCTGGCTCCAACATTCCTCTTGCTCCTGCCCTGGTCACTGTCCTGAAGTGCTCAGGCGTGTCTTACAGTTAGGGCCACTGTTGTGGTGGTCATCACTGAGTGGCAGCCATGGCTGCTGCTTTTGCCATTGCTGTCCACTTCTGCCGGTCTCGTTGCCAACACCCAGTACCACTCTCCTGCCAGCTGCTGTCTCCTGCCGCTGCGTCTCCACTGCCATGGTTCTGCTGCTGCTTCACAGCTTCACGTGCGCTGCAGCCATGAATGCCGCCAGCGTTCTCTGCCTCCTCGCTTCTGCAATGTAAAAGCCAACTGCTTCTCTGTCACCCCTGCCACCTGCTCTCATCCACCAGTTCCGCCAGTTCTACTAATGACAGATGTCAAAAGTGGGCGAGGAAGATCACTCTATAAAAGCTTGCTACTGAGCCTCATGTTGCAATGCTGGGGACAGGGGAGTGCAGGAGTGTGCTCTATGGCCACAGAATGGGCACATGTGCGGTCAGAGCAGAGCTTCAGAAAAAATGGAGGACTGGATTTAGATCACTCACAGCATTGTTCCTCTTTCGCCAGTCACCGCGTCCCTCTGCTGGCCCACGGGAGAGAAGTGTTCCCCTTTGGCCTGGATATCAATAATTACAGGAAAAGTCTGGTGCCAGCCATCTTGTCTGGGGATGTCCCTTCAGAAGCCAGAGGCTTGCTTCAGCAGCCAGCAGCTGTAGTTGTTCTGTAGCTTCCTCAAGACATCTTTGGCATGTCTAAAGCAGCTGGTGCTGGTGCTGGTGTAGTCCAGCTGGCTGCTGGGCTAGCAGACCTTGGCTTAAGGCAGCCAGAACACCAAGCAAGAGTCCAACAGCTGCTCCTTAGAGAGTCAGATCAATGCCCAACACTGTTTCTTATTCATAGAAAAGGAAAAGCCAGGAAGGTGAGTTAGCAAGGTGACTTTAACAATGTTTCATTCCTGCCCAGTGCCTCAGAGATGAGTAGCCCCAGCATCTGCCTCAACGAGAGACTGTCTTCTCAAACCAAAATCTCAATGAGGTATCATGGACATACGGCTGCAATTCTAGGAGCAGAGGCTGAGAATGTGGTTCAGGAGATGGAGTGCTTCCCTAACACACAGAGTCCCTGGCTGAACACGTTTTAAACTAGGCACAGTGACAAACATCTATAAGAGGCTGGAAGATCAGAAGTTCAAGGTCATCCTCAGGTATTTAGAGACCTCATGGCCAGTCTACATGAGAGGCCCTGTCCCAAAAAATTAAAAACTCACAAACCGAAAATTAACCTCACCTAATGGACATCTCTAAGTACTCTATATTTTGCTTTATAAAATATACTAGGGGTAATGCTAACTTCTGATTCAGACATGCTGATGCAGAAACAGTAAAATGTGTTCTGTAGAGAAAAAATACATTAATGAGTTTACTTAGATTTCCTGAGAGAATTTATTAGCATTTCCTTCATAAAACAAAGAGCTGTTTTCTAAATCCCATTCTATATCATATGAAAGTAAGTGTTCCAAGATACACATTGTTAAGACTGAAGAATTCAGGTTTCATTAGTCAGATATTTTAATGCCAATGAAGAAAAATGCTATAGAAAATAACTTCCTCTAGGCTGAGGGATAGAGGCTTTTTGTCAACATCTTTTCAATAAAATTTTGAAGGCTTAAAATTACATTTTTTTTATTATGTGAAATCAAATAAACCAACGTACCCTGCCAAAATACAAACACGAATCGGACGAAGCACTATCTCACGCAGCTTTGCTCCAGTGTACACATTATCTCAGAAACAAGTGCTCTGACCCACTGTGGGAGGGTGACAGCTCCTCAGCCACAGATGGGGATTCAGAGAGCACTCTGGCGTGGCACTTCCAAAGCCCCCCCAGAGCTGGGATGGCTCTCAGCAGGCACAAAGTGTCCCGCACATCTTTTGTTTAAACCCCATGTAGCATCTGCTTTATTTTACCTCCTTTGAGACTGTTAATCCCACACTGACAATAAAACGCCTCCTGTCTGTTCTCTTAGCTGTCTGCTCGCTCCATTCTTGGAGGTGCGTAGGTCAAGAACCCTGTTGGAGACAGGAGGTGGTCTCCACGGACCACCTCACAATTACGCAGCCCTCTCTGAAGCTGCACACGACACAAGGCCACCTCTTAGTGTCTGTGATGTCCTAGACCCTTCGCCCACACTAGTCGTCCTCCCAGTCAGCATCCCCCCACACTTCAACCCGCTCTCGGCAGCTGGTCTCCTCTTCTGCCTCAGCTGGTTTTGAGTTTCGGATCCTCCTATGTCTGCCTGTCAAATGTTGAGCTTACAGGTGTGCATACCCTGAATCATTTTTCTTTCCTGGCAAACCTACAAGCCCCACCTTATCCATTCTTTCTCCTTCCTTCCTACTCCCCCCTCCCTGGCCGTCTCCATCCTTTCTTTCCCCTGGCTTCTTGCCTCCCCCTGACAGTGACTTGCTGTCTGATAAGAAGCTGACATTTTCTCCAAGTCTTGCTTTCAGCTATAGCTGCCACCTCTCTCTGTCTCAGATCTCAGTCGGTTGAGAATTTCAAAAGCTGTCTTTACATGTTTTGTTTCTAGCTCCTTCGACTCATCCTTTTAATATGGCTTCCTCTCCAACTCCACCCATGACATTTTTGCACACGTACAATGGGTGATCTTATCTCTAATTTTTAATTCATGTGTGCATGTGTGTTTGCCCAAAGAAGGTAGCAAATCCCCCAGAGCTAGTTACAGTTGATTGTAAACCATCCAACACGGGTGTTGACTCATCTCTCTAGACCCTCTGTCAACCTTTGGCTTCCATACACACATACACACAGATACACACATACACACAGATACACACATACACACACAGATACACACACACACCACAGAAAGAAAAGAGGAATGGAGAGAGCAAAGAAACTGGAGGGAGAAGAAAGCAAAAACACAAACTTCATTCTGATGAAGTGCTTCTATATTAAATCACCCTTCACCCCAAAAATACAGTGTAAGCTGGACAGGTAGGTGGATCATCAGTTAGGAGCACTGGCTGCTCTTCCAGAGAACACAAGTTCGCATTCCAGAACCCACACAACTGCATAATAACTTCAGCTCTAAGGGAACTGACACCCTCTTCTGGCCACTGGTGGCAGACAGACAGACAGACAGACACACATACACACCACATATGCTGACATATACACGTAAGTAAAGTTGAGTCAATTAAGAAAACAGAGGACAGGAAAGCACTCCAGCCACCTATCCAGACGCAACGCCAAATCCACACTGTGGAGCGATAGTACTGATGGCCATTTTTCCAATAATTAAGATTCTAGCTTTAAAAAGTGGAAAGAGAAATTAAAATTTAATTTTCAATTAAAAGAGAAGTCTGAGTCTAGTCAGGCAATAGCAATGTGTGAACTTTATTTGATCTTGATTCATACAAAGAAACTCCAAATCTCCCACTGGTTACTCACTTTTTAAATTTAAACATTGACGAGAGACCATTAATGCCACGTGATGATATTGCTATGAAACATTTGAAAACTGTTCTTGAAAAGCTTAGGGAGCCGCACACGGTTCAAGCTGGAGACAAAATGATCAAACTCTTAGGGATCCAGTTGAGCACACAGGACGTGGGGGGAGAGGGGGCGGTCTAGGCACGACCGACTGTCGTTAGAACGCGGCTGCTCACACCGGATGGTGGCTGGGTGCCGTCACCGTGTTATCGCTCATCTTCGCAGATGCGTACCGGTTTTCACAGCAGCTTATTTTTAAAACTAAACACAGTGAACAGCGGTTCTGTGAACCCAAAGGCACGCGGTCACTTCACAGCACAGTCCTGTGGGAGTTTTCACTTGGCCCCTTTTCTCCACTCAGTCACACCCGTGTGCTTAGCCCCTGGTTCTGTTTGCTCAGCCTCTAAGCGCTCGCTTCATTTCACCTAATCCAAGTCAAAGCCGACTCGTGCACAGCTCCTGTCTACTTCGGCCTGCCTCTAAAACTTGTGCCCAGAGTATTGTGTTGTTTTAAAACACACCCCGTGTCTGACACAAACTTGATCACACCGGGTCCTTTGCTTCAAATCCGCAGATTGCTTCTCACCGACCACAGGATAAAGATGAAACAGTGGACACACACCGTGAGGCCTGCATGCTGTTTTCTGACCGTATGTGCCTGCTTCATCTTGGAATGCTCCCTCTGGGCTTCCTATACTCCAAGCACTTCTTGAACCTGCCATCCTCAACTTAGCTCAACATTCACACAGGCTCTTCCTCTGCCTGGAATGTTCTCCTCCCCCACACATATCTCACCTCTCAGACCTCCCCTCACATGCTCCTTGCTGAGGGTACTCTTCTCAATATTCTAAATGGGGTTAGACTAGCTACCTCCCTTAAGAGCTTGTACCGACGGAAAATTTCAAGCAGATGGATTTGTTCAATGTCAATAGCTTCCCTGTTATAATCTCAAAGAGAGAGGAACATAGCTCTTCACTCTGTCCCTTAAGCCTAGCATTTTGTTTTACTAGAGGGTCAATAAATGTTTATTGATTTATAAATAGCTGGCTTGATGAATGAGCACTAAGTAAATGAACTTGAATATAATACTGGTCTCATCGTGGAATAAAACTGCACTTTGATTATAACATCATACGGCTAACTTAGCTGCTGTCGGTCATACTTGGTACCAAAAGATTTGTAAATCTTGAATGCATTTGTATGCAAGCCAAGGGAGGGAAGTATGAGGATGACCTCATTACAGATCCAGGTCAGGGTCCCTCTTAATGGCCCAAGTACTTGACCACCAAACAGGATGCCTCGGTATATCACCCACTTCCCAAGGAAGCAGCATACATGCAAACCGAAGTGCTTCCGATACACGTCTTGAGTGTGTGCTCTTCATACAGAAAACCCAGATGGTCTGAAGGGGGATTCGAGAGCGCGAGCGGTTATTTAAAACTGGCTGCGTCACACAGCGCTCGCAGTCTCTAAACACCTCTAGTCAGCAGAACCAGAGCTTAAACATTTTAGAGACTGACTCATCACAACTTGTTGAAACTAACGAGGAAGAAAAAAAAACATAAACTCATGAAGCAAATTTTTATTTTAAAATTGTTAGGTTTTTAGTGCATATGAAAATATTTTATGACACGAAACATAAAGATGTTAGCACATGGAAGTATAATAGAAAATATTTTAGGCGACTTTTGAAATCACTAATATGCTTATTTTCCTGTGGATGAGCCCTTTGCTTAAATGAGTTTGCTCATGGGACATCAAGGATATTTAGGATTTTCATATTATTGCTTAACAGCTTCCTAATAAGGCGTTGCGTTTCTACCTGATCTATACATAATAGTTTTTTCAACACACCAATCACGACAGTGGCCTTTTCTCTCAGCTCTGATGGTATACGCTTACTATTCAAATACTCCGGCAGCTTGGACCTGGAATTGTACAGCATGTTGATAACCGTTTCCATGTCATCAACGGACCCGCTGGTCTCTCCCTCCTGGAAGACACGAGAACTGTACATCTGTTCTAACTTGTGCTCGGCGGCTGCGGCCAGGGCCAGGCTCCGTTTCAGGTGCTCCTTGGAGGCCTTGATGTACTCTTTGTACTCGGGGTTGTTGCCGTCACCAAGAGGCCCCCGCTGAATTTCTGCACTAATATTGGAAATTTTTCTCAAAATGTCCTCATATCTCGGACTCAGGGAGTCGTGTCCAGAGAAGTCTTCGAAGTTCTCGGTTTCCGACTGGCCTGAGAGCTGGGGCACATCCTCAGAGTCTGTGGAGCTATCCAAGTTGCTGGTGGTTCTGGTTGTTATGGTGACATGTGTAGTTGCCGACCATGGCTGGGAAACCATGGATGTCATACTCTGGACCTCCATTTGCATCCTGTTTTGCTGTGTGTCTAACTCTCCCTGGTCGTCTAGATCTGACTCTTGCAGGGTTCCATGCTCCAGCTTCGCCTCTGCCTCATACTCAGGCACTGTCATTGGCCTAGACTGGGGTTCTGGCTCCGGCTCCGGCTCCGGCTCCGGCTCCGGCTCCGGCTCCGGCTCCGGCTCCGGCTCCGGCTCCGGCTCCGGCTCTGGCTCTTCCGTCTCAATGTACGGTTCATCCGTGTGTAAAACAACAGAAACGTTATTTGGCCGGATGGACCAGAACGCTGTACTTTTGGTTTTTTTTCTCCTCTCTATTCCCAGTGTGAAGCCGCTAGAAGCGAAAGTTGTCTTTTCCTGGCTGATGGGCCTGATCAGACCGTCGTTCTCAGGGGTAACTTCAGGGGTGTGCGTCAGCTCAGGCGAGGACCTCGGTTCTGCAACTTCCACAGTTCCTGAGGGCTTTGACGTTTCCTCAGAGCCCTGATCCCTGGTGGGAACACTCATTATCAGGTTCTGTAAAACTTGTACATAATGATTCAAATTCTGCTCTTCATCAGGCAACACAGTTATGGCTTGAGGGGAAAAACCAAACACACAGTAAGTAATGCTTATTGCATATGACATAACGGCAGAATCTGCTAACCTCAGTTCCCGGTCTACGCTAGCACCCAGTACACAAACAGAGAACTCAGCTTCCCCAACAGCAAAGAACTGGGCTTTCCTAACAGCAGGCAGGCACCCACTGAAAATGCACAAGGGGAGCTGGACATGGGTGCCCTTTCCTACACCATCTTATGTTCGTTTTCTCATATAGTTTATGATTCAATAGGCAACTTATTAAACCAACATCCTTGATCATGTTGTCTAGCCCTGCAAGGAACTATGCTGGGTTTATATTGGCTCATTGGAGCAAATTATTAAATTTTTAGGAGCCAGATGTTAGGTAGACACAACTAAAATTCAATTTTCTGAATTTGCAATTGTATTAAGACAAAGATAATAAATACTCAAAACTCCTCACTTCCTACTTACCCTGTTTTGCTGTTAGTTGTCTTTTGATTTGTTTTAAGTAATTTCGTCTTCTCTTTTATTGATTATTTTTTACTGACAAAATAAAAATCATATATCCGTGTACAACCACACTTGCTCTGAGTCTAGAGTTTCCATGTATGGAAGACTGAGTAAAATAAACGCAGGCCAGTTCAGGGACACTGACACTCCCACGCTAGTCTCTGCTCTCCCACCTTCCAGTAGCATGATTTGGGGTATTTTCCTCAATATTTTTTAAACAAAAAAAATTATGTTTGTTCTTTTATCTCAAATAAAACAAATGTAATAAGATTTTGATGGTAGGAGGCTGGAGAACTGCCTCAGCAACTTCTTTTTGCCGGGACCAGAGTTTGATCCTCAGAACAGCCCCCCCACACACACACACACTAATAATTCAAATATCTGATCGCTGCTCAAATTTTTCTGATTTTTTTCAATTTCTTTCTGTTCATGTGATACATTTGGCATTCCTCGCTGCCACCTTTAATTTATTTTTATTATGTGTGTCAGCGTGCTGAGTACAGTGACTGAGCCATCATCCCTCCAGCCCCTGAGTGCAGTGACTAAGCCATCCCTCCAGCCCCTGAGTGCAGTGACTGAGCCATCATCCCTCCAGCCCCTGAGTGCAGTGACTGAGCCATCCCTAAAGCCCCTGAGTGCAGTGACTGAGCCATCCCTAAAGCCCCTGAGTGCAGTGACTGAGCCATCCCTAAAGCCCCTGAGTGTCACCTTTTAGAAATGATTGCACTGCTGTTAAATTTCTTTACATCCTTACACTTTAGTGAGTCATTCTAGACTGCTTACTGGCAGAATTATACAATGTCTATAATTTGCTTCTAAATAAACTAAGGACAAGAATTTAGGAAGAGGGACAGGGAGGTTAGGAGAGAAGGAATGTGAGCAGCTATATCAATGATGCAAGATTAATCAAAGGGTCTATTATAAATGGAGCTTTTGTAACACTATTTCTATTTCTGTGTATATTTCATCTTTTCTATAAAAAGTTATTTCTAAAATTTTTTGAGAAATGTTCTTTTCTAGGCAACTAGAAACAAGCAATTGGGCTAACCATGCCCAACCTAAAGTGTGCAGTCAACGGAGTGGCAGAACAGCTTGGCAGAGGGCACTTCCTTGAAAGTAGTCTAGGATGCACTTGATCTCCGACAAATTAGCTTGTCTCTTCAGACTAGCAAATGGGATACCCAGGTAGCTATTAAATAAGTTAGGGTGCCAAAGAACAGGAAAAGGAGGTGCTCACTGGGTGTGAGTTCTAAAAACATCTCAAGTACTTATTATCCTCCTCTGCCGTTACTCTGGAAACACCAAAAAGCCTGTTTGTGGTTGCTTAGCAACAGAGGCACCCTACCTCCTACCTTGCTTTTCTTCCTTGTAAATGCACCCTTGGGTCTCTGGATCATTCTATTCTTGAATCCATCCCCTCCCTGCATGCTTCCTGCCTCTTGTTTTTGCCCTTCCGACACATCTATGCACTCAGACTGCCTTTCTGGGTTCCACTAATCAGGACCATTCTTGCAAATCAATTTGAGTTCTATAAAAAAATGTTTGCAGGCGAGACCGGAGAAAGGTCGCTTCCAGATTCCCTACAGACAGCCCTGGCCACCGTGAAATCCTGTTCTTCTCCATTCTACAGGAAGTCCTAAAATTTGAGTAAATTGTCTAATTCTTACAACAAACAGACCAACCCGCTAAAAGCCGAGTCACTTATTACACCTTGACTATCTCCTGTGGTCTACCCCAATACAGCATAGCTGCTGTTTTTGCCACTTGGATATCTTACCTAGATATCCCCAGACCATGGCTAAGGTTAAGAAGCCCTCTAATGCTGTGGACACATAGCAGTAGGTAAGGAAGGTGCTTGCACAAGGACCAGAGTTCAGATCCCCGTACCCATGTAAGCTGTGGTGGTGTCCCAGTAGGGAGGTGGCGATAGGAGGACCCCCATGGCCTGCCACCAGCTAAGCTTGCAAATCAGTGAGCTCCAGGGTGAGGGAGAGACCCTGTCTCAAAGAAAATAAGGTGAAAAACAGTAAAAGAAGACACCTGATGTCGACCTCTGACCTCCATATGCATGCCCACTGGCACACAACAAATCCGTTCACAGGCACACATGTGAACATGTGTCCTGAGATATTTGTACACTGTGAAGATGTATTTGCTGTGATTCGTGTAACAAAAAACCCAATGACCAATAGCTAGGCAGGAGGCATAGGTGGAATTTCCAGAGAGAGAAAGGGGCGGGGGGGGGGAGTAGGCAGGAGATGCGAAGGAGACATGGGGGGGGATGAGTGTCAGACATGCAGAATGAAAGGTGGAAAACCACATGGTAAGACATAGACTGATACAAACAGGTAAATTTAAGGTAGAAGAGCAAGAGGGATAAGCCTAAGATAAGGCTGAGCTTTCATAATTATTAAGTCTCTGTCTTTTTTTTTTTTTTTTGGTTTTTCGAGACAGGGTTTCTCTGTAGCTTTGGTGCCGGTCCTGGCACTAGCTCTTGTAGACCAGGCTGGCCTCAAACTCACAGAGATCCGCCTGCCTCTGCCTCCCGAGTGCTGGGATTAAAAGCGTGCGCCACCACCACCCGGCCATCTGTCTTATTATTTGTAAGCTGGTGGCCCAAAGAAAAATCCAACCACACACACACACACACACACACACACACACCGAAGGGTAAGATATCAGGATACTACTCCAGGAGGTCCGTAAAGCAGCCTGGGAGCCTGAGGTTCTGCAAGAAGCTCAGCTCTGAGGATGTCAGCTGATCTTGAGTTTTCTGCGACTTTTAAACTAGAACGGGAGAACTGATCACATGACAGAGACAAGAGACAAGTGACGCTAACAACTGTGAGGATGAAAATAGCTGAAATTCTGAAGGGTGCGATCACTCCCATCCATGGAGCCATTAGTGTGTGCAGGTGCCCTGTGAGTGGAATTCTGGTAAAGAGGAAAAAGGGGCCAGGTATTGGTGGCACACGCTTTTAATCCCAACACTCGGGAGGCAGAGGCAGGCGGACCTCTGTGAGTTCGAGGCCTACCTGGTCTGTAAGAGCTAGTTCCAGGACAGGCTCCAAAGCTACAGTGAAACCCTGTCTCAAGAAAAAAAAATTTTTCCAGGGGTGTAACATGATCAAAATCTGTTACATACATGTTAAAATTGCTGCAATGGGATTCACTACTTTGTGTAATTAATATGTACTAGTTTTAAAAGAACTAAAGTATATCAAAACTCACTTAGGCTTATCAAGAGGTATTATTTCTACTTTAGAAGTAATACTACTTTTTTAAAATATTTATTTATTTATTTATTATGTATACAATATTCTGTCTGTGTGTATGCCTGCAGGCCAGAAGAGGGCACCAGACCCCATTACAGNTTTTAAAATATTTATTTATTTATTTATTATGTATACAATATTCTGTCTGTGTGTATGCCTGCAGGCCAGAAGAGGGCACCAGACCCCATTACAGATGGTTGTGAGTCACCATGTGGTTGCTGGGAATTGAACTCAGGACCTCTAGGAAGAGAGGCAATGCTCTTAAGCTCTGAGCCATCTCTCCAGCCCCAGTAATACTACTTTTAAAAATGATCCTGGTGAGTTTTGTTTTCTGCTTTCTTTAACCTTCCCCCCTCCCCCACGACAGGAGCCCACGCTGGTCTGAACTGTTTAGTCAAGGATGACCTTGAACACCTGATCAGTCAGTCTGCCACTTCCCAAGTGCTGGCATTGCAAGTGTGAGACTCCAGGTAAACTTAACTTTTGACAAAAGTTTTTGTCTTTGTGTGTGTTCCGTTTGTTTGATGATTGTGTGATTTTTTTTTACAGAATGCAAAACCGGGAAGCAAATACATTCAGTCCACCCGGAATCTGGAGTTTTGCACATCAATTGACTTAACATTCGAGAAGTGCACTGGGAAACATGTACAGGCGGGATGAGATTTCACTTGAAATATATTATAAATCAAATATACCATAGAAAACAGCAAAACAAAATATACAACATCATATCATTACAAAGGCCTACAGGTTTCTCCACTAAAACAGGCTAGCCACGGTTTTTACCATTTTGCTTGTTTGTTTGTTTGTTTGTTTGAAACAGAGTTTTCTGCATAGCCCTGGCTGTCCTTGAACTCACTGAGTAGACCAGGTTGGCCTTGAACTCACAGTTTGGCCTGCCTCTGGGATTAAAAGTGTGCTCCTCCACTTACAGATTCTATAGGTTTTTAACTGTTCTAATTCTCTGATCATCTGTAACAGGAATTACATCATATTTTGACACTAACTTGATACATTTCCTGATATTCTTAATTATAAACCTATAAAGTAAAAAAATAGTTAATAATGTGTATTTATCTACAGAATTGTAAAATTATCATCATTATTACTATTGCTATTATTGTGTGTATATGTGCATGATATGGGTGGGGTGGAGACACTTGTGCCAAAGCCCACATGCAGATGGAGGTCAGAGGACAACTTGCTGGAGTCGGTTCTCTTTCCATTCTGTGGCCTCCAGGGATCAAACTCAGGTTGCCAGGCTTGTATGCATGGCAAGTGCCCTCATCCTCTGAGCCTTCTTACAGGTCCTTACCTACAAATGTTTTTTTTTTTAAAAAAAAAAAAAAGTAGCCAGGCGGTGGCCCATGCCTTTAATCCCAGCCCTCAGGAGGCAGAGGCAGGCGGGTCTCTGTGAGTTGGAGACCAGCCTAATCTACAAGAGCTAGTTCCAGGACAGGCTCCAAAGCTACAGAAAAACCTTGTCTCGAAAAACCAGAAGGAGGAGGAGGAGGAGGAGGAGGAGGAGGAGGAGGAGGAAGAAAGAAAGAAAGAAAGAAAGAAAGAAAGAAAGAAAGAAAGAAAGAAAGAAAGGAGCACTGATATATCTGGATACAGTGAAAAGTTAAGACAGACCATCCCATAATTCCCTTGGTGCCCTACTCAGATGTTGACATAATTCATCTTGGTACCCTATTTTCAAAATAGTTTTGTTATGTGTTGGTGTGGATGTGCACACGTGTGCAGTGCTGGCAGAGGCCAGAAGAGGGTGTCAGAGTCCCTGGAGCGGAGCGGCTGGAGGTGTGAACTGCTCATCATGAGTGCTAAGAACCCAGCTCCAGTCCTCTGAAAAGCACAGGATACTCTCCTAACCTCTGAGCCCCTCTCCAGCCCCTACTTAGCTATTATTGTTTACTAATGAAGTACATTGTCTCTTCCAAAAGCCTCTGACAAAACAATGTATCGGGATTTCTGCTTCTATGAAGATAAAGGGTACTGTTCCCCTCCTGTTTCTATTAGGCACAGAGTAAAACCCTGCGCAGCTGTACCTAAAACCCACCTGAGGAGAAACTGAAATGCAGGGACAAGAAAGCTGACCAACAGACAACTTCAGGAGAGAAGAATGATGGTCTCTGGCTTACACATGACCCACAAAGGTAGAAGAAGAATCTGGAAACCCAGAAACGCAAATATGTACAGATTTTTTTTTAAAAGGTGAGGTGCCTGGAAATAGCTTAGTAGTTAAAGCACTTGCTCTTACAGAAGACCCGGATTCGATTCACAGCACCCACATGGTGACTTCCAACCTAACTCCAGATCCAGGGGATCTGATGGCCTCTTCTGGCATCCTTAGAGTGTACATAACTGTAGGCAAACACTCTTACACATAAAATTTAAAAAATCTTTTAAAGAGGAATGGTGGGGCTATGGAGGAGGTCAGTTGGTTTGTTTGCCTAGTGTACATGAAGCACTGGGGTTGATTCCCAGCACTGCATAAAAACCAGGCCATATTGCCAGGTGGTAGTAGTGCTTGCTTTAATCCCAGCACTGGGGAGGCAGAGGCAAGAGGATCTCTATGAATTTGAGGCCAGCCTGGTCTACAGAGTGAATTCCAGGACAGCCAATGCTACACAGAGAAACCCTGTCTCAAACAAACAAACAAAACACACACACACACACACACACACACACAAAAAAAAAACAGGGCATACCCGTACTCCCAGCACTTGGAGGTAGAGACAGGAGGATCAGAAGCCAAGGTCATTTGAGGCCAAAATGGGCTGAGTGAGACCCTATTCAACAACAACAACAACAACAACAACAGGGGCAACAAAAGCAGCAATAAATAAGCTTGAACCAAATGAAACATAGTAGAGTCTCAGAAAGAAATAGAAGATGTAAAAAAAGAACCACAATGAAGGCTTAGAAGTTACAAATATGAAAAACACGATAGTGGAAATGAAAACATCTCAAAGGTGAGACTCAACAGCCACATGAAGGAGATGGGAAAAGCTTTGGTGAGCCCTGAGCCAGGCTGATGGTACAATCTGAAAAATAAGGAAAAGCAGAAAAAAAAAATGACCAGAGTCCCTTGCTGCTCTTGTAGAAGACCAGGTTGGGTTCCCAGAGCCCACATAGTGGTTCACAACCATGCACAACTCTAGTTTGGGAGATCTAGCACCCTCTTCTGACCTACCTTGGTACCAGGCATTTACATGGTATACATACATGCAGGCAAAAGACTTATATGTACCCAACCAACTAAATTTAAAAATTCAATGTTAATAAATACGGAGAGTGATCAAGAAAAGACACTTGACTCCACCTCCATTCCACACACAGGTGCACACACACCCACAAACACATATGCACACACATACTGACAAGTATATATAACACTCACCATGCAAAGCAGGAGGTAAACGACTTAACCTTTGGGGGGAATTGAATGACAAGTTTAATATGAAGTCATGAGGTTGGAAGAAAATATTATATATTTTATGAGTGCCAGCAAAAGTGGGTGAGAGGAATAATCAACCCAGAACTCCACATCCCAGAAAAAGATCTCTTGGGGATGAAAGGACAGCCAAGGAGAAAACAAGGAAAGCTATCAGAAAACCTACCCAAAAGAAAGATGGCTAAATGTAGTTCCCAGAGCCTGGTAAAATGGCTCAGTCAGTAAAGGTTCCTGGCAACCTGAGTTCAAAGCCCAGGACCATCTAGGAAAGGGTAGAGGGAGAGAACCAACTCCATTAACTTGTCTTCTGGCCTCACACACAGGCTGCAGCATGCACGCCCATAACACACACACTAAAGATAAAAATAAAATGAAATAATCCATGCATTTCCCCAAGAGAATGGAAATGTCCAGGAACACCAGAAAAGAGAGTGAGATTAAGAGAAAGAGGAACAGCACTGTCCTCTGGAGTTTCTCAGACTGCCTGACAGATGAAGCAAAGTCATCGCATTCTCTGATGTGGCAGTTGGCGCACATGAAGGAAATACTTAAAGCAAGTGTGCCATGAAGATGCACAGGATATGAAAAGAGGTGAAGTTTCGTCCTGGTTGGATTTTGTCAACTTGACACAGCTGGAGTCATCTGGGAAGAGGAAGCTCCACTGTGAAAGCGCCCCCATTAGGTTTGCCCATGGGACACTTCCTTGACTGATGACTGATGGGAAAAGGGCCAGCTGCTGTGGTTGGCATCATCTTTGGGTTGGTAGTCCTGGGCACTATAAGAAAGCAGGCTGGCCGGGCGATGGTGGCACACGCCTTTAATCCCAGCACTCGGGAGGCAGAGGCAGGCGGATCTCTGTGAGTTCGAGACCAGCCTGGTCTACAGAGCTAGTTCCAGGACAGGCTCCAAAGCCACAGAGAAACCCTGTCTCAAAAAAAAAAAAATATGGGCAGAGTAAGTCCCCCTTTGCCGAACCAGAAATAAATAGACAGAGANAAAGCCACAGAGAAACCCTGTCTCAAAAAAAAAAAAAAAAAAAAAAAAAACAGGCTGAACAAGCCAATAAACAGAATTCCTCCATGACTTCTGCTTCAGTTCCTGCCTCCAAGTTTCTGCCTTGAGTCCCTGCCCTGACTTCCCTTCATGGTGGACTGTGAGCTATAAGATGAAACAAATCCTTTTCTCCCTCCCTGAAAGGCATTTGGTCATAGTGTTTATCACAGCAAGAGAAAGCAAACTAGAACAGGTTTCTGCTAATAAGATAAACACACACATGCACACGCTACATCAACTATACAAAGAAACGATAAAAACACCAAACCAACAGAATTTTTAAAAAGCATATCCTTCGATATGAAATGGATGGTCCCTGTCTATGTGCTCAAAAATGTTTTAAAAACTAAAGCTTTAAATCCAAAGCAAGTTGATTATTTCAATACATAGTTTGATATAAATGTCTGGTGAGTTTGAGGTTGTAGTAAAATATATATAACACTGGGAAACTTGGTAGCTCAGTATAAAAAAAAATAGGTTTTTTTTTGGGGGGGGGGTCAAGACAGGGTTTCTCTGTAGCTTTGGAGCCTGTCCTGGAACTAGCTCTTGGCCGGGCAGTGGTGGCGCATGCCCTTAATCCCAGCACTCGGGAGGCAGAGGCAGACAGATCTCTGTGAGTTTGAGGCCAGCCTGGTCTACAAGAGCTAGTTCCAGGACAGGTTCTAAAACTACGGCGAAAACCTGTCTCAAACAAACAAACAAACAAACAAAAAATATGCAAAAGTTGAAATTCAGTGAAATACACATGACTTTTTTATTTGAGGGTTTGTAGGTTGGGGAGATGATTCACGGGCAAGTGTGAGGACCTGAGTTCTGGTCCCTAGAACTCAAGTAAAACAGGAGTCCACAGTGTGTGTCTTTAATCACAGTGTTCCTATAACAAGATGGGAGGGGGACACAGGAGAACCCACATTGTTTACAGTGGTGAACTAGAGCCCTGTTTTAGAGAGGTGGAGGGTGAAGACAGCTGAGTTTATCTACTGACTACCACACACATACATACACACCATGGCATACGTGTGTGTGTATGTGTGTGTACGTGGATGTATGCACACGCGTGCATGCATGCACGCATGCCCCCCACAATGAACTTATACATGTTTACTTTGTCCTGCCAACCTTAACACAGGCACTGTTGATGACACACCCAAAAATCTAACCAGAAGTTTTATATACTAATTATTAAGAGTCTTAACAACTGCAAGCACAAAAAACATGTAAGAACCTGTGCTTCAAAATAAAAAAAGAAAGAAAGAAAGAACTGATGTATTTCCAACTCAAACTAACCAGGTTGTTGTGCTTCATGGCTGGAATATACTCAGAGTGACTGCAAAGGAAACCACTTTGGTATTCCTCCAGCAGCTTTTCTTTTTTATTGTGATTTTTTTATCGATTTTTATTGATCTCTACATTTTTCTCTGCTCCCCTCCCTGCCTCTCCTCTCCCCTTCAACCCTCTCCCAAGGTCCCCATGCTCCCAATTTACTCAGGAGATCTTGTCTTTTTCTACTTCCTATGTAGATTAGATCTATGTATGTCTCTCTCAGGGTCCTCATTGTTGTCTAGGTTCTCTGGGATTGTGATTTGTAGGCTGGTTTTCTTTGCTTTATGTTTAAAAACCACCTATGAGTGAGTACATGTGATAACTGTCTTTCTGTGTCTGGGTTACCTCACTCAAAATGATGTTTTCTAGCTCCATCCATTTGCCTGCAAAGTTCAAGATGTTGTTATTTTTTTTCCAGCAACTTTTCTTACTATTCGTTTAAAAAGGCAGCTTCTGCTGATGGATAAACAAGTCCCTATAGTCATATTAATTAGCATTCTAGATTGTTTTTAAAAATCCATCTCAATACCGGGCAGTGGTGATGCCTTTAGTCCCAGCACTCAGAAGGCAGGAGCAGGCAGATCTCTGTGAGTTCGAGGCCAGCCTGGTCTACAAGAGCTGGACAGGCACCAAAGCTACACAGAGAAACCTTGTCTCAAAAAACAACAACCAAAAACAAACAAACAAAATTCAACTTAGTATCTTTGTGTGCTTCATGATTTATTTATGTTCATAGGCTCAAGTCTTCCCACACAGAAGACAGGCTTGCTCCAGGTGACTCGTCCTGCCCATAGGATACTGGCAATCACTTGCAAAGTGATTCTTGGAAACACTTGCCCTGCAAGCCTGACCTGAGTTGTTTCCCCAAACCCACAGGGGGCAAGGAGAAAACTGCCTCCTGCAAGTGGTCCTCTGACCTCAGCACACACCCTGCGGTACATGCGGTACATGCAGGCCACGCCCACCTGTGCACACACACAAATGTAATAACAAGAAAAAGAGATAGATAGGATCTTTCTATCATGGTGCATTAATAGAGACAGGCCACTGAAAATACCTGCTGTCCTGCTAAGGTCACTCTCAAGACATTCCCCGCTTATGTGACATGCTCCCCATTAATAAACAGCATCAGAACACTCCACCTGCAGCCTGAAATCCTCCCAAGTGTCACAGGCTTTGGTACTGAAACAGCCAGATGTGAATTTGCAACATTGTAACCAAGTAACTTGGAGCTTTACAAGGTTCTTAAGATAAATCTTCTTTTTGTATATTTGTTGACAGAGGTGAGCATAACTGGCTGCTGACTTAATCCTCCCTCATCTTGTTCTTAAAGATAAAGGGCTTCCTGAGAACAGACATAGAGAAGACTCACACATTCTCTCTCTCTCTCTCTCTCTCTCTCTCTCTCTCTCTCTCTCTCTCTCTCTCTGTGTGTGTGTGCATGCGTGCACGTGCATGCATGCAGACCCATGCCTTAAAACCCACGTGGAGGTTAAAGGACAGAGTTTTAGTTGCATTTTTTTTAATTATTTTTTAAGTATTTATTTATTTATTTGTTATGTATACAATATTCTGTCTGTGTGTATGCCTGCAGGCCAGAAGAGGGCACCAGACCTCATTACAGATGGTTGTGAGCCACCATGTGGTTGCCGGGAATTGAACTCAGGACCTTTGGAAGAGCAGGCAATGCTCTTAACCACTGAGCCATCTCTCCAGCCCTTTAGTTGTGTTTTTCTTCCACTGAGGGGCCTGGGGATTGAGCTCGGTCCATCAGGCTTGTGTTAACTCATTGAGCCATTTCACTAGCCCAATTTTATTTTTTAAGATAAGCTACTATGATAACTAAGTCATGAGATGGACCTTCCCCAGCCTCAGAAGGGACTTAGCGAGAGCCCTGGGGAGATGGCTTAGTAGGTAAAGTGTTTGTGAAGCCCTGGGTTCTATCCCCAGAGCCCATGTGGAAAAAAGCCCAGCCCAGCAGTTCATGCTGGTAATTCCAGCAGGAGGACAATGAAGGCAGGCAGGTCTGTGGGGCTCACTGGCCGGCCAGCCCAGCCTATTTTGCAGTGAGAGACCCTATCTCAAAACAAAACCAAACCAGGTAGCAAGCATCCGAGGAACAAGACCTGGGGTTATCTTCCGACCTCCAACACGCATGTGCACAAACACACAGAGCAGTTACATGTGAGGCAGCCAAGACCACCGCAGGTGCATCTTGGCAGCTGGGTCCCTTAACAGTCAGGATGCCCCTCTGAGGTTAAACTGCCTGCAAGCTGCAGAGAGGCTGTTCTCACTGTATCAAAGAACAGTGAGCCAAGGCATTTCCCCACATGCCTGCAATAAAGAAGGGTCTTCAACTGCCTCCTCTTTATGGACGTGGGAAGAAATATTCTAAAAGAGAGATTCCATTTACCAGGATTGGAGAGAAAACCTTACTATGTGGATAAGCCATCTACCTCATAAATATTCATAAAAAAAACGTATATTAAATCCACAATACAGAACCCACTGTGTTGCTATACCCTTTTGGCGATAGCCGACTCCAATCTCTCTCTCAGGGGTGCTTTGCTTCTCTTAATACACTTCTGTTTACTGTAGGTACCTTTTGGCTGAATTCTTTCCTTCCAGCATCCCAGAAGGAGACACACCCCTCCCCGCAACACACATTCCCTTCCAATTTAACTCAGGGACCAGTCAGTCTTTTACTGTCAAGGGCCAGAGAGTAAATATATCAGATTTGCACGCAGAATTGTGCAGCAAGCCCTTAATTCCCGTTCTAATGCAGGAAAGCAGCCAAGGCCAATACATAAAGTAATGACTGGTTGCATTCTAACAAAACACGAAGTGTTTGAGTCCGACTGCAATATGTCACCGGTTTTGTGTCCTGAGCAGTAAACAGTGCCACCTAAGGGGTGTCCCCAGCCTAAGAAGGGGTCACACTGAGTCCAGTCTATGAGCTGAGCATCCTGGGGACAATGGGCGGAGCAGGATCAGGACTGGAGTGTCACCCAGGCCAGTATCTGGGACAGTGGGCCGGAAGGTGCAGGAAGAGGAAACCTGGATCTCAACCCGGCCCATCACTCACTTGGATACGCCAATAGGGACGAAGGCCATAGCCACAGCACAACTAGGACCACAGGCTTCATGGGCGTCGTTCACAGCACTCCGCCATCCCACGGGAACGTCCTGGGCCCACCAGGCCGGGGTACCTCAGGGCCCGAAAGAGGGGGATGTCAGCGGCCTTTAGTCCCACGTCAGGGCCCGGGCGCCCCGCAACGGTTGCCAAAGTGAATGGGTGGGGGCGGGGCGACCGCGTGAATTGCCGCGCTTGCGTGCTGGGACTCAGCAGGTACCAGGAGTGACTCGATGGCGATCTGCTTCTGCAGGCACTAAGGGTAGAGGCTGGAGAAACTCGGCGAATGGCACGCTATGGCACTCCCCTGTTGAAAACACAGCTGTTGCACAGAAGTAGGTGTCTGATGGAAGAGATGACCTGGAGATTACACAGAGCCAACGGTGGTGGGAATCGCTGCTGAAGCCCCTATCTGCCCCAAAGGAGTTGGGCGTGAGGGGTCAATTGCAGTAAGGCTTAGAGGTTCAGACTAGTTGCATGAGTGGTTGCGGGGGTGGGGTGGTGGAGGTGAATGGGAGGAAAGGTAGGGACTTTGCAGACACCATAGGAGCTTTGGTTGTCATTCTGATTTGTAATGATTACATCCCGTTTCTTTCTTTTTTCACCCCCCACCCTTCTTTTTGATTTTTCGAGACCGAATTTATTTGCATAACAATCCTGGCTGTCCTGGAACTCTCTTGGTAGATCAGGCTGGCCTCTAACGGCCTAGCAGGGAGCATTGGGAATAAAGGCGTGCAGCACCACGTGGGATTACATCCGGTTTCTTTGGCAACAGTTAGAATCGGCGAAAGGTGTAACTACAATCGGACAGTGTAAGAGAATTAGTCAAGGTCTTCTCTGTCCCGTCCCAGACCGGCCTGGAACTCTACCCACCCAAGGATGACTTTGAACTAAAGATACTGCTGCCTCCACCTCCCAAGCCCTGAGATTAACAGGAGTCATCACGTCTGGCTTCTGAAGTGCTGGGGATTGAAAACAGGGCTGCATCTAAATTAGGCGGGCACTCTGATGAGTAAACGACTCCCCAGTCTCAATGAGAGAACTTCTTGGAGTAACGGTCATGAGGCCACTCAGTTCTACACGTGGATTAACATCTGTGGAACTGTCCTTTTTGTGTGTGACTCATCTTTAAAATTCACACGTGGTCACATCTTGGGCTCAGAAACAAGGAACTAGATTTTAGTCTGAGACAATGGGGAGATGCTGCAAGGTTCTGAGCTAGGGGAAGCGGGGATTGGGTGAGCACTCTAGACAGCTTCTTTTCCTTGCAGAGACCAGAAGATATGGGACATATGGACATATCTGAGAGATGTTTAGAGTTAAAATCCAGGTGATCATTCTGAGAGAGGTGGAAACAGGCTCAAGAGTTGAAGACTGGGCTGGAGAGATAGCTCAGTGGTTAAGAGCATTGCCTGCTCTTCCAAAGATCCTGAGTTCAATTCCCGGCAACCACATGATGGCTCACAAACATCTGTAATGAGGTCTGGTGCCCTCTTCTGGCCTGCAGACATACACACAGACAGAATATTGTATACATAACAAACAAATAAATAAATAAATAAATATTTTTTTTAAAAAAAGAGTTGAAGACCAACCTAGGCGACATGAGACCCCATCTCAAAGCAAAGATTAGAGGGTGGTTTGTTTAAATGTGGAGAGACCATGAGAGGATGCCCTGATTTCTGGTAGATCATTTGGGAGTTTGATGTACACTTACTGAACTGGGGAATGCAGGTACCTGTGGAGGAGGATAAGGAATTTTGTGCTCAATACTATTATGGCAAAGTGAACTTTGAATCTGTAAGCAGAGCTGGTATATTCAGAGAGAAAATGGATGTGGGCCAGGGAAAAAGCTGAGGTGGAGGCTGAGTTATGGAAGGCTTGAGTGTCTGGAAGCAGGGATGTCTGAGGTAAACCAAGAAGGATGCAGATGAAGCAGACCATTGGTTCTAGTATGGAAATAGGCAGGCGAGAGAGGACACAATGCGGTGAGTGCAAAGGAGTTCAGGAAGGAGAAGGGGTGATGAGGACCCCAAAAGAACAAGGCGCTTCATGGGGGAGCTTCAGACTATTGGATGCTTCTGAAAAGACGAGAGAGAGAGAGAGAGAGAGAGAGAGAGAGAGAGAGAGAGAGAGAGAGAGACTGACTGATTTAGGGCTAGCTTTCAACTACAAGGCCCTTAACAAGCACAGTGCCAGTGAAGTGGTTTGGAGCCAGGCCATGCTGAGTCAAGGGATGAGCAAGAGGTGACAAAGTCGTGACAGCTTGCCTGGGACTGTTTCAAGCCTGGTTCGTGAGTCTTCGAGGCACTCCAGCAGTGCACAACCCAAATATAGCAGCATGCTGGAATCAAACAGTTGGGACTATTTGGAAAGCAACTTGGAATATGTAACAAAAGCAGTAACATAATATACACACTGTGATATAAATTCTGTGACACAAATTTAGGGGGAGAATTTAGGTCCCAGGATAACCATAGCTTGCAATACAGAGACAGTCAAATCCAAAGAGGATATGGACTAAAGTTCCCCCACCTCTCCCCATTCCCATGATGAGAAAGGGGTGGAGCTTTTGAGAGATGGCTAGATCATGGGGATGGAACCTTCAAGAGTGAGATTAGTACCCTAAAACAGAGACCCGGAGATTCTGTGTGAGACAAGGGAAAGCTAGTCATCTGGCTGCCACCAGACATCAAATCAACTTTCCCACCTCCCAGTGTTTGAAAAAATTGTTTAAAGCACCTGGTCTGTGGTGTGCTTTGGTACAACAGTCTGGACAAACTAAACCAAGGAAACCAACTTTGTTGGCTAGAATAGTATGCAGCCAGGGGCTGGGGGAGTAGCTCATTTGGTAAAGAGCTTACTGTGTGAACATGAGATCTTCGCTCTGATCCTCAGCACCCATGTAAAAGTCAGGTGTGGTAACTCAGTGCCCAGAACCCCAGCAGTGGGGAGATGGAGACAGGAGATCCCTGGAGCTTGCAAGCCAGCTGGGCTAGAGAAATCAGACAGCTCCAGGCTCAGTGAGAGACCGTCTCAGTAAGTAAGGCAGAGGGTGACTGAAGAAGGCACCTGATGGTGCCCTCTGGCCTCCATGTGCTTGAGCACACCTGTGAATGCAACACACACATTTATGCGCGCGCACACACATGAAAATATAAAACACACAGTCATGAGGTGTGCTAAACCATTCTATTTGGTTTTCAGGAAGGCAGGAGGGGTTCTGCCGACTCCCTACTGCTGTCTCAACCTCAGATTTTCCTAACACTTCTTCAAATGGACACAACACATCTCGAATTCTCATTTGCTATATTTTTTTCCTTCTCTTAACCCAATAGATTGGAGTAAACCTGGTTATCTAGAAACATGTGTCTCTCTAGAGGAAGAAACACACCCAGAAGATCCTTTTCCGTTATCACACACTGCCCAGTGACAACATCATATCCTGGAACAAGTGGGTCACTAAGTTCCCACTGTAGCCCCTGCCTACTCAATACCAATGCATTTTTTCACACCCCAGACCTCAAACGTCACTTCCAAACCTCACTTGCTCCAATGCTTAGAAAGACAATTCAATCTCAATACTTAGAAAATGAATACAGCCGTGGCTCAGCAGGTTAGCGCACTTACTGTTCTTCCTGAGGTCCGAGGTTGGGGCCCAGCACCCACATTAAGTGGCACACAACTAGTCATAACTTCAGCTGCAGCAGGGGTGTGCTGGGCTCTGCAAACACCTACACACAACATGTACACATATCTACACACAGACACACATGTAAAAGTAAAAATAAACCTTATAAAAATGAGTGCATGCATACATGAATGTGTCCCCCTCTTGTTGTCTTACCCTCTTACAGGACATACATGTGAGAGTTTGGGCACACCATATGGAAGCCAGAGCAGAAGTCCTAGCTTGCTTACTGTTGCTGTTAATAAAACAACATGCTTTTAATCCCAGTACTCGGGAGGCAGAGGAAGGCAGATCTCTGTGAGTTCAAGGCCATCTTGTCCTACAGAATGAGTTCCAGGGCAGTCAGAATTACACAGAAAAACCCCATCTCACTGGGTGGTGGTGGCGCACGCCTTTAATCCCAGCACTCAAGACGCAGAGGCAGGTGGATCTGTGAGTTCAAGGCCAGCCTGGTCTACAAGAGCTAATACCGGTCCCATTGCCTTGGTGGGTTACTCAGTCTAGGGGTGTAACCCGCCTGGCATTTTAGTAATTCCAGGGTCATGGAGGGGTGTTATCTGGAAGAGAATGGGCTAGGAAAGAAGAAGGAGGCCATGCTAAGTTTGTCACAGCCTCCGTTTATTAGAGTCCTAGTTGCTGCTTATATAGCCCCTAGATGAGGGGCTTGGGGGGCAGGGACATGGGATCTTGCCGCATGGTCCCCGTCACGTGGTTCAGGTTCATCATGGAGGCCAGGAGGTTACATTCGGTCAGGTCACGTAGGCCAGGAGATCATGAGTTGACACACCTAGTTCCCTGGATAGCTGGAATTTGGGGCGGGTTCTGCTAACAGGTAGCTCTCCATTAACAGCTTAATTGGGTGGGGCAGGTTCTGTCAATAGATTCTTAACATAATTATGGGTGTGGGGTTCTCTGCAGACTCCCCAGGGCAATGGTTCCTGTAATGATTTTTAGGAGGAAAAGGGCTCCTGACAAATACCAGGCAGGCCCCAAAGCTTCAGAGAAACCCTGTCTCAAAAAACAAACAAACAAACAAAAAAAAGGAAAAACCCTGTTTCAAAAAGCAAGAATAAGCTAAAATAAAACACTGACCAAGAGCAAGTTGGGGGAGGAAGGGGTTTATTTGGTTTACAGATTGCTGAGGAAGGTCACAGCAGGAACTCAGGGCACACACCTGGAGGCAGGAACCTAAGCAGAAGCCATGGAAAAATGCTGCTTACTGGCTTGCTCCCATGACTAGGCCTACGTTCTTTACACATCCCAGAACCACATGCCAAAGAACAGCACCACCCATAACAGGCTGCCCTTCTTCCATCATTCATTAATCAAGAGAATAGATACTCCATAGAGATGCCCACAGACAGTTTCATGGGGTCCATTCTTCAGTTGAGATTCCCACTTTCCAGGTAACCCTGGTTTGTCAAGTTGACACAAACTAACCAGGAGAGTGTAATGTTTCCCTTTGCCACTCTCTGCAATGTTGCTGTGGAGACAGTCTCACACTGAACCGGAAGCTCGTTGTTTGGACTAGGCTGGCTACCCAGTGAACTCTCAAATCTCTCAAGTCTGTCTCTGTCTCCTAGTTATGGGGGTACATACACTGGTATCCATACCTGGCTTTTTAGGTGAGTACTGGGGTTTCAAACCCAGACCCCTCATGGTTAAAGAGTGAGTGTTCTATCCACTGAGCCATCTACCCTTCTAACCACGTCCCCATTCACCCATCTATCTACCCGATCAATCTAAACATCTAAAGTTACTCTCTAAGACACGTCTGATGGCTTGTGCCTTGTACCTCTAATTCCAGCACTTAAGAAGCTGAGGCAGAAAGACTGCTTTGAGTTTGAAGCCAGTTTGGGAGTATTGTAGGCAGGGGAGAAAAGAGGCTCTCCTGGAGAAAAACAGGTTCTGGCAGGGAAGTAATTCTGCCACACGAGGGCAGCAGAGCCTCACCAATGACAGGGATGGTGCTTGTTATTCCATTCCCCCCCCCCCATCTCCCATCTAGAAAGTGGCTTTTGATTCTGCTACATTGTAGCATGTTTTGCTGTTTATTGTGCACTTTGCTTTCCTGTTTTACATTCTAAATACACAAAATATCATGCAGTAATATTTAAAATGAGTCAATAAGAAAAGCCACTATGGGCTAAAAGCTTTTTTTTCTTTCCTTTTTTTTTTTTTTTTTCTTTTTCTGAAGGCTGGTTTGAGGAATGTTGCCTGTTCACTCTTTTCTCCAGCTCTGGTACAGCTGCTCTGCAGACAGCTCTGTGCTGAAATCACCTTCTAAAGCAAGATGCTCCTGGGAGCTCAGGAGAGGGCAAGGTAGCCTCAGGACAGTACCTTCTTTTGTCAGGTTCTGCCCCACTCCCAGAAAGGCAAATATAATTTTTTTACTGGCTATATAATTTTACTCTAAATTAGCTCTGTTGGAATGTTTTTGTTTTAAAGATTTTTAAAAATATTTTGCTTGCACGTATGTGTGCACCAGAAGAGGACTACAGAGGGCATTATCTTCTACAACTGGAATTGCAGATGATGGTAAGCCTCCATGTGGGGTTCTGGGAACTGAACATGGGGCCTCTGGGAGAGCAGCCAGTGCTCTTAACCACTGAACCATCTCTCCAGCTCTTAAGGTCCTCTCTCCAGCCCTTAACTGAGCGATCTCTCCAACTCTTGGGGAATGGTTTTAATGACTAGGGTGGGTGTAGCTGAACGGGTTTATAAGCACATGGTTCTTGGCATACTTTTAGTTCTGCCCAGGAAGACCGTCATTATGGGTGGTACACAGCTTTAATCCCAGGAGTCAGAGGCAGGCGGATCTCTGAGTTCGAGGGCAGCCTGGTCTATAGAACAAGTTCCAGGATAGCAAGGGCTACACAGAGAAGCCCTATCTAGAAAAAAAAAAAAAAAGGCTAGGGATGAAGCTGGTGACCTACAGATGTGTCTCAAATCCCCGTGAAGCTGTCCACTAGGATGAATTGCAAAAGGATTCTCAACACAAGTTCAATTAGAAACTCATTTAACTTTTGAACAATAATATACCCACAGAAAATGGAAAGGTTCTTAAGATACACACTCTCTGTGTGTCTCGTGGTGTGTGTCTGTGCGTGTCTCTGTGTGTGTGTGTGTTGCTGTCCCAGGACTTTTGCTTATCTGCCTGAGTTCAGGATCTATAACTATGTATTGAAGATAATATGGAATTTTCTGACGGGGACCGCCAAATCAAATAGAAGCGAATTTTATATAAAAAAGGATTTCAGGGCTGTAGAGATGACTCAATCAGGAAAGTACTTACGGCTCAAGCATAAGGACAGGAGCGCAAACCCAGCACCCACATAGGTGTGGTGGTATGTGCCCTTGTAACCCCGGCACTAGGGAGGTGGAAATGGGCGCCTCTCTGGCCAGCCAGCTTAGTTTAATGAAGATTCGGGTCCTAATGAGAGGGCCTGTCTTGGAAATAAAGATGCATGCCTCCTGAGGTGTAACAGCTGAGACTGAACTCTGGCTTCCGTACACATGTGCACCTCCACACACATGCATGCATGCACACACATGAATACATACAAACACACATGTTCAGTAGGGCTGGAGATGTAGTGTTGCTGGAGTAGATGAATTCAGCTAGGAAAAGCCTTAGGAACTCTAATTATACCCTATCATACATCAACTCATATCTCTAAAAGGACCCCCCCCCTTGACATGCGCTGATAGAAGATGAAATTTTGGGACACTGAATTGACTCATTTCTAGACACATTAACAAAATAGGAGTTTATCATATTCAGAATGGCTATTTGGGCCATTAAAGCACAACTCCAATAACCACATAAAATTTCTTTACCAGGGGGCTGGAGAGATGGCTCAGTGGTTAAGAGCATTGCCTGCTCTTCCAAAGGTCCTGAGTTCAATTCCCAGCAACCACATGGTGGCTCACAACCATCTGTAATGAGGTCTGGCGCCCTCTTCTGGCCTGCAGGCATATACACAGACAGAATATTGTATACATAATAAATAAATAAATAATTTAAAAAAAATTTCTTTACCAACTTGAAACATCACTAATTGAGAATGAAAAAAAAAGTGTTAAGCCGGGTGGTGGTGGCGCACGCCTTTAATCCCAGCACTTGGGAGGCAGAGGCAGGCGGATCTCTGTGAGTTCGAGACCAGCCTGGTCTACAGAGCTAGTTCCAGGACAGGCTCCAAAGCCACAGAGAAACCCTGTCTCGAAAAAATCAAAAAAAAAAAAAAAAAAGTGTTTGACTGGAGTGTAGCTCAGTGACAGAGCACCTGCCTAGCATGTGAAACATAGGTGGAGCCTCACTGCCTGTGTGCCTCATACTTTCACAGACACTGTCATTTCATCCTTAAAAGAAATCCCACAAGGTAAGCATCTGCCTTCTACACAGGAACCCAGAGCAGTTTAACACTGACTCCAGTTGCTGCAACAGATCACCACAAACCTGCTGCTGACTTAAACAATGACAATTGATTCTCTTGCCAGCTCTTCAGCCTAGAAAATCAAGATCAAGTTTGCTACTGCTCCTCCTTGCCCCCTTCCCTGGCCTCCATCACATTGGCTATCCTTGGAGTCAACACTTTCCTGTTTTAATGATTTCCTATGTTTCCCTGGTGTAGGTACAGGTAATGACTTCAGCAATCCAGAGATTTCCAAGTCCTCTTGAGCAAGAGACAAGAGTCCTATTAGGACAGGTCTGCCTCCAGCTCCAGGGTCCTCTTTCCCAAAGACAAGGGCACCTAGATCAAGTTGGCTATTTTAGAATATCAGCCCAGTCTAGTGAACACAACTCACTTTTTGGATCTTACTTTAAAGGTGAATTCTGAGATGGGTGCTTGCTGCCAAGCTTAGGGACCTGGGTTCGATTCCTGGAACTCACGTAGTGATAGGAAAGAAAGGACAAGTTGTCCTCTGACCTCTACACACACAGAGATAAATAAATAGGTAGACAGATTGATCAAACAGATGTGCTGTGGAACAACCTTTGTGTACACTGTGAGCATGTATTGCTCTCATTGGTATAATAAAGAGATAAATGGCAAATAGCTAGGCAGGAAGAGGTTAGGCAGGACTTACAGACAGGGAGAGAGCTCTCTGGGATGAAGAAGGGCAGAGTCAACAACCAGATGCAGAGGAAGCAGGATGTGTACAAGCTGAGGTAACAAGCCATGAGCCACGTGGCAGCAAGTAGATTTATATATTTAAAAAAAAAAAGTTAAGTTATAAGAACTAGTTAGAAACAAGCCTAAGCTATCAGCTGAGCATTTATAATTGATAATAAGTCTCTGTGTGGTTATTTGGGAGTTGGCTGGTGGGACAGAAAATTACGCCTACACAGATGATAGGTAGATGTTAATACTTTTAAATGCTGAACTCCTCGTGAACGTCAGATGAAGCCAGGATGTCCCTTTTTTGTTCTTGTACCAATTCAAAATACAATTTATTTTACTAATATTCATAATCCACATGAGGATAGGGGACCGGGTCCTCTTGGCATCTGCCATCTCCTGTCCCAATGCTTAGCTTCGAGAAGCTTTAGAATCAGGAGTGAAGGTACTCTAACTCACACAGAGACAAGGATGACCTTGACCTCCGGAGGGTCCGGTTTCCGCTGCCCAGGTGCTGTGACCTCAGGCTGGGCCACCCAGCAAATTCTGAAATACCTTAACCGGTCCTCTCGGCATTGACTGCTCACTAAAGTGGCCTCTATAACTTCTTTTTCTTGTCTCCCTTTATTCTTCCTCTCTCTGTCCTCTTTTCTTTTTACTGCGTTGCTAACAGGCATCCTATGTCCACCACTGTCCTAGCACCTCTGAGCCTCTCTGGGGCTCTCACCATCTAAGACCCCATGCTGATTTTCAAGCCAGGTCATGTTTGCCGCCAGGGGGCACCAAACAGCACCCACAGGTCCTTGAAGATGAGCAAGTCCACTTGCAGATTTTTCAGTCTTGAGTTCCAATCTTCAAGGACAATTTTAGATTGTCTGGTTTTCTGTCATGTGTTGCGTTTGAAGGACCCACATGTGAATAGCAGCTACATCAGAGACCATGATGATTCTGAGTCGGCAGTAAGGAACAGCCTGCATCCTCCAACTGGGACTTGCCCCCGTCTAAGATATCTGGAAACCACCTCTTAACCTTCAGTTAAGGCTGAGAATGGGGCTGAGGCAGAAGCTAGTTCATAATTTAAAGCAATGTACTGTGAGGCAGGGGTGCCCCCTTGGGTGCTGGCCCATTGGTACATTAGATTTGTTTCGGGGGGGGGGAGGGGGTGGCAGTGCATTGTGGTGTTCTGGTTTGGTTAGGTTTTGGTTTTTTGAGGCAGGGCATTGACTGACCTGGAATTCACTTTGTAGCGCAGGTTGGCCCCATGTAGCCTGCCTCTGCTGTGAGTGCTGGAGCTAAAGCTGTGAGCCACCACAGCAGGCTGGTCACAAGGGTTTTTTAATTAATTAATTATACAGTGTTCTGCCTGCATGTGTACCTGCACGCTAGAAGAGGGCACCAGATCTCATTATAGATGGTTGTGAGCCACCATGTGGTTGCTGGGAATTGAACTCAGGACCTCTGGAAGAACAGTCAGTGCTAACTGCTGAGCCATCTCTCCAGCCCCCTGGTACACGAGTTTTTAATCCCTTCTGAAGAACATTGAAAGACTCTGAGAAGAGTTGCCAGATCTCCCACAGGGACTCTGAGAAAGGCTCAGCTAGAGGGTAGCTGAGTAGGCAGGGTGGCTTCTGACATCCTAGGGTAGATATCGGAGATTTCAACGTCCTTTCTTCTTGACTATCCCAAGACAATGCCCATCCTCCACTCAGCTGCCCAGGCTTAAAATGAAAGGAGGAAGTCACTGCTCAGTTGTCACCTGTAATGAAGCCCTGCTCCCAATGACACGCGTCCTCAGGGAGGTCCAGGAAGATGCAGCACCTCGCTAAGCCATCTGCCCTCCTAACCTCATGACTTCCTTTTCAGGGTGAACATGTTAGTGCTTGGGTGTCATCCCAGCACAGTGAGACTAAGGTAAGTCTAGTTTGAGGCCAGCACAGGATGTATAGGGATTCTAAGCCAGCCTGGGTGACTTAAAGGGGTTCTATCTCAAAAACAGAAATAAATCAAAATGATAATGAGATCAAAGCATAGCAAATCAATGTCATAGAAGTCACAGGAGCCTTCAGAAGACCTGAAGATTTAGATGGCATTCCCTCTTTGCTTAGGTTCAGCAAGGCACAGGGGGGAATGCGATTGGACAAAGGGTTAGGAGTAATTCTCAGGCAGGGAACGTCAGCCTGACTGTTCAGATTGGTTTTACCTGGAGTGGGGCAAGGCTGTCTGGAAAGAGGGTCCTCAAAGGAAAAGGGATGGAGCGGTCTTCCCAGTTTTTACAGCTTGGTTTGCAATTTGTCTGAATTCTTGTTTCTGTCATCCCCCGTTTGCAGGAGGATGGGAGACCATCAGAGTAGCCCTTACTTGGAGCTGTGTCTGAGACTTTGCAACGGCTTTAGTTCAAAGTATTCAGGACCCTGTAAACACCATGCTCTGGGAGACCGCGCTCCAGGACCCAACACCACCACCCTGGAAACAGCAACAACAGCTGTACAGATAGATGAAGGAACCTGAGCTCAGAGTTTAACTACTGGCCTCAACACCAAAAACACAGCTCTCACCTCGAAGGGAGTAAGAGATAATTTATTCTGTAGCCAAATAAGAGTGGCTGTGGCCCAGAAACATAGATTTAGGCCACCCCAAATTTCCACGTTCCAATGTGAATGAAGTTTTATGAAATTTTATAGTAACATAACAAGGAAAATCATAAATTTGGACACTTTTTGGTCACTTGGCCTCATTGCCACGGGCTGTGGTAAGACAGAGAGAGCATCACAACAGAGGGGGCAGAGCCACCCATTTTGTGGGAACAGATAGAAAAGGGCCAAGGCAAGATCAAGGATACCCCCTCACTTTAGACCACTTCCTCCAATTAACTAGGCCTCACCAAATGAAGTTTCTAGCACTTCCCGAAAAACCAAGGCTGGAGGGAGATGGCGCAGAAGTTAAGACCACTGGCTGCTCTTCCAGAGGTCCTGAGTTCAATTTCCAGCAACCACATGGTGGCTCACAATCATCTATAATGATAATCTGGTGCCCTCTTCTGGCCTGCAGGTGTACATAATATATAATTCTTAAAAAAAAAAAAAAAGCAATTAGGATCCAACTGAGAGCTAAAGACCACACCTGACCCTGTGGGGAATTTCCCTTAAGCAAACCAGAACACACATCTGTAGACCTGCCACAGTCATTTGCAGAATGTGTCTTCCATGTCACATGTGAAATATTTATTTGTTGGAGACAGGGTTTTACTGTGTAATTCTGGCTGGCCTGGAACTCACTCTGTAGACCAAGCTGACCTTAAACTCACAGGGCTCCACCCACTGATGCCTCCGCTAGGGTTGAAGGAGAGCGCCAGCATGTCCTGTTGCCTGTGCAATATCTCTAAGAATTCATTAGATGCAAGGCCATGAATCAAATCACAACAGATCCCAATGGATCAGTTACATCACAGTTAAGCAATAGTCCCAACATACTGGAAAATCCTTTCTTCCCAGTGGCATGTTGGAAAAAGCATAGCTGAAGGTTTCTAAGAAGTCAAAGCCACTGCTTTTCCCCTTCAGGTCATGTTGAAATGTCATGAAGTATCTGTCCACTCAGAACTGCCCCAGAATTCTTAAATAATCCAAAGCAATAAGAAAAAGGAAATCCAGAAAGTAGGAAGCCAGTTGGTGGTGGCTCACACCTTTAATCCCAGCACTTGGGAGGCAGAGGCAAGGGGTTGGGTGTGGGGGGGGGGGATCTCTGTAAATTCAATTCAAGGTCAGCCTGGTTTACAGAGTGAGTTCCAGGGCAGCCAGGGCTACATAGAGAAACCCTGTCTTGGAGAAAGAAACCTAAGGACGGAGGAGGAGGAGGCGGTGGCAAAGGAGGAAACCCAAGGAGTCAGTGAACACATCAGGAGGTGTTTCTACTGGCTCAGCTTACTGGCCTGGATCTGGAATCACCTAGTGTTGTAATTAATTTAAAAACACAATGAAGAGAAGTTATACCATGCAACAAGGCTTACAGAGGAGGTTTATTGGAAGAGGAGAGAGAAGGGACGGAGAAAGGGGGTAGAGAGGGAGGCAGAGAGAAGTCCCTCTGGACAAGGGTGGCAAAAGAGAAAGAGGGGGAGGGAGAGAGAGAGAGAAAGAGGGAAAGAGACAGGTGTGTTGGGGACTGTGGACCCCCAGACCCTGAATTTCCTGTGACTCCCTGCCTGCAGGAGTAAACAACTTGTTTTCCTACTTTGGCAGCTACTCTGAGCACGAGACCTTCGGGAGTTCCTGATGGCAGGGGAGTGGTTTCTGGTGGGCTTGCAGCTGAGAGTTAGGGTGTGGCCGGTTAGTCAAGTAGACCCTATATAAACTGCCCTGGAACACAAGAAAGGGGCATTGGGGCATTCTTGGCACTCCCCATGTCTCTGTCTCTGTGTGTGTTTCAATCTCCAGTCCCTTGCCGGACTCGCGAACCGGAACTTACCGTAGTGCATGGCAACTAGAACAGGTGTTGCATTACAGAGGTGGACAAGGCCCACATTTTAAAAGGGAACGCAGGGAATGTACACAGAAGGTGCTCTTAGTGGCTCCAACGAAGGACATATCCTGTCAGAACCCTACGCGAAGGCCAATGTAGATGCCTGAATACTAACACCTGGGAGAGACAATCACCTGTGTTCATGAGGTTGTTTCCAGAGAGGTTTGACTGAGGAAGGAGGACATCCCACCTTCTGGGATCCCAGACTGAACAAAGGAGAAAATGAGTTAAGTGCCAGCATTTGTCCCTCTCTGCTTCCTGACTGTGTCACAGCCGTAGGGGGTAATGGTGACCTGGGGATGAGCCCCACGGGAGTGGAATTAGTACCTGTTAAGGTCTGAAAGAGCCCTCTCAATCCCTTACCATGAGAAGGCACAAGAAGTTCCCATGAGCCAGGAAATCACCCACCCCACCCCCATGCCCCTTTCTCTCTGGTTTGTTTTTGGTTTTTTTCTTTTTTATTTATTATGTATACAATATTCTGTCTGTATGCAGGCCAGAAGAGGGCACCAGACCTCATTCCAGATGGTTGTGAGCCACCCTGTGGTTGCGGGGAATTGAACTCAGGACCTTTGGAAGAGCAGGCAATGCTCTTAACCACTGAGCCATCTCTCTGGAGTTTCTCTGTGTAGCTTTGACTGTCCTGGAATTTGCTTTGTAGATCGGGATGGCCTCGAACTCACAGAGATCCACCTACCCCTGCCTCTGGTAGGATTAAAATTGTGTCCCATCCCTACTCCTGCCCTCTTTATCTTCTTTCGCAAGCATTTCAGGTTAGTTGGAACTTGCTAAGTAGTCAAGGATGGCCGTGAACTTCAGGTCCCCCTGTCTTCACCTCTGGAACGTTGGGGTTACAGAGATGGAGCATCAGGAACATTGGGGTTACAGAGATGGAATACCACACCCAGTTTATGCAGTGCTAGGAAAGAAAACCCAGGGCTTTAGCGGGGTGGTGGTGGAGCACTCCTTTAATCCCAGCACTCGGGAGGCAGAGGCAGGCAGATCTTTGTGAGTTCAAGGCCAACCTGGTCTAAAAGAGCTAGTTCCAGGACAGACTCCAAAGCTACAGAAAAACACTGTCTCGAAAAACAAAAACAAAACAAAATGCAGGGCTTTGTGTATGCTGGGCAAGCATTCTGCCAACCGGGTAAATAAATTTGTAACCAATCATGACAGCATGTGACTTTAATCCCAGCACTTGGGAGGCAGAGATAAGTGATCTGCTCTACAAGGGAAGTTCCGGGCCAGCCAAGGCTACATGGTGAAAATCTGTCTCAAAAAACGAAAAAGGAAAGAGGGAAGGAAGGATATAAGCTACACAGATTGTTATAACAGCCTGGTGATTTGTAACAAGGTATACATTCTCTCTATTGCTAGCCAATAAAGTATTTGTCTTAGAGACAAGAAAAAAGAAGAGTCTACACCGAAAAGGCAATAATGCTCCACTAGGAAAACCCTAAGATCTGATAAACACCTTCACCAAAGGAGCAGAATACAAACCAACACACAAAAACCAGTAGCTTCCCCTGTTACAGATAATGAATTTTCTCAGTAGGAAGTGAGGGGGAAACTCTCATTCTCAATAGCTTTGTGGGGGCGGGGGGGGGGGGGACCTGAAGGATAAGACTGATCAAGGAAGTGAAAGCCACCATAATGAAAACTAAAACAGCGGAGAAAGCCAGGTGTGGTGGTACACACCTGTAACCCCTGCACGTCAGAGGTGGAGACAGGAGTTCAAGTTCATCCTTGGCTATATAATGAGTTCAAATACAAACTAGACAGCTTCTTGAGACCCTATCTCAACTTCCCACAACCAAGAAAAGTGTATACTCTGATGAAAGAAATTGAAGACGTTGCTAAAAGACCTCCCATGCTCACAGACTGGAAGAATTAATATTGTGAAATGGATTCAATCCGTACCTCTCGGGCTGCACAAAATCAATTCAAAGTGGATCAGGCTGCCTAAGGTAAGGCCTAAAACTCTGAAACATGGAGGAAAACATAAGGCAGACACTTGAAGAGGTAGCCACAGGTAAGGACTTTGGGAAAGGAACTTCAATAGCTTGGGAAATAAATCCAATAACTGACTGATCGGACTGCAAGAAATTTTAAAAGTCTCTGCACTATGAAGCAGTCGGCAGAGTGGAGAGAGCCTACAGAAGACAAAACCTTTGCCGACTACACATCTGACAGAGGACTAGCATGGAGAATCTATGGAGAGCTCTAATAAACACTCAAACAGAGCCGGGCCGTGCAGGCCTTTAATCCCAGCACTCGGGAGGCAGAGGCAGGCGGATCTCTGTGAGTTAGAGGCCAACCTGGTCTACAGAGCTAGTTCCAGGACAGAGAAACCCTGTCTCGAAAAACCAAAATTAAATAAATAAATAAACAAATAAGTAAACACTCAGACAGGGCGGTGGTGGCGCACGCCTTTGATTCCAGCACTTGGGAGGCAGAGGCAGGCAGATCTCTGAGTTTGAGACCAGTCTGGTCTACAAGAACTGGTTCCAGGACAGACTCCAAAGCTACAGAGAAACCCTTTTTCAAAAAAAAAAAATCAAACAAATAAAAAGTATTTTTAAATATGTATACCACATTTCCCCTTAAATGTATTATGAAGGTAGNCAGGCGTAGAGAAACCCTTTTTCAAAAAAAAAAAAAAAAAAAAAAAAACAACAAATAAATAAATAAAATACCTGTAAAAGAAGTCATCCAATTAACAGATGGGCAAATGAAACCAACAATTCTCAAAAGAAATGCAAATGGCCAACAAATACTTGATCCCTCTTGGAAATCCAAATTAAAATCACTTGGGAGATTCCATCTCGTCACTGTCAAGGTGACTGTTACCAAGAAAACAAGAGGCATGCCCTAAGGTAACTGTTCCCACCTGTGATAGACCCCAGAACAAAGTTCACAAAAAGAAAGAAAAGAAATGACAGCCAGTGCTACTGAGGAGGTGGGACGGGAGAGCCCTGACACACTTGTGCTGGTGGGATTGTGAATAGGAGAACCCTGACACACTCATGCTGGTGCGAGTGTGAACAAGGAGAGCCCCATACACCTCTGGTGGGAGTGTGAACAGGAGAGCCCCATACACCTCTGGTGGGAGTGTGAACAGGAGAGCCCCATACACTCATGCTGGTGTGATTGTGAACAGGAGAATCCTGACACACTCGTGCTGGTGGGAGTGTGAATAGGAGAACCCTGACACATTCATGCTGGTGCGAGTGTGAATAGGAGAACCCTGATACATTTGTACTGGTGGGAGTGTGAACAGGAGAGTCATGTTACACTCATGTTAGTGGGAGTGTGAACAGCAGCAGCCAGTGTGGGAGTCAGAAGCAAAACAGAGGGGCACTGGGAGAGATGGCTCAGTGGTTAAGAGCAATGGCTGCTCTTGCAGAGGACACAGATTTGCAGTACCCACATGATGGCACAGCCACGGGTAACTCCATTTCCAAGGGATCTAATGCTGTCTTCTGAACTCCAAGAGTGCTGCATACACACATGGAACACACAGACATACATTCAAGCAAAACAACCATACACATAGTTTAAAAGAGAGAGAGAGAGAGAGAGAGAGAGAGAGAGAGAGAGAGAACCATACAATCAACTATACCATTCCTGGGTTTGTACCTGAAGCCGTAGACATACGCACATACGTATTCATTGCTTTGTATCAATGGTCAAGATATGGAACTGGCCTAGATCCCCACCAGTTGATGACTGAAGAGAAGGAACATGGTATGCATTCATCAATAGAAATTTTTTCTACCATTAAGAAGGACAAAATTATGCCATTTATAGGAAAAATGAATGGAACTGGATATCATCAGGTTGTGTTAAATAAAACCAGACTCAAAAGATAAATATTCTCTCACCCACATGGACACACACACACACAAATTGATCAGTTATCTAAAACTTCTTTTATTATTTCCGTGTTAATGATATTTATTTATTACCGGTGTTTCTGTGACACATTTATTTTTCCTCTGTGTGACAGCGTCCAGCTATTGGATATTCAAAACATTTTTGTTCATAAATTTCCTCATTTGGTGAATATCATACTAGAGATTAAGTCTCTGAACTTGAACTGGAAAATACTTATTTTTTTAAAAAAATCTGCTTTAATGTAACAGAACCTAGTGAATACTAAGATTAAAGCTACACTTTTTTTTTTTTATTAGAAAAGCAGCTATCTTCTGAAACAAAAACCTAGCAAGAAAACAAAAGCTTTACTTCCCGGTTTTACAATTCTTCATGATGTCTGGTTTCATGAGAGAGAGCCAGGTACTTAGATCAACTTCTGCACTTGGTGTGTTCTTTGCTAGACCGTATGAAGGGAATCCAGCCCCACAGACAGTGAACTGAAAGCGGGGGAGGGGCATTTCTTAGGTTAGTTGCGAGGCGGAATGTATCCCTGTATCCGTAAACTCTTCATTCACTGTTAGGTTGTGCCCAGGGTCTGTCTCACAGTTAGAATGGATTTGACAGCGGGACAGTTTTGTAAGAGTAACTCCACCGGGAGCCGAGGGTGACAGTGCCCTGGGGAACACCTTCTTCATCACTGTGATCACTGAGGTTAATGGCACCAAGTCATACGGATTTAGAGTTCATATTGTCTCCATTTAACTGAAGGAATGCTTTCGAGATGTACAGATGTTATAAAACTGAACCTTGGAAAGGACCTTGGATCAGAGATGACACTAATAAAGCCAGCGTGAGTGAACAGGATAATGGCCGACCTGATGCTTCTCCAGTTTACAAGGTTAGAAACAGAGCACTGAGTAACCAAGTCTGACAGCAAGATTTCCGGAAAGGCCTGGAGTTAGCAGGAGAGGGGATTGGGGTTAGCAGAGGGGACTGGAATTAGCAGAGGGGGCTGGAGTTAGCAGGAGGGGGGACTAGAGTTAGCAGGAGGGGGACTGGAGTTATAAGGAGGGGGACTGGAGTTAGCAGGGGGCTGGAGTTAGCAGCAGGGGGCTGCTTATGTAGGGATTACTCCCAACCTTAGCACCTTCAGCAGCAGCCCCAGGTCTACACTGAACTTTAGATAGTAGCCATAAGAGAAGAAAGTACAGTCTCAGAAGCTCTCTGTGGCGTGTGTGTCCATAGGCTTAGAAAGTACAAGTGGTGTGTGTGTGTGTGTGTGTGTGTGTGTCTGTGTCAGTGTTTGCATGTGTGGGTTGAGCATGCATGTGTGAAAGCCTATGTGGAGGCCAGAGGTTTTTTCCTCAGTGTTGCTCCATCATTTTTATGGGGCTTTGTTTTGTTTTGTTTTGTGGATAAAAGGTCTCTCTATGTAGTCCTTGCTGACCTGGAATTCAATATGTAGACCAGGCTAGCCTTTAACTCTGAGAAATCCACCTACTTCTGTATTCTTAGTGCTAGGATTAAAGGTGTGTGCCCCAATGTCCAGCAACCATCTTAGTACTGAGACAGGATCTCTCCTTGAATCTAGAACTCAGACATTTGGCTAGACAGACTGGCCCCTGAGTCACAGGGACCCTCCTGCCTCAGACTCCCCAGTCCTGGGATTGCACCTTGTTCCACCATACCTGACATTTGGTGTGAATGCCAGGGATCCAAACGCAGGCCCTCATGCTTGTGTGTTAAGCGTGTTAGTGATCGAGTGTCTCCCCGGCCTCAGAACTCCTTTACAGAGCCAGCAACAGGCTATGATGTCAGGAAGAAAATGAAGTGCTCAGTCATGTCCATATAGCTCAAGCCTGTACAAGACTTACATAGACTATTCTCCCAAGAAGCTGGAAATTTCCTTAACTCTTTCTAAGAGAAGATAAAGCAAAAATAAGACTATTTAAAAAAAAAAAAAACTAGAAATAGCCGGATGGTGGTGGTGCATGCTTTTAATAATCCCAGTACTTGGGAGGCAGAGGCAGGAGGATCTCTGTGAGTTCGAGGCCAGCCTGGTCTACAAGAGCTAGTTCCAGAACAGGCTCCAAAGCAACAGAGAAACCCTGTCTTGAAAACCCAAAAGAAAAAAGAAAAGAAAAACCTAGAAATAGTATATAGGAATTGATATGAAGGTGTTTGGAATGTCCCTCGCCCAATTAGCAAGAATGGAGAAAGTTTGGTACTGATATCATATGGCCAGTAATATGCCTAGTGTGCCAAACTGAGGCCTCATTTATGACTTACAGTTCATCACCGCTCAAGGACAGGCTGCAGCTCCGTGCTGTAGGCACTGGGAAGGGGAAGGTCTCTCTCCTCACCTCTCACACACGCATACACACACACACACACACACACACACACACGCACGCGCGCACACACACACACACACACAGACACGGGGAAGAGGCACTAACTGGCATCGGTGGGAGTAGTGCAGGACAAGACAGTAATGCGGTACAAAGGAGGGAAAGACAGCCTATGGGAAGACAGCAGCCATGTGAGTCCAGTGTCTCTCACTTGGATAACAATCAGGAATACTTGGGTTATTTTGTTAATTCCCTTTTTACAAACAAGGAGCAACCCATTCTATTGCACTGGTTAGGATCCGACCCTAGGGAAAACTGTGTTTGTACAGGCATTTATAAGTGTTTGTAAGAGTCATGAAATCCTGGAGCTTAGGAATATATTTTCATTTTTATTAATTTTTTTCTTTTTAGTTTCAAGAAATATCTTAACACCTTTCATATTGGGCCTGAATAAAATATTAAGTTCTGAACTAAGCCATCAGCAATTAGTTGAATTTGATCAGGTATTGCAGGTTCCTCCCATTTGAGACCAGTGGGCAGAATGGCTCCCTGTCACTCACTCACAAAGGTCCTGTTGCTAGGTAACTGGCTAAAGCAATAACTAACAATTTAAAACACATACTGCTGTTGCAAGAGGACCAGAGTTTAGTTCGCAGCTCTCACACTGGCCCACTCCGTATCCAAAGCCCTCTTCTGTTCCCCTGTTATTGGTCAGTTTTCTCCAATTGAAACAGGAGTTGGGGGGAGGGGGGAGATCATGGTCACATGACTGGGAAAACAGAACCTTGGAAGATCATCAGCCACCTCTTCCTAGCCCTTAAAAAGCAGTAAACAATTGTTGGGGCTTGGGGTGGGGTGGGAGACCACTTAGACAACTCTGACCAGCAGGACTGTAGAGAGAGGAGATTCCTGGACCGTCAGCCTGTAGAACTGCCTGTGAGCCCTGAAGAGAGTTCCAGAGAGCCTCCAGCTGTGCCCAGCTGTGCAGAGCTCAGGTAGTTTGTGGGCCTTAGTGTGTGCAGAGCTGAGCTTCTCTGCTCTTTGTAAGAAATTGTTCACCCAGAGGGCTGGAGAGATGACTCAGAGGTTAAGAGCATTGCCTGCTCTTCCAAAGGTCCTGAGTTCAATTCCCAGCAACCACATGGTGGCTCACAACCATCTGTAATGAGGTCTGGTGCCCTCTTCTGGCCAGCAGGCATACACACAGACAGAATATTGTATACATAATAAATAAATATTAAAAAAAAAAAAAAAAGAAATTGTTCACCCATCCTCCTGTGAGTAACCCCAGCAGACACTCATTGGTTCACCAAGCTGGAAATCATCCAATGCAGGTGTTGCTTTGGTCTGTCCTGGGCCCCTTTCTGGAGTAATGTGACCTGTGCCTTCCCTGGAAAGTCTGTCACACAGCAACTGCCTGGGCACCTGTAATAACACTTAGAAGCAAGTAAAAATTTAAAGAATAAAAAATAAGTAATTGATTAAAATTTTTAAAGTTTCAAAACATAAGCCCACTTCCCATTGGTTTCTGGCCTCTCCCAGAGTGGCTGACATACCATAGGCCTCAGGTGTCTGTAGATGTACTGAGTTTGACAGAAGTCAGTACCATGCCTGAGCTTCGCACTGGTGACGTTGACACTCCATTTTATCTACAGAGGGGGCTGGAAAGCCTCTCGCTGTTAAAGGGTGTTCTTGGGCTGGGATGACGGCTCAGCTGGTGAAGAACTCAGCTCTCAAACATGAGGACCTGCATCGGGTTCCCCAGAACACACCCAAACACAAGGCATGATGGCGTGTGTCTGTAATCTTATTCCAGAGCTGGGGAGGTAGAGACAGTCAGATCCTGGGTTCAACGGCCAACCAGCCAGGCCTATTTAGTGAGTTCCAGGCTAAGAGATCTTGTCTGAACCAGCAGGGTGGCGGCACCTGAGGAACAACACTGGAAGACATCCTCCGGCACTCACACGTGAACACATTCACAAGCATCTGCTTGCACAGGAACGCACACACCCAAAGCACCAACACTGTTGCCCACTTCTCTCCATTCAGTAGGAAGGTGGCAGAAAATGCTGAAGTCACACATCGAGTCAGTGGCCTGAGAGAGGGGTGCACAGGTGTGGAACACGAAACCCAGTCCATCATCAAGATGAAAATTTCAAAACACATAGATAAAAGTGTCCATGATTTTCCCTGAATGTCCAAGGACCCCAGAAGGCTTGGGATTTCCTGAAACTGGAGTTCCAGGTGGTTGTGAGCTACCATGCGGGTGCTGAGAATTGAACCTGGGTCCTCTGGAAGAGCAGCTAGAGCTCTCAAATGCTGAGCCTTCTCTCCAGTCCCTCAAGGTTTTTCTTTTCTAAAAGATAAGTATTCAGCTGGGCGGTGGTGGGCGTGCCTTTAATCCCAGCACTAGGAGGCAAAGGGAGGTGGATCTCTGTGAGTTCAAGGCCGGCCTGACAGGCTCCAAAGCTACAGAGAGACCTTGTCTCGAAAAAATAAATAAATAAAAGATAAGTATTCATTTGTTTTATTTTATGTGCATGTGACTGAGTATGTAAATTCATATTGTGCTTGCAGGAACCTGTAGAAATTGGTGCAGTTTTTGTTTTGTTTTGTTGCTTTGTTTTTGTTTGTTTGTTTATTTGTTTTTTGTTTTGTTTTTTCAAGACAGGGTTTCTCTGTGGCTTTGGAGCCTGTCCTGGAACTAGCTCTGTAGACCAGGCTGGTCTCGAACTCACAGAGATCTGTCTGCCTCTGCCTCCTGAGTGCTGGGATTAAAGGCCTGCGCCACCATCGCCCGGCTTTGGGTTTTTTTTTTTTTAAGACAAGGTTTTGCTGTAGGTTTGGAGACTGTCCTGGAACTAGCTCTTGTAGACCAGGCTGGCCTCAAACTCACAGAGATCCGCCTGCCTCTACCTCCTG